>NW_024424452.1:76234164-76577404 GCF_017311325.1 Ursus maritimus
CCTTTCTTTCTTTCTTTCTTTCTTTCTTTCTTTCTTTCTTCCGAAAGTTCTAGGTACTTTATTTTTTTTTTTAATTCCAGTATAATTAAATAATGTATAGTGTTATATTAGTTTCAGGTCTACAATATAGCAACCCAGCAATTCTCTGCATTACTCAGTGCTCATCATGATAAGTATACTCTTAATCCCCTTCACCTATTTCACCCAGTTTGTTCTCTATAGTTAAGAGTCTTTTTCTTTCTTTTTTTTTTTCTCTCTCTCTTTTTTTTCCTCTCTCTCTCTCTCTTTTTTTATTTGTTCTTTTGGTTTTTAAATCCCGCATATGGGTGAAATTGTATACTATTTGTCTTTCTCTGGCTGACTTATTTCACTTAGTATTTACCCCTCTAGATCCATCCATCTTGTTGCAAATGGCAAGATTTCATTCTTTTTTTATGGCTGGGTAATATTACATTGTACATATATACCACATCTTAATCCATTCCTCTATCAGTGGGCACTTGGGTTGCTTGCATATCTTGGCTATTGTAAATAATGCTGCTATAACCATAGGGGTGCATATATCTTTTTGAATTAGTGTTCTTGCATTCTTTGGGTAAATAGCCAGTAGTGCAATTACTACATAATATGGTAACCTATTTTAAAATTTTGAGGAACCTCCTCCATACTATTTTCCTCAGTGGTTGCACAGGTTTGCATTCCCACCAACTGTCCACCACATCCTTGCCAACACTTGTTGTTTCTTGAGTTTTTGATTTTAGCCATTCTGACAGGTGTGAGGTGACATCTCGTTGTGGTTTTGATTCGCATTTCCCTGATGATGAGTACTGTGCATCTTTTCATGTGTCTGTTGGCCATTTGTATGTCTCTTCATGTCTTTTGCCCATTTTAATTGGATTATTTGTGGTTTTTTGGTATTTAGTTGTATAAGTTCTTTATATATTTTGAATACTAACTTCTTATCAGATATATCACTTGCAAATATCTTCTACCATTCAGTAGGTTGTCTTTTTGTTTTGTTAATTATTTCCTTTGCCGTGCTGAAGCTTTTTATTTTGGCATAGTCCCAATAGTTTATTTTTGCTTTTGTTTCCCTTGCCTTAGGAGAAAAAAAATCTAGAAAAATGTTGCTATGGCTGATGTCAGAGAAACTACTACCTGCAGTCTCTTCTGGAGATTTTTATGGTTTCAGGTTTCACATTTAGGTCTTTAATCCATTTTGAGTTTATTTTTGTGTGTAGTGTAAGAAAGTGGTCCAGTTTCATTCTTTTACATGTAGCTGTCCAGTTTTCCCAACACCATTTGTTGAAGAGACTTTTTTTTTCTATTGTATATTCTTGCCTCGTTTGTTGTAGATTAATTGACCATAAAACCATGGGTTTATTTCTGGGACCTCTTTTCTGTTGCACTGATGTATGTGTCTGTTTTTGTGCCTGTACCTTACTGTTTTGATCACCACTTCTTGTACTCTTTTGTAGGTGTGGCCATTGACTGTCGCAGACATTTAGGGGTCTCTAACAGAGAGAGTGTAGACAGAGGAAACCTTCCCGATTTTAGTCCTACCAGGCTGTCAAACAGTTGTTTTTTGTTTTTTTTAGTTGTTTGTGAACTATACATTTATTGGGGGGATTCTCTCCCTAAAAAGTTATTTTTGCGACTGTGCACTTAACCGTCAAAGGAGAGAGACATCTAGACACGTGGTCTGAACACTGAAACGTTGCTCTCTTTTGCAACAGTTAGGACTCTGCAGTGGTGATGGCCCTGGTATTCAGGTCCTGTTTGAGTTACCTCCCTCCACTGTGCAGCATATTCAAAACCTCCTAATTTTTCCGTTGCCTTTGTGTTTGCCTTCCTGCCTCTTGTTACATAATTTCGTGATCTCAAAGCCTAGGCCTTCTGAGGAGACTTCCTCGTGCTTGTATAATTAATCCAGAGCCAGCTTTGGAACTTGTGCTGCAGTAGAGGGTGACCTTTGTGTCTGTAAATAAGCCACACAAGGAAAGGTTAGTTCTTCATGGTTCCTTCTTTGCCCTGGCCCCGGATAAAGAACAACCTTGAGGGAAGCTCATCTAATCTTTCCTACCTCCCACCTGGGCTTGGACCTAATAAATTAAAGGTAGAACCTTAAGAGGGCTCTGAGATACATACTGCCCTCCGCTGCCTTAGAGTTTCAACGTAGTAAATCGAATTCTCCCTCCTGAGGCCTATGAGGCTTATATATGGGAAGACTCTTTTCCCCATAGTTGAATCCTTGCCTCCGGCACAGCTGCTTAAAAAACTCTCTGCCAGCCAAATTCCAGGAGAAGACTGTATTCTAAGGATGCCTGTGCTCGCAAAGGTAGGTCTCTCCCAAGCAGCTGAGTGACTGGCTTGGCCTGTGCCTTCGCTGGGCCCATACAGCTCTGCAGCATTTATCCACAGAGGCCAGGCAGTGTGTCAATTACCTTTATAGAAGCAGCTGCTCATCTCTGGATAAAGCCTGTGGATAAGCTTTTATAATCTACCCAGATCGAAATATCAGTTTATGATTTACAGCCTCCACTTAGGCTGCAACAGTTAAAAGCCAGCTGCAGAGCTGAGAAGAACTTGTATGGTCTACCATAAGCAAGGTCAAGGTTAAAATGCCCTGCTCACAAATAAAGTTCAAGGCCCAAAGCCTTGGCCACATTAGAACTTTTCCACACGTACTTTTTTTCTCCCCATAATTTTATTCCTTGTCTGTGTATTAATTTTATGATCCAGTGTGCTGGCCAGATGTTGAGGTCCGAACTCATTCCTAATATATAGGCTTTACCATCCCTGGGTTCTCCTAGCATGGAGGGAACTAGCTAATACTCTTTAGAGAAGACTGGCCACTAAGAGAGAGAGGGACTGGGCTGTTCTACTCTTCCCATTCCTGGTCTTACAGTTGCTTTCAGAGTTTCTGTGCCTGGCAAAAAAAAAACTTGCATGATATTTTATGGCAGTAAAATTTTTAAAATGGTTGTCCTCAAGCCTTACAAATATGAACATGCCCTTTCAGCTCTGAAGGTCCCTTCTAGTCATGTAATTATGAGCTTGCTTGCTCTTGTTTACTTGGACACTCAAAACAGAATTTGATGTTCAAACACCAAGAGGCTGTAAATGCTTAATCTACTGAATGTCGGTGGCTTTTTTTTTTTTTTGGTAATTTTAAATTTGAATGCAAAATTAACATTTTATAGTCTATCTTTCTCTATGAAAAGAACCTATGGTCAATCCCATTTGTCTCATCATTCTTTTCAAATTTTATTATTTTAATTAGTCTTTGTCTTCTTTTTCTCACTTATTTTCCTTTGTCTCATTCTTTTAACTTCCCCTCAGCATTCTTACCTCTTGTATTCTGACCATTTTTCCTGAATGTTTGCCTTTTCCTATCTTATTCCGTTGTTTTACCTTGATTTCGTGACCAATTCTTTTGTGAAAAAGTACATTGGGAATTGGTTTTTCCTGATTCCTATTTTGAACTGATTGTCATTGGGAAAACAAAAAGCCCATTTGTGGCAAATATGCTTCCTTTTTTTTTTTTTTTTCCCTCCAGAAAAGGCTGGAAGTAGGCCAGAGCTTCTTAAATATTTCATGACAGCAACTTAACTTGCTGACAGCGTTCGGTGCTAAATACACTTCTGTGGGTGCCCGTGAAGGGATGTGGCCATGTGCATTCACAACATGCTAGCTGTCACTCTCTTTTTTTCTCCAAATGAGAAAGCCTGTTGCAATGCAAATGACTGTAATTTCATAGAATGCAATATCTAATTATTTTTTGTCAATTCCTTGCAGATTCCATTTTAACTGTTATTAGTAACTCGTAATTTCCACATAGTGCATTTGAATATATCCACTGGACTAAATCATGTTTACCAAATATCCTATTTAGCTATAACATTCAGTACTTCTAGACATAGTGGTGCATCTTTGGGAGATTAATACAATGGTACCGGTAGGATCAGGCAACTTATTGCTTCACATCATCTTAAGTCCCCAAAACTCCATTCTTGTCTTCACTTACATACTTTCTGCATTTTTTTTAACCTCACCGTCATCTCCAATCTCTTCATCTTTTCATTTTCTACCTTTCTATTAGACTCCACCTGGTCTCATTTCTCTGTCTGACCTAGATTGAATGGATGATCACCTGGATTAGTCCCTTGCCCCAAATCTTTAACATCTTTACACCCATATATTTAGGTCACTTGGGCCTCGAAATTCAGAACCCTGGATCAATTCCCACTTATCTTCTCTTTTTCTACATCTAGTATGCAGAGCACTGTTGGCAATAATTATTCAGCTATGCCAGTTGTGTCCTTGCAAGCTATGGCCTTCATTCTCAGCTTTCAACCATTTTTTAAAAGAATTTTTTTTTTTTACAGCACTTTTAGGTTTACAACAAAATGGAGACAAGGTACAGAGATTTCTCATATACCTCTGCCCCCACATGTGGGTACCCTCCCCCATTACCAACATAACTTATCAGACTTTTTTTTTATCCAGGGATGAAGCTACATTGACACATCATCACCCAAAGTACATAGATACCTTAGGGTTCACTCTCAGAATTGTATCCTGAGTGGGTTTGGAAAAAAGGTATAATGATATATATCCATCATTTTAATAACATGCAGTTTATTTTTAGCCCTAAAAATCCTCTGTGCTCTGTCTATTCATCACTTCCTCCACCTCCACCCTCACTCCTGACAACCACTGATTTTTTTTGTCTCAGTGGGTTAGCCTTTTCTAGAATATCCTATAGCTGGAATCTTATACTATACAGCCTTTTCAGATTGGTTTCTTTTACTTAGCAATATGCATCTGAGTTTCCTTTATGTCTCTTCGTGTCTTGAAAGCTCATTTCTTTTATTGTTGAATAATATTCCATTATCTAGATTCACCATGGTGTGTTTATCTATTCATCTACTGGAGGCCATCTCAGTTACTTCCAAAGTTTGGCAATTATGAATAAAGCTTCTTTAAGCATACATGTGTGTACATAAGTTTTTAACTCCTTTGGGTGAATACCAAGGATCATGGTTTCTGGATCACATGGTAAGAATATATTTAGTTTCATAAGAGAGTGCCAAACAGTCTTCCAAAGTGGCTGTACCATTTTGCATTCCCACTAGTAAATGTGTGAGCATTCCTGTTGTTCCACATCCTGCATTTGATGTTGTCAGGTTTTGGGTTTAGGACATTTTATTAGGTGTGTAATGGTATCTCATTGTTTTAATTTGCATTTCTCTGATGGCATATGATATGGAAGATCTTTTTATATGCTTATTTGCCATCTGTATGAGGCATCTGTTAAAGTCTTTGGCCCATTTTAAAATCAGGTTGTGTGTTTTATTATTACTGAGTTTTAAGAGTTCTGTGTATATTTTGGGTAACTGTCCTTTATCATATATGTCTATTTTGTCCCAATCTGTGGTTTGTCTTCTTATTCTCTTGATACTGTCTTTTGAAGAACAGAAGTTTTTAATTTTAATGAAGTCTGGCTTAACAATTACTTATTGCATGAGTTGTGTGTTTGGTGCTGTGTCTAGAAAGGTGTCATTATACCCAAAGTCTTCTAGATTTTTATTCCTGTGTTATCTTCTATGAGTTCTATAGTGTTGTGTTTTGTCAACCATTTTTTTCTAATTCTTGTTATGTTCCCTCTCTCTCTCTCTTCCTTTTTCTTTCTTTCTTTCTTTCTTTCTTTCTCTTTCTTTCTTTCTTTCTTTCTTTCTTTCTTTCTTTCTTTTTTTAAGATTTTATTTATTTGAGAGATGGAGAGAGTGTGAGAAGAGGCTGAGGGGGAGGGAGGAAGAATCCAAAGCAGACTCTGCACTGAGCATGAAGCCCAATGCGGGCTCAACTGTGACCAACATTGAGATCATGACCTGAGCCCAAACCAAGAGTAGGATGCTTAACTGACTGCAGGTGCTCGGCCCGCTTTCAACGACTGATTGTCCCAGTGCTCTCATTAAGCCTTCTTTCTAACTTCTCACCCTCACTCTCCTGCAGATCATTTAGTCTCTGCTCTGATGAAGTAAATTAGAAAGGTCAAATACAACCTTCCAAAACTTTCTACCCTTGTCTTCATAAAGGACATACATTTGCCCTTACTCTCCCAACGTCCCCAGGTTCTCAAGATGAAGCAACTCCATTTCTGTTTACGGACAGTCCATCTTCTGTACTCTTTATCCTCCATTTCTATCTTCTTGATCCTTCTATCACCTCTCTCTTTGTTCTTTTATTTCTCCTCAAATAATAAATATGCTCAATTCTTTTCTATACTAAAAGAAAAGAAATCCCAAAACAATAACAACAAAATAGTAGTAACAACACCATCACCTCCTTTGGTCTTGTGTCTATTCTGATTTTAACTGTCTTTCATCTTCCTATGGATAGAGCTCTTTTCAATTATTGTTTCTGTTTTTTACTTCTCATTCACCTTTCAACCCAGTGAACTCTGATTTCTCCCACTATCTCACTGCAACTGGCATAGCTGAAGGCACTATGATGTCTGCATTGCACTTTACATGTCCCTGTCTGTGTTGAATTTGACTCTCAACCACACTGTCCTTAAAATTCACCTTGCCTTTGGCTTCCATGACCTCACTGCTGTTCTTTCTCTGACATTTCTTTTCAGGCTCTTTTCTGACCACCTCTTAAATGTTGGTATTTCCTTGGATTCCACTGTGAGCCACTGTTATTTCACTCAAAGTTTTAACTGATACACACACACACATATGCACACACACACACTAATGACTTATGAGTCTTCATTTCTAGTCCTAACATTGCCATTTTGCTTCAGAGTTCAGGTCACTTCTATGCGTATTTCCCATAGGTACCTCAAATTCAACATGGTCTTGGCTGAATTCATCATCAGCTCTCCTACTTTCTGAAACTTGGTTCTTCTCTTCTTCTTTTCTATTCCTTCTGAGGTGGTAGCCCCAAGAGATGCTGACATCATTCTGGAACAGCACTATGTCCAATAAAAATATAGTGTAAACCACATACGTAATTTAAAATGTTCTGACAGCCACATTAAAAAAAAAGAAACATTGAAATGATTACTAAAAATTGATTTTATTTAACCCAATATAGCCAACATAATGTTACTATGATAAATCTGCTAACATTTAATGAGGTATTTTGCATTTTTTTGGTACTAACTTCTCAAAATCCAGGTTGCATCTTACACTTATTGAACATCTGAATTGAAACTATTCACTGGGACCCAGTGGCTCCTGTACAGTGCAGTTCTCGAGTCTTTAACTCCAGTAATCTCTCTCTTATCCAGTTATTAGTCCTGTTGATTTTATCTCATAGGTATTTCTCCAGTAAGTTTATTTATTTTCATCCTTACTATATCATGGCTTTAGTTCACACCTCATTTCTCATTTGAGTTATTGCAGGAGCTTACATAGCCTAGTTTCTCTGCCTTAGAGAGTGTACAAAATCCACTAGAATAAAGGAGGATATAGTAGAACATCCGTTTATGTATTTTTATCTAGAAAATAAAACAGTTCAGGCTTATTAATACTTAATATACATATTAATGCCAGCGTCCTTGCTCTGAGAATTCAATAGTAAAGTATAAACATAAGACATAAAATATATTTTCCCCAGAAAATAAAAAAATAATATTATTTATTTTATCTTCATGCAGATTTTAAACTTTCTCTGTATATTTCCATATGATGTACATAATTTATTAACACAATGGTCATATATAATTTAAAAATAAAATTACATGTGTACTTGAAATTTATTATAGTACTGCCAGGGGGAGTGAGATCACTAAAATTTGGGGTCCATGGACCTGGATCCACTCTGACTTTCCCTCACCTGCTCTCCAACCTCAACTTCTTCATCCCCACCTCACATTTTCTGTACTTAGTGGCTCTTTCATACTTTGTTCTTGTTTGTTCTTCTTCATATAGATAAACAAATGGTAAACAAACTACTTCTTGACCTGACTAATTCTGTTTCTCTTCTAGGCTCTTCTGAGGTGCCATCTCTTCAAAAAAAAGCCTATGACAACTTCCTGAATTATGTCAAGTTTTGCTCCTTGCTTGACATACATTTCTTATCACACTATTAGACTGAAATTATATTTTTATTGATCTGCATTCCCCACTAAAATATAAGATTCACAGAGTCAGGGATTATGACATCATCATGCTTTTTTCATCTTGACATACGATAGGTTCTTTAGAAATGTTCACTGAACTACATTCATGGCTCTCCTTGCTGGAGCCAGCCTGTTCTATCAGTGAATGAAATAGTGATTTGTTCATTGCAGTTTATGGAATATCTGGGAGACTTCTCTTGTCTCCAAAGATACATGATAAAATAATAAGTATACTTTCATTTTAGTACCGTGATTAGTATGCTATTTGTAAGAAGCTCATAGGGTCGATGACAGTATTAGCGTGAAATGAATTGTCCACTTGCTTCTTAGTAGAAATTGGATGAGATTACTTGCTCTAGCAGAGTGAAGTTTTGTTTGTATGTGTATATGCAATGGCCATCAAACTTCAGTATGAATGATAATCACCTTGGACACGTGTTTAAATATAGATTTCTGGGTTTCATACGTACATATTCTGATTCGTTTGAACTGGTGATGGCCTAAGAATCTGTATTTTTAGAAAGCATCACAATGATTATAATATAGCTGATAGAAACCATACTCTGCAAAGTATTGTTTCCTTCTTTCTGAAGTAGGGAAGAAGAGGAAGGAGTAATTTTGAACAACTGAGAGAAGTGCCTTAGTCAGGGATAGAGTGAGATTCTATATAGAGGTCTACAGAAGTTATAGAGCATTATAAAGGAGAATGGACACCTGGGAAAAGTTGAAACAGGGAATCAAGGGTGGCAGGGACCGAGGGTATGGAGAGAGTCTTGAAGACCAATAAGACGACTTTGGCTTATTTCACAATTTCCCTAGGATTGACTTTTCTTCTTTAGCAAGAAAACTTACTATCAATATTTTTTTAAATCTAATTATTCAGGTGTATCATCTTCATTTAGGAACTGACACACATTAGTCATTTAATAAGTAATTTTTTTTGGATAATTCAGGATCTCTAGGATATTGAACCCTTTAGATATAGGATGATTTTTAGTATTTAGAACAGTATTATATAATTCTATCCAGTATTTCATTTTGGGTTCTATGACAAAAATTATCTAGCATGGGAAGATGATAAACTGTGCTATGTGGAAAAATTGAATTTAACTTTGCAACTATGAGAAAAAAATAGATTTTCACTTAAATGCCATTTATAAATAATTTCTATCAAAGCTGTAATCCAAGTTATTAATGTTTTAAAATTTAAAGACAGTTTAAATATTTTCGTAAAAATGCTACATATTTTTTAGTATGACAGATAACAACCAGAAGTAGATGGATAAATCTAGACCATTAAGAAGCTCCAAACTTTTAATTTTCACTTATTGTTTCAGCTTTCTCCCTCATCCAGTTTTATTCAGAGCTGTGAGCTGTTAAAAAGGAACTTAACTGGTTGACTTGATCTTCTTCTCTTCACCATTTGGCGGCCAGTCTCTGGTGGAAATCCTAATGAGATACAAACCAGGCAAACAAATGAACCAGTGGACTGGAAGGGGAAGAGGCAGTGGCATGGACAGTTTATTATTGTTCATCCAATCAACTAAATATGTTTTAATTGTAGCAGCAATGCCATAAATAGTCTCAGCACAAGCCTACTAGTTTGCCTCATTAAATTCCTGTCTATGTCAGTTGCTTTGCTTCCACCATCCATTTAAGTCTGCAATTTTAACTTTGTTCATTTGATGGGAGAGTTTTCCCTCTGGTTATCTGTAGTTTGGGAAGATAAATTATCTTGAATAGCTTAATAGAAGTTGGGCTTTGGGGAAACAGTATTGTTCTTACTGCAATTTATATCTTGTTTTTAACTTCGCTTAGTATATAAGACCTGTGCTCTTCATTGGCTCGCGTTAAACTAAACATCTCTGCCAATCTGTGCTCTCTTGTAGGTGATTCGCAAGGGGTGGCTAACCATCAGCAACATCGGCATCATGAAAGGAGGCTCTAAGGGATACTGGTTTGTCCTTACCGCTGAAAGCTTGTCCTGGTACAAAGATGACGAGGTAAGCCCCAGAGGATGACAGAGTTTTCTTATTAAAGTGTTTCTAATTTCAAATTAATTGATATTATTGTGCTATACAATTGCAAGGCATGAGTGGTTCTCTTTTAGTAAGACTTACTTTGGGGTGTTTATGTGAAGAAGCATTGTTTTTTCCTCATAGATTTTTAATTTTATAATATTCCCTTCAAATTTCTTTTATTTCTTTTGTATAGTCACATGTTTCTTAACCTGAAGAAATGGAGTCAGGGGTCGGTTGTTGGAAATTTCCTTCTTTGTAATAATGGTGAGATACTGATGGAGGGAAAGCAGTTTTCATTAAATAATGTGTGTTGAAAAGACCCAAGGATATATCGAGCATCTAAAGAATGAAATTAATAGCACTGATGCAAAGTTAATGAAGAATTTTGGGATTGTTGCTGTGATGTCTGTCTCAAATGGCAGGCTTTTGAAGATGTCCAAATCACATAGTCTTCAAGCGAGCCCTAGGTAATTGTTTATATGAATGTTGTTCTTTGAAAATTTGATAGCTATCTAAAAGCAAGAATTATGATAATTACGCTGATCTGGTTCATGTTGTATGTTAATAATTTTGGTCCTGTGACTTACTACTCATTTAAATCTGATAGCTATAAAAGTGCAATAAATTGTATCAGTCTTTTGGAGCCATTTGAGTGCTATAAAATGATACTGCCAAATTTGGGAAATCATGGGTGAAATTAACTATGTTTTGGAAATTTTAATAGTTCTGGTCTGACCTGAGCGGTTTTTGGTGCTAGTAACACAGTATACAAACATTAGATAAGAATACTTCACGATCGCAAAGCTATTTACAGATGAGATTGTCTCAATTTTATTTGGCTACAAAGGGCATGTATTTCAGAGCTAAAAGTCCTTCCAATCCTGGCTTGATATGTTTTTGAAAGCACTACAAGGTGCCTTTGTCTGTTGTTGGAGTTAAAGTTTCATGTTTTGTTTTTTTTGCTTTTTTTTAAGATTTTATTTATTTATTTGACAGAGAGAGAGACAGACAGCGAAAGAGGGAACACAGCAGGGGGAGTGGGAGAGGAAGAAGCAGGCTCTTAGTGGAGAAGCCTGATGTGGGGCTCGATCCGAGAACGCCGGGATCATGCCCTGAGCCGAAGGCAAACGCTTAACGACTGCGCCACCAGGCACCCCATAAAGTTTCATGTTTTATATAGTTCTTTCTGTTTCCTAAGAGCTTTGTGCACAATAGTGTGTTAATCAGATGATCAGTTGATGACCACTAAGTTTTCTTCAGTAAGAGAAATAAAATCTTATAGAAATATGCAAAGAAGATTTCAATACAAAAGCTTTTTAAAAATTTTTAAGTCATATATTTCACTGACTTGGAATTGGTTGTTGTGTGAGTCTGAGAATAAGCTGTTCAGAAATCCCTGTCATTGTTTGGGAAGCTCCAGTGTTTAAACATCACAGTGTCAGGGGCTCTGAGATGCCTCCCAAGAGAGAAAATCAGTACCTGATTTCATGTTCATTTGCCTTAAGAGATCTTCTCTTAAATATACGTTGTCTTCAAGGATTTAGAGGATCATTTATGTACATTTAAATACATACTGGTTTGGGGGCCTTTATCAGTTATTCTAGGGAAAACGAAAGATTTTGTTGAGGATTCATAATAATAATAGCTCGTGTTTTATATAGATTAATTAACTCATTCAGTCCACATTAGAATGCTAAGGATAGGTGCTATTATGATCTGCATTTTTCAGAGAAGTGAACTAAACAAACAAAAAACCCAGCTTTTTGAAAAGTCATTTCTACAGGACTCAGTTTCCCTTATTGCAGAATACTTGGTGTTTGTAAGGATAACTAACTTCCCAAGGTCACATAGCTATTGGTGGCAAAGCAGAGATTGAAACTCATGCTATCTGTCTCCAGAGCTTATGTCTTCAACCACAAATGTAGACAAGAATCCCAGAGATGCTAGAGTTGTCCATGTCAACCTCATCCCACAGAGGATTTATTAAGACAAGTTCCAGGCATTTTGGCATTGATCTTTTCCTGAATATTAGTATCAGGGGCTCTGAAGACAATAGGATTAGCTGCTGCTGTTGGAATATGGCTTTGGGGTTCTCTTGTCAGGCTGTGTGGGCACTGAAAGAAGACCACTGGAAGGCACAGGATGCCCCCTGTAGGGAAGGAAGAAGCTTTGAGTGCTTGGCAAGCTTATGATCACTGGTCATCTGTTCCTCTCCTCTATAAACTCAGGACAACTTTTTACAAAATCTCTGCTGCTGAAGCACCCTCATCAACGTATGATTACAACAAATAGAAAATAAATGTGTGCAGTTATGATATTAACTGAGTTCTGGAGACCATTTTATTAAAGGTATACATGTAGGGGGCGTGTGGGCATGGGGTAGGATGTATAGGAATGACCCTTGAAATACAAGGGAGTGATTTAGAAGTTTAGGAGAGGGTTGTTTGCTTAGTTTAGACCATTTCAAGAAAAAAAAAATGACAAAGTTGTTGCTCTGTGTTGCTCTTTTGTCATTTCATATTGTGAGATAGGATGTATGGTATCTGGGTGTGTTTTTTGTTTGTTTTGTTTTGTTTTTTAAGCAGTGAATGGTAAGGTTCTGATTCTAAGAGGGAACTCAGATCTCATTCCTTCAGTGAGACTTGCCATGTTGCTTCCCCTCCATCTCTGGGTTCTCTTACCCTTCAGCCAAGAACTGGAGGTGATAATACAAAAACATGTGATTTCCTATCGAAGCTGGCAGAGGCAATAGCATGATAACACTGTGTAATAATTTTAAGCCAGAGTTGGCATGACTCTAATGGTAAGTCCCCAGCACTTTTCCTGCTTTCTTGCCGTTCTGAACAAATCTATCTAGTCTACCCTTGAATTTTAGAGGGATTCATGAACACCCTGAAGCATCTGAGGACTGTACTTTTTGAACCATTACTCTAAATTACAATAATGTTATTTGTAATGTTACTGCTAGATGAGCTTAATAGAGGGGTTTCCACCTGTGTCCCAGACAGTGTTTTTTCTACATGTTATCTCCAAAGAGTCTTTATAATACAAAGTTTTTATAGTAGACAGAATTGATCTATTTACTTGACTATATGTTATCCTCTAACATTCCTTTAAGATTTGGGCTTTCTGTAACCCAAGAAGGAATAACTGTCTTCTTACAGGGTTAGGCATTTTATAACTAATCACCAAGGGGATTTGCCCAAATGTGGCTGACCTTCTAGATCATGCTCTAGTGCCTCAGACTTGGAAATTCCCTCTACAAGTGGCCCTGAGCTCTTTTCTAGGTGTTTGGTAGGCCTTTTCCTGGTTTCATCCTCCCCAGGGCATTCTGCCAGTATGTGTGTACCCCAGGTCAAGGAGGATCTGTTTATGGGGGTAAGGACAGAGTTTGGACATGCAGGCTTGTGTGTCCACATATGTTCCCTTGTATTTGGGATGGATGATCTTAGATCCTTTGATTTCTATCAAAATAATAACATAAGGATATTTTTAGTACTTTACTAAGGATTTGGGGGAAGCAATACAGCAATTCAAACAACCTCAAGTAGAATATTAGATACCCCTCTGCACAGTTGTTTTATCCAGAGGACACCCCACTTGGTTGGGTATGTCAGTGCTGGCCCAGCCCAAGGACAGTACCTCGGCTTCTCTCTTTCTCTTTCCCCTCCTATTTCTTCCCTCAGTGCTGCTAATCTGGATTGCCCCAAACTCAAGGTGCTTCTCGCTCTGTTACATACATCCATTCAGCTCTTCTCAGCATCTAGGCCAGCCTTTGCTCCAGCCTCAGTTTTACATATTCAAACTAGTCAAAATGCTAAACCAAACCAAATGGACTTTGGTTAGCAAGACACTCCCTAGTTTGACAGTAATTGTGGTTGTAAACAGTATCCACTAGTCATTCTACCTGCTCAAGGTCATGAAGGCCAACTTTCTATCGGAATGATGGAATGACAATCTTGATGATGATCATTATCATCATAAAAGTTAATATTTATAGTTTCCCAGGCACTGAGCTAAGTAAGTATTTTATTTACATTCCCCATTTTTAGAGATCAGGACTGAGACTCAAAGAGAATAATTTAGCCAGCTGCTCAATGTTGGTGCTGTGCTCTTAATTGCCTGAACATTTCCCAACAAATATTTTCTGAACACCTGTTGTGTAGTAGACACTATCCTAGTCACTAAGGATAAAATAGTTAGCAAAGAATTCATGGTACCTGCCCTCATGAAGGATATTTACCAATAAAGAAAGCGTACAAACAAGCAGGAAAAACTATCAGATGCAGATTACAAGCTATGAAGAAAATAAATCCAGTGATGTGTTTGACTTAAAGAGCGTCTGGGATGGGGATCACAGCATGAGGGGGACATTGAACTGGCTGGTCAGAAGTTTATGTTGATGTCTTGAGGCAAGATTGAGCCTGATGAATTGAAGAAATTGAATTAAGGCCAAAGAGAACAAAGAGGAAAAAAAACTGTATAAAGATTAAGGATTTTGACCTTAAGAATGATGAGAAGCCTTGGAAGTTTTTAAGCTGGAAATTCAAATAATAAGATCTGCATTTTTTACAGATCCTTTTGGTTGCCTTATAAAGAGTGGATTGGAGGAGCACAGAACTGAGGTGGGGAGTTGTTAGGAAGGTATGGCTATGGACTATGTAAGAATGATAGCTTGGGTTGGGCGGGTTGAAGGAAATAGATAGAAGTGGATGGATTTAAGAGATTATTTCAGGTGGTGAAAATTGACAACTCATCTCACGTGCCATGTATTGCTTGAGTGTTCCTGCTAAATTATAAGCCTCTTGAGACCAGGAGCCTTTGACTTATTCATTGTCCTACCACCAGTAAACATGGCACTGGCAGCTGACAGTAAATATGGGTTGAGTGGAGATGTGATTGAGCAAGTAAATAAACAAATGCAACCTAATAATTCATGATGTCCTGTTAGGTACCTAAACCAAATTATTTCATCACAGGGTAAACTTACAATTTGAGGTAGATTGTCTTAAAATTTTCTTAATTTTCATCATTGAAGGTTAATTTTTTTTTCACCTCGACTCTCTAGTTTCCTGCACTAAAGATCATTTAAGCAGAAAGTAAATTTCCCAATGTTATTTTAACACATTGTAAATATATTTTGTACAAATCTTAGGATTTAGAAAATGGCCAGGTGTATAATTAAAATAGAAACTATCATTTCAAAGAGGATTTGGGGTTTATATAGTTTTATATTAATACTTTAAATCAGATCTGGAAAAAAGGATGGCTTTTATTTAAAGTATGTATAAAATATGAACTTTAGAGGAATAGAATATTCTGATAAAGGGAGAAAAAAGCCTTATTTTTCTTAATATCAATGAGAAATGTGTGAATAAGAGTTAAAATCTCTGAAGGGGATTGCTAGTTTATGTATAATGGTAGCATACAGCCAATATTTATTCTACCTAAATTATCCGCACGAAGATCAAAATCATTATGGAAAACTCGTAGGAAAGAAGTGTAATTTAACACAAGTGCTCCCAATGAAAAATGTACTAACCTTATACTATTGAAGAATATCCAAAATCTGCAATGAAAGAAGGACATTCTTTGGACTCTTAAAAAATTACAGGCCTCATTTTTGTGGGTTGAAGTATTTGGATAGCTTGATAAGGAGATTATATAATTCCCTTATATGGATATTTACTTAGTATTGTTTTTATTATGTAGCCGTAACAGATGACAAACGTTACTTAGGTAATAGAAAACAAAATGGCAGCTATCTCCTGGAATGGCCAAAGCTATGAGACCAAGAAGTTCTAGAAATCTTCAGCTCTTTCCAGTTTCACTTACACTTTCAAGAGTTTGCCTGTTTCCTGCTAGGTCCTCATCTCCCTGTGATGAGGAGCTTAGGATTGACCCTGTGAACACTATTTACACTCCTTGAGGAATTGTTTTAGTCAGCCAAAACTTACTTATTTTTTGCCATACAAAGAAGTCCCAATAAATATTGAACTTTAAAATGTTTATGTTGCTTAAAATTCTTCATGATTGCAGTTGTGTTTTTTCACATATATAAGATATTTTATGTTATGCTTTTTAGTGCAGGATTATTTCATACATTTTGCACATTCTGGTGTTATCCAAAGACTTCTAACTTTGACAAATATACACAACAACCCCCAATGGCAAATACTATTTCAAATTTATGAAAAATACCCAATAGACCCAAACCCACTCCCTTAAATGTATTTTTTGTCCCAGTCAAAAGTTTATTCTGGAAAAACAATATTACTCTTTACCAGAAGAGTAAAACTTTAAAATGTGCTTCATTTAATGAATTTAAATATACATAATATTCTTTCAGGCATTTTTTGAGAGCTGAGTGAAAAAATGTAAAACCAAAATGTTAACCTCAAATTTTATGAGAATATTATTTGAAATGTTATCCTGGAATGGCTCACTTAAGGATGATTCCGCCGGCTTCCTAGCTTTCCCTTTGGAGTTTGCTGGAATAGAATAGTCTTCTTTATGTTCTAACCTGCTATTGTGTCATCCGGAGAGTCTCAAGCTCTGTCCTGAGGTTGCCTTGCAGGGTCCAGTAGAGTGATCCAGATGTGGACTCCTGTTGGCATTTGCTGAGGGTTATATAAAACATTTAAAATTGGGTGGTAATATGTAAATATTTTGTGAGACATTTTTATGTTGTCTTCCTGTTTATATTTTCTGTTTTGTGAACTATTGTTTAGTACTTAATTTGCTCGTCATGGGACTCTCATTTAAGGTAAAAACCGTCATTGCTCAATGTGTTTTGCAGAAGTATATTTTTGCAGAGGACGTATTTCCTAAGGCCAGATTGTTAAATGCAAGAATTTAGCCTTAATTATATTTTTACTTCGTGGTTTTACCCAATCACTTTTTTCTTTCTTTAAAGAAACTATATTGTCAGGTCTAGTAAAATAGCACAAAATCCTGAAAATTGTTAACCTCCCCTTTCCTTGCTCTTTTTGAAAATAATAGAATTGCCTTAACACCTCAAGAGTTTTAAAGTTTATGGTGAATGGGAGCATGTATTTCAAGTGAATGCGCTGGCCTGGTAATTCTACTTTTAAAACTGTAGTGTAATCTCCTTCTTAATTAAGCAATGACAAAGTCATAAATCTTTGTGTATCATGACACTTGGGAAAATTGTTATTTTCTATATATCAGCAGAGGAGAAGCAACTATTTTAATACCTATGAACATTATGTTCAAAATACTCTTACATTTTACCCAGACCCAAACTGGTAGTTTATTAACTCAAAATACATGATCCCCTGGAACGTAGACTTATTAGAATCATTTATTCTCTGTCAAGCATCAGACTGATGTTATATTGTTTTGTCATATTGATTATGGGGTGCTGCAAAGCTGTGTACAATAAATGTCAAGGGTGGTAATTTACTGACAACAATTAGGAAAAGAGAAGTATAGAAAGCACAGGAACATTTTCAGAAATGGGTTTTATTATATTTCATAGGCACCACTCACTTTACTTTTGGTGGGTTTCAATATTCGAATCAAAATATAATAATAAAATAATACATACGAATTAAGTATTAAACCAACAGATCCAACCCCCAGGCCCCCGCGCCCCTCATTTTGGTTGTAGCTCTTGGTGTAGATGCTATGGTGTGAGGGCTGCTTTCTCTCAATGGCTGGTTGTCATTCAGGCTGGGTTGTCATGTGACTGCCTGTCTGTGCCTGCTGTACAGGTGAGCGGATGTTCTGCACAGCAAGTGTAGACAGGCAGACACATGACAACTCCGTCCAGCCAGGCCCTTGGTTCCTTCGGGTTTCCTTTGCTCATGGGCAGACACAATCAGTCTGTTTTCCAGATTTGGTGATTTTGGAGGGTGAGGGGAAAGGGAGAAAAACACACAATAGAATTAAACATTAAAACATTATGGAACTAAAACAAGGTAGACTTTTGACTTTATTCAGAAAGTACACTTTTACATTTGTTCCAAATGTGCTAACATGGATAATGGACATTAACAGAAAACTCACATTGCATTTTAAGGAAAAAAACAAAACAAAAAAAAAAGATTAAACACAAGGTTTATTCTTAAATCCAATTCATATTATGATTACTGGCCCACATGCAGTCAGAGTTCAGAGTAATTGAACCAGATGTTTTTCCTCTTCACAAAAACTGCATATTTTAATGCTGAAGTTAAAGATAAAGACTATGTTTATACGTGTTTCTTGTAGTAGATAAGTACCATAGCCTTGCCCATGAAAAAGAAACTTGTCATTTACATGGAAACGGCAGCCATTTTCAAAATAATTAATGAGCCTAATGTATTTGGCAGTTCGACCAGCCAACTTTGGTATCCGATGCTTTGATAGTGGTATTTTACAAGGGGATGTAGTTTTGCCAATACTTCATAAAGCGGCGGGAACTTATTTAAATTTCTCATATTCTTTTCAATGCAAAGTTTTTAAGTATGGATGTGAAAACCAAGTAAGAAGCAGTTGTAAGCTTACGTGCTCCCCCTCTCAATTAACTGCAGCACCGTGCGATGAATCAAAAGGGTATGAACTAAAAAGTCATTACCCACAGTGCTGCTTAGAATGTGTTCTGGACATGGGAGTAGAGTACAGTTACAGAATCGTACCTTAAACATAGGAAAGGAAGCTTCATTTCATATCCATAAAGTAAAACCAGACCCCTTGGAAAATTTTCATATAATTTATATAAGAAAGAGTTAATGGTGTTAAATACACAGATAGAAAATGTAATTCTCATGGCTCAAGGATAATCCTACTGGCTATTTTAATATAAATGATCAATTCACATCCATGGAGGTATTTAATAAATTCTCCTGTTCTTTAAAAAACAAAATATTTAGATAGTCAAAATTCCAGTAAGTGGGATTTCTTCAAAAACAAAACAAAACCTTATTGTCCAAGGAGTGTGTAGTTTGGGACTTTTTCCAAAGAATTTTAAAGAAAACACATAGTTTCTTATTTCCCTTTAATTATAAAATTCTTAGAAAATAGCAAACAGAAACTTTATGGAGAGGAAAATGTTTTTAGAGACTGAAAAAATTACAGCTTTCTACACATCTGAACTTTTATGCATTGGTTAGATATGGTACAGTTTAAACAAAGAGTTGATAAGAGCAATTTTCCATTTATTTATTTGATTTCAAGAAAATAAATGTCTGATTCTGTTTCTGTTCATCATTCTGAGTAGAGAACTTTTTTTTTCTGACAGAATCAAAAACATCAGTAAACTTGGCTGCTATTTATATAATTACAAGGTCAGAGTATGCAAAAACAAATACCTTATGAAACTATTTTGTTATTGTTGCTGCATTCAGTGTAACAGAAAATATTTAGAGTGATTCACTTACAAAGCGTATATTGGTGGAAATTAAAAATTACTGTAATTCTGTATAGCTTTCCCTCTCTCTCCCATAAATAATTTGATCCAGTTAACTCTGCTCAATTAAAGGAATGATGCATGCAACCTGAAAAAATAGAAAGAAATATTTGTGAGTTTATATGTTCTATTTTTAATATGAAACAGCTCTATTAAACCAAGATAATCCAAAAATATTTGAGCCTGAAAGACCATAACTTTTTTTCAGGGGGAAAAAATCTTGCTGAAAAATGACTACTCTATTCATAAGACTTTTGAAAAATTTATGTTTCTAAAGCTTTTTAAACTACAATTATAGTATGTGGCATATGCATACTTCATAGTTATGTTGAACCTGCCCTTAATCTTGTTAAAAAGACAGAATGCTGAAAAAAACATTTAAGACTTTTTTTCCATCTCCCAGATAGAGTGAATATCAATTCGTTATTACTTAAAATACTAGCTAAAATATAAAAGAGCTGTTTACATTATTATCATACCATGTAATTTTTAATATGGTTATTACACCTTATTTTCTTTTGTCTTTTATTTATTTATTTTAAGAAAAAAATGTAATAAAAGAACTATCTTCTAAATCCTTTAAAGTAAAATTAAACTAAAGCAACTTCAGGAAACTGGCTGTCACGATAGGTCAGGAAATTCAAAATGAAGATTTAATTATTTTCCTTAATTTACTTCATTATCTCTATGTATTAAAACTGATGAAGCTTTCAATAAGAGACTTTCAAAATCTGGGTAAATATTCCTATTTACATAGTTTGCAGCACACTAAGGTGAAAAAATAGAAGAAACCAAGTAAGAAAGTTTCTCTCTTCACTAAAGACAATTTCCTGTCTCCTTTCAGGTTAGAGTCTGACCTTCTAATTATTTTAAGTTGGAATTTCTGAGTGATGGTCGCTTAGTTATTATGTGGACATTATTGTGCTGGGTGAGATAGTCTCCTTAGAAAAGAGGAAAATGGGTTGTTTTTAAAGAGCAGATCTCTTGTAGAGTAATTGAAAGCTTTGGCTTCTCTTTAGAAAGGATGGACGCTGGTGGATGAGTGAACTTTTTCACATTATCAAGTTGTATTTTCCTTTTATTTCCTTAAAAAAAAAAGGAAAAATACTCTCATTAGAAGTTTTATGCCCAAGCTTTTTCCCACGGCGTGAAAAACTTGGGTGGTCTGTAAGGCGAGAGGTAGGGGTAGACAGTATATTTTGGTCTTTTAAAAACATAAACACCATTATCTGGGCCGAAAGACAGAAATGCCAAGCAGGAAGGACGTTAACCTATTGACTAATTGCAAAAAAGTGATCAGTGTGAAATTTTGTCCCATTGTAAACAAACTTTCTTTGATTTTGAGATCTGTGGCTTAAAAAAGGGAGTGAGGTTCGAAAACTGTTTTATATTGATCCTCTTCCAATTAAGAATTGAATTGATGGTGCTGAAGCTAAGGCCCTAAATTTCCTTTCTCTTGGATGCCAGAAAAAAGTTTTCCTTTTAACCCAGTACCTAGCCTAACTTACCAGTCATCCACGTACTAAAACGAAAAATAACTGCTAAGCTTCTATGAAATGCAGTTTGGACAGACCCTGCAAACATTTTTCTCTTTCTGACAATGTACGATGTTTAATTTTCATACTTACCATCATATCCAGGGGTAGTTTTAGTTGAAGATGTCACTGTTGGTTAGTTTCCTCTGGAATAGATCCCATGACCTCTAAAATATTTGTATATCTCCTTATAAAGTAATATCAAAATAAAGTTAAACATTGCTCTAAGTACCCTGGAAAGAGATAAGGTTATTTTACGATGTGTGTGTATACATGCCGGTATCTCTACCAGCATATTAACGACCATCCTATCCTGCCTTCAGTCAGCAGGGGTTTATAAAGTGAGCTTTTACTTTTGATCCTTAATTTAGCTCATGCAATTTAAAAATAAGCACAATTCCTTTTCATTTGTTAAAAGTTTGCAACAAAAATGGGTTGTCGGGGTACCCCCGAGCACTTGCAGGAACTCCTCGGGTGATCCTCTACAAATCAGTTCTTAAGATTCCTATTCCTGTACTTATGCTAAGGACACCATCGGGTCCCCTCTATCTCCAGACTAAAAGTCATCCTGAGGGAGAAAATTGGGGGGTGAGCAGTGATGGTTAGTTTCTTAGAATCAAAAAGGCCCTTTAATGTGAAGAAAGACATTTAAATTAAATATACATGAAATGAAAGCAAGTTGTGAAATTCTGTTTATACAGAGTTAAAAAAAAAAAAATTCGGAAAAACTTAAACATTGCCAGAGTCCCTTATAGCTATCTTTCTTCTTTAGTAAGGCATCAATTAGTAAAAATATAATTCTTGAGAAAATAAGCTTCTGTAATTACCTAATAGATTTTTTTCAGTTTCCTTGTGTAAAAGGAACTATATAGGTTTTAAATATCTCTTGTTCTATTAAAAATAATTAATATGCAAGCCTTCAGGTCACAATAGAAAAAAACAAAGGATGGCTTTATTATGTCATCTAAGGGGAGAAGATAACTAAATTTATCCTTGCTTTTTATATTGTAACTAAAAACCATGAATAGAAGAGATAACTTTTATGTTCTTTATACCAGTTTGGGGATGATCAAAAGGGTAATTTAAAAAGTAAATTGTTTTTACAAAAGATAACTTCGGGAACCTTTGTAATAAATGTTTCGCAAAAGAGAACTTGTGACAATTTTTGAATTGTTGCAAAATGTACAATTTAGAAAAGGATTCATTCAGGAACCACTGTAATTTTAAAGAATTTAAAGGAGGACAAAAGAGATCACATTCATTTTTTCATAAAAGCCTATAGAACAGATGTTTTCATTATATAGAATAGTTTAGGCGTAGATATAAATGGGGGTTGAGGGAATTAGGGGTGAGGCAGTAACATTTTTCCAGAACTTTCTTTAAGAGGCCCACCTTTAAAGTTCAGCATGGATCATATTGCAACCCAGACTTTCTCCATTATTCTCTCTATTGGGATTTCATTCAGCTTGAGGGTTTTCCTCCCTCCCACCTTCCCCTCCCCACCCCCCTTCACCTCCAGGACAGCTGGAAACTGACCAAAGAAAACTTTGCCTTCGTTTACAAATTCCTTTTTTATCAGTGGGTTTCTAGACAAAGTACCTTATCATTTTAAATGCTCAGAGAAATAGAAGCATTGTAAAATATAGGCATGAGGTCTCAGCTGACCAGCAATTATCAACCATTTTTGGATTAAAAAAAAAAAAGTAACACAGAGATATATATTGGGATATCTGAAGACAGAGATTTCTTCTATTCTTTCCGACTTAATCAGTTGCTGACTCACTAAGTTCTGGGTTGGCGCTCTTTTCTGGGTCAGTCCCATCTGCATTGTCTGGTGGGCAAAAACTTGGCAGTCTCTTCTTTTATTGTTAGATACTACTATTCCTGGTATTTATATTATGTAAGTAAATTTTCAAAAAAGCACTATTTGGATAGCATTTTAAAAATAGCAAATATTCTTTACTTTGAAGCAAAATGGATTCAATCCCGGGATGTTAAAAGTTCTACTAATTCCCTTACTCAAGTAAGTTTTTATGTCCTTGGATTATTAATTTCAACAACTAAAAACTAGCCTCATTAAATTATTCGGAAGTGTTTGGGGTGTTTTCATGTTTCATTTGGAAGTGGGAAAAACTTTAAACTTAATAAAATACTTGACTTATAAATCTTCAGAAATCAAATAACATGCAGTAAATCGCTCTATACCACATATTGTTACTCTTTCAAAACTAAACGCATAGCTCTCCATCACTCATATCCCTCTGTTTCTCTCGCACGTGAACGCAAATCATTGGCTCCCCACCTCGGCTCTCCTGGGCACAGACTAGGTGAGCAGTCAAGAAGGCCTTACCCACAGGTCTTCTTTGGAGCAGTCCTTTCTCAGCAGTGTCCCCGAGGGCTTCTGGGTCCCTAGTGTGCAAAACCTGTGAAGAAAAACACTGGGTATGAGATTTGAAAAAGCAAACAAATGTCTTCTCCTTGGAAACAGCCACTTTTGTCCCCAGATGTCCATGGCGTTGCTCTCCCTTGCCCAGTCTAACCAATGTGCAGACTACTGTACAACGGCATTGTCCTGAACAGGTAGTCTGAACACTGGGGCGACGGAGCAGGATCTCCAGAAGCTTCCATCTATGTGCTTAAAATCCTCTCCCGGTCTTTGGGAAAAGCCTCCCTTCCTGCACCAGGGGTTGCATTCGGCTTTCCCCCCTGAATTCTGCTGCACTGACTGAGACACACTCAAGGGCTGTGATTTCCAGTCTTGACGTGGCACATTTGCTGCAGACTGGGGAACTGGCAATGAATTTAGGACCAGGAAAAGGGGGAGGGCTGGGCTGGAGAGTCCATATATGGGATGATGTCACCCTGGGGAGGTTTGGGTATGCGCTGTGCCGCTGGAGAGACCGCTAGAATCGCCTGCTCTCAGACATGGGTCTGTGCATAAAATGGTACCAGATGTTTTAGTGTAATGTTAAGCAGTCATTTCATCTTCAGGCCAGATTTTTTTCCTCAACTGGGCAGGAAGTGGGCCTCAGTATGGAAAAGCTGTAAAAAAAGAGTCGAGATGTACAGTTCTGCTGTGGCCAACTGAAAGTGAGTTAGTGTAGCAGTACAAATTTGCTGTCCGGTCCAGGCTAGAAAAGTAATTTGAAGATAGAGGGTAGATTAAAAAAAAAAAAAAGTAAACAGAAAGTTGAACACTGGAAGTCAGGGCTCATTTGCAAACTTTTTTGAGCTTTCCTGTGGTACTTTATTTTCTGGTATTTCACTCGTCAAAAAGGGCAGATAAGTTCATTTTTTTCTCTCTCTCTCTTTCCCTCCTCCTCCTCGTCTGTTGGATCTGTCAGCGGCTCGCAGGCTGCTCTAGACTTGAACAGTAATTATAGCAACTTCCTGAAAGTGAAGCCCCCATGAAAAGTCTGGAGAAATGTTCTTTGTCATGGCCTCTACATGAGTAATTAGTTCCACATGTGGCCTTCCTCGTTTCCCTCAGTGATTTTGGCTGGCTCTCTGAATGCCGTGCTATGGCTTGACCTAAAGAAACTTTAAAGTTTTCATTTCAAACCTCCACTACGAAATCACGACTTCAGTCTTCTAACAAATTGCCTCTGGTAGATTCACGCTGTTAGGTACAGCATTCTTTCTCCCTGGTAATTCTTGATTCTGTGTGAATACTTTTGTTTTATTTTAATGGTATTCCACTGCTTAGTTTTTATCTCTGGTTAACTAAATCTGTTGAAATTTGCCAAGTACCGTTTGACCAAAGGTTATAACATATCAGCCCACTGGCATCTCCTTTTCTTTTCCTGTTGTTGCTGTTTTCAATTATACATTCTGTTGAATATTCTGAGTATACAGCCCTGCGACTGTCCCGCCATAGAATTCTGATTAAAGTTCGAGTTACCTCAAACAAGAGCTTGATTAATTGCCCTTCCAGAGATCAAAATGTGAGAAAATTCCTAGGTAGCTTCCAAATATAATTTGAGTAGCCAAACTATGAAACTTAGTAATCTTTAAAGAATTACAACTAAAACAATTCATTTCTACTGGCCTTATGCAATACTTTTTAGAAGCAGAAAAATCTACCTCTTTTAAATATATTGGGTTGACTATTTCAAAAAGCTTCAAGTGAGAGCTGCCTTAAAGCCTTCACTTATCATGAAATGTCTTCTCTTGAATTAACATATACCATTAATGGAATCTAAAGTTTTGACAAGCCCTGGTCACCTTGGGAAGAAGATTAAATAAGATAAAAATGAATTATCCAGTAATTTAGAATGGAACAAAGAGATTATCATCAGGCACACCATTCATAGAGGGATTTAAAACATCAATGGAAATCAGAGGGATTACTTCCTATCACTGTATTTCCGCCTCCATACTTATGCCTATAGGGCCTATCCCATAATACTTGAACAAGCCCAGTATGCCCTGACTCCCTTCCCCCCACCCCATCACTGCTTGTATAATACTGGAAATAGACAAGTGTAACTACATACAATCTAATAATCTTATTACATGTGAATACCAACTCTGTCCTTTCTCAGTGTCTATATGTTTATTCACAAATCATCATAGAGGAGCCATGAGCCAATGGGACAATAGTCAGCCAGGAATCTAGCATTGCAGGTGTGGGCTTGTTTCTGCCACAAATAGTGAAAGCCTTTCCTCTGCCCTCTTCTATTTATATCGATGAAACATGCCTTGGAAATTTTGGGTAAGGCAGATGAAAGGTGGTTCTGATCAAACTGCTCCATGATTTCATCTTAGTTCACACATCTATAGTTTCTCAAATGTAGGAGAGAACCTTTTTCAAAAAGGGACCTTTACGAAGTTTTCTTCAAGGAACTCAAATTCATGATCATCTTTACTGTTTTTGAAGCAGTTTAAGTGATTTTCTACAGAATAAAACTGTATAGGTTTTGCTCTTAGCCTATGTGCCTATCTCATTGGGCTTCTAGTTGACTAAAATATTTTAGAGTTATCTTTCCTTCAAATAGTTCAACAAGTATTTATTATTGCCTACTCATATGCTGGTCACAGTGACAGGGGCTGGGCATCTAAAGATGGAGAAGATATGATTCCTGCCCTCAGAGGGCTCACACTTACTTATAATGTTAAAAATGCGATCAAATTCAGTCTACAGAATCTTCCATGCCTCTGTGGAAAGTCCTTGGTATTCATTTGTAAATGGCCTGAGGACCTTTTCTATGTCTGTAAAGTTACCAGTTAAATACCTGACCTGTGATGGGCTCTAGAAAGCACGGTTAGTCACAACAAAGACTCAGCTTTGAGAACTGATGTTCTTTAACTTGCTATTTCAAAACATATTGACCAAAGTGATTGTTTGAATCAGTATCTGGTTTGGGGTGACTATAAAATTTGCTCTATTTTAAAATGTCATGGAAAGAAAACACTGTTTCAGTTGGTTATCATTCTCAAGCTTGGCACATGGCACATTTTATGACTTTAGAAATTCTCAAATTGAAACCAGGACTGAGTCTTGTTTCTTTGTACTCATGAAGGAACAGAGTTACTAGTGTTTACAATAGAGTATTTTGTGACATCCAGATATGGTGTCACAGGTAGTATTTATACTCTGTACTTCAGATAGTATTTATATAGCTTTATTTATTTATTTATTTATTTATTTATTTATTTATTTATGGTTACAAAATTAGTGCATGGACATTATAAAAGTTCAAACAATAGAAAGTATGTAAAGAAAAAAGTTAATCATCTTCCTTTCCAACCTCCTAACCTTTTCTGCTCTCCCAAATTAGTGGTAACAGTTTTGTGTGATTCCTTTTACCATCTTCTCAGTGGCCATTTATAGCTTCTTTACAGAGTATAAAATCTTTCCATATACAACGTATCAGTTTCTTGTAATAACCTTATGTGGTAGATATTACCATCATTCCCATTTTACCGATGATGAAATTGAGGCTCAAAGTTAAGCATATTCCTTCGTGGAATTACAGTAAGTGTCAGAATTCAGCTTTTTTCAGGGTACACCTGTACCGTGAAGCATATTGTCACTCACAGAGAACCGTTTTTTCCCCTACAGAATTCTTACAGCGCTTCTATTTCCTGTCATTCATTTGTTAATAATCTGCTGCCTTCTTAGTTTTATACTGAAATGTTACCAAATATTTCACATATTTGGATTTTTCCCCAAATAGAATACAAGCTAACTGAAGGCAGGGATGCTATCTTTATGCTTTAATTGGCCTGGGGCAGGTCATTCAGTACACGGCTGAAGAATGAATAAAAGCTACATAGTATGCGTGCAGTTTCTGATCAAACCTTTATCATGACAATAATTCAAGAATTAAGACCACCTTATTTTCTAATCGTAAGTGGGAAACATGGATATAAGTGTATTGCAGTTGTGTATCAGATTGCACTGTTCTTTTAGAAATAAATGTGACCGTTTGGGCCAGCCATATTTCCTTGCTTATTTTTGGCCTTGTAATCTTCTGGACGCATCCTGTGTAGCTATCGGTCATATAATCTTGTGTGAAAAGGAGGATCTAACCAAGTTGTGGCGTTTCCTTTCTTGTTGTTTTCTCCTTCCCAGTTTGTATCTGAGATAAAAATCTAGTTGACCCCAGTTCATTACAAATTAGGAAAGATAGCCCCACTTAGTTTGGCTTTATGTGGTATGGATTAGCACTTGTATTTTTTTTTTTTTAATTGAAAGCAACGCAATCCCTTAATTGCCAGCATTTCCTATTTTGTTGGGGCCCAAAAAGATTGGGAGATTTGTTGTAGCAAAGCTTTCCCCTTTTCTCTCCTTCCCTGACTCTCAAATGGCTGCCTTCAGATCACTGCAGTGAGGTGCCCTCTCAGGCGGAGACGCAACATCAGAGCCTGTAAAATGGAGGAGAAACAGTCCAGAAGAGTCAACAGATTTTCCTCCAGCAACTGAAAAAGAAGTTAAATTAGAACAGCTATAAATCATAAATTTAATACAACTAGTTTTACAGTCTTCAAAAAGCTTGCGAAAGGCGAAGATTGTGAGAGAGATGATTTTAAAACGTACATTTACTAATGCATGTTTTGTTTTGCCTGTCTGTAGAATTTCCATTGCTGAGTCTGTTTATTTAGAAATCAGCCTGTAACCAAAAGCAGTATATATTTTATGAACATTCTTTCCTCAAATCAATTGAGAAAGATAATGTTACGACTTGGAGTTTTCCTAACCACTGTCATGCACAGCAGCCATTTCTGTATTTCAGTAACATAATACATCCGGCAGACAAACCTTAAAAACTCTGGCTCTATCGAAAACCAGTCGCATGAAGGTAAATATATGATTTATGACTCCAGTAAAATTTCAAGCACTGTCTTGAAATCTTTAGGGGAAGGCAAGATAGGAAATTGGTGCTGGGATAGGAAAATTGGTGCTGGCCTTTCCAGGCAGATTTTAAGTGAGAGCGTACTAGGAATGCAGTTTGCTGCCTGCTTCAACCCCCAAAAGCTGACGAGCATCATCTGAATGCTATGTGCTGTGAGCTCCCATTGAATTCCATGTTACAATCGGACTTTAAAATGAGCACTGGCTCATTTGGACAAGAGAAATATGGTGTCCTCGGTTCACTGACAGTTTTAGAATATTGCCTCCTGATGTCTTTTGGCATCACCAATATTTTATTTCCTTAGTATGACTCAGAAAGGAGCATGGATGATATCAAAAAGAGAAAAAAAAGTCTGTGCATCACATGAAGACTCAGAAAGCACTCTTTCGCAGGGCTCCAGAAAGTGTCCTTTCGGTGGCTGGGGGTTCAAGTGAAGCATATTGGCTACAAGGCAATATGTGTGTGAAAGGAAGCTTTCTGCTCTACCCAAAGTACCTGCAGTTACATAGTACATCAGTGATGATAGGCATAGTTGCATAACACATAGCACAGTATCTTTATTTTAGGATTTATAATCTTCTGGTATATTCAAAAGCGGAAATAGAAATTCTATGAATTGCTAAAAGGGTTTGATCCCACATACATCTGTTTAGTTGAGTTTATTGTAATAACTGGCTTCCTAATTCTGTTCAGATTCCAGAGGGTTTATTCAAGGGACATAGGAGAACATATTAAAATACTTTTATTCATGCCACCATGGGACTTTGCTTTACTTTTCTAGGGAAAAAAAAAAGCCCTTAGTGTATAAATTAGTTCATGTTGAAAGGTTATTTACATGTTGCAGATGAGTATTAATCGTATATGTTTATAAACACTTATATCATTTGCATATTAATCAACCAAAAATGGCTTCAGTTCACCATACAGAATCAGATCATGTAATTCACTGACCTTCAGATGATAGTGCAAAAGCTGTAGAGAAAGGAAAGTGTACGGTTTTCCATTTTTAAAGTTTTTTGTTTTGTTTCCTTAATCCTTTTTTTTTGAGCACTTATTTTATATCAGGCCCCCCATGCTAGTTTTTTCCACAGGTGAAGTAATGTAATCCAAGAACCCTGAAGGTAGGATTTCCCCATGGTCACGGATGAAGAGGAAGTTCCAGGAGGCAGCACAGCGTGAGGGTTCTGGAGCTACACCACGTGGGTTTGAATCCCGGCCTCACAACTTACCATGGGACCTTGGCAATTATTTCACTGTTCTGGGCTCGGGTTTCCTTATCTTTAAGATAGGGTTTCTTTGAGGACTAAAAGGACTAAAAAGGCTAACAACGTGTGATAAAACTTGGAACAGGGTCTGGCCCAGAGGTGGGCCTCCTGCAGGTTCGGTGCTGCTCTGAGGGCACAGCCAGGCCCCCACCTTGCTGCAGTTACTGACCCTTGATTCAAAGCTGAGCACCATGACTGCAAAGCCCAAGCAACAGCAAGTACTGTTCAGGAACAAAGTGTGTTGTTTTCCTCAAGGTGTTTATAATCTCACTGGGTAAATAAACCATGTATGTGTAAAACGAGTAAAAATAGAAGAAAATACTTGATTCTGAAAGAAAGACAACAGGATTGTTTTGAAAACACTACAGTGGTAGCTGGCTCCTTAAGATAACTTTCTGGAGAATCTTTTTGAAAAGCCCGTAATGACCTTATTCTTTTGAGTTTATCCGCTTTTATTATATTTTGTGTGTATATATTAAAACACATGTGTGGGCATAAATGTGTATGGGTGTGTGGGTACAAATGTGTGTGTATATATATATATTTTTAAACTAAACCAGATCTTTATGTGAGAATTACCAACATCAAAATGAAATTCTTAACCCTTTTTAAATTAACCTGTTTTTTTTTTTAAGGCTAGACCATGTTCAATGTTTTTTTGTAATCTTAGAGGTTAGTTTTAGAGTGTGCACAATTCAGTCATTTTTTTAAAAATTGTGCCTGTCAGAGTTTTACAGGAACAATTGAAGGTTAACAAGTGTAAATGAGATAGGAAATGTGTTCATAATTTTGCAAATGCAACGTTTTAAGGGGACTGATTTCTACAGAGGGGGAGTTATGGCTGCTTGCATTTAAAAACTGCACACACACTTTGTGTACTGTTGGTTCAGTTTTGTTAAGAAACAGTGTACCCCCAGCCTCTGCTCTGTAACAGAGTGTTTTTCTCTGGTACAATTTATTTCCTTTCCATTTCACTTTTGTTTTTTTCAAGAAAGAACTGGTCTTGGATTTCATTGGCCAGAGTGGATAATGATTGCTTTGAAATACTGGCTTGTTTTGCTGGAGAACTAGTAGAATTTTAAATAGTTTTTTTTTTTTTTTTCCTTTAAACGATCTGGACCCCATTGAAAATGGTTGGGGGTGGCCCCAGGTGCTACCTGGCCCAGGGTTTGTGTCAACTACTGGAACCAACGCTTGGAATTGAACTTCCATTTTCAGGGCCTAGTGAATTTTATTACTGAGAAGCTCAGTAAAGAACCAAAAGAACTTAAAATTTGTCTGTGTTTTTTTTTTGTTTGTTTCTTTCACGTTTTCTGAACAGAGAAAACAGAAACCGTAATAAGTGGCCTAAGAGGAACCTTTTGACTTTTGTAGAATTACCTTTGTCAGTAGTGAAGCCAGGTTGAGGATAGTGGATTTCCCTCTCTTTTTTCATGATTCCAGACCATGACATTTTCAGTATCACATTTCAGTTGGTTAATTTTTGGAAAGTTTAGTCCCTCATTTTTTTTTTTTTTAACCTTTAACAAAATACAAGAAAGCTAGTGGGAGGTGATTTGCCGGTAAATTTGGTCCTGTTTTCTGAATCAACCTTAATTTTAGTTCCATCTTTGCATTCAGATCATAAAATAATCAGTGTTGGTCATGCAGTAATGCTAGTACTGGTTAGGTTGGATCCAATCTGTTAATGTCGATTCTAACATTATTATTGTTTAATTTGATTTTGTTTAGATCGTATGTTGTATATTCAGACTAATTTAGATGAAGAGCCACTTTTGCTGCATGCCTCTCCTGGATCGTTTTCAGTGTATTTCTCTGTGTTTTATGTATATGCAGGATTTCCTGAATGTATCAAATTCTCCACTTAAAACTACTGTCCCTGCAGTACATGGTACATATCTCCTTTACCTTCAATAAAGGAGAGTCTCAGTGACTGTTTGTGTCTGTGCATGCTATTGGGAACTGGAAAGGCCATGCTGAAAGCCATTTTAACTACCAGTGTATACTGGGACTACGAAATGGACATTTTGAATTAACGTTCACAGCGAAAACACTAAAGCCAAGTCGCTCAGTGCCTGGGGCAGAAGATGTTTGGTGATTTAATGTTCGTACAGATTTAATTAATTCTATTTGATTTCAAATTTTCATCTTTCTTAAAGAAATTCCACTTCTTTGAAGTTAAATTAAACCTTTTTAAAAAAGTTCTTGTTTTAGGGGCCTCTGGGTGGCTCAGTTGGTCAAGTGTTTGGCTCTTGGTCTCAGCTCAGGCCTTGATCTCAGCGTTGTGAATTCAAGCCCCACGTTGGGCTCCATGATGAGCATGGAGCCTACTTAAAAAAAAAATGTTTTTGTTTTAAATCCAGTTAGTTAACATACAGTGTTATATTAGTCTCAGGTGTACAATATAGTTAAACCTTTATATTCTTGGATACAACTGAGGTATAAGAGAAGGAGCACCAGAATTGATTGGTTCTAGTTCAATTCTGCTATTTTCTAATTTGTCAAATGGGCGGTGGTTGGGGAGGAGGTCATTGGGAGATAGCCTGAATTAAATGATACAGATAAAATAAATTGGGATACTTTTGAAAACATTCTGAAATAATTCATAGGGCAATAGTTTGGAGAGTTGTCATGGCAGTGCCTTGGGGCAGATGATTATAGTGCTGTAGCAGAAATGTTTCTACCCTTGGTGACTTCTGTGGTGGCCCTGAATGTTTAAAGAGAAGAAAAGCAGAGGATTAATTCAACTAGTTGTGTCAAAAGGCAGTGACATGTGTTAATGCCCCTCCATCTGGTATGTGTTAATATACCTCCACCAAGTGACCAAAAGGCATTCAGTAAGATGGGCTTATTGCTCATTTTTATTCTTTTCTTCTCCTCCTCTTTTCTACTTGTACTCATTCCCTCTCCACCCCTCTCTTGATCAGTGTGAGACTTTCTGTTGCTTTTACCTCTTTTGTCCAGCCCGACTCTTCCTGTTTTATCTTCAATACAAGGAATTGGAATTGAGGAACCAGTGAAAATATATATGCAACTATTTAAAAAGATTTTTTTCTCTTTACATTTTCAATCAGAGAAATTGAACCCGATGTATGCATTGCTTGAAAACTAATAACTCCTGAACTAAATTACATTGCTTTTATTCTTCCTTTTTGCCTTTAAAATAATTCTCTTCTGAGCCAGCAACTTTTGATTTAAAATAAAACATTAAATGTCTTTGGGAGGGAGGAGAGAGAAAGTTAGAGTTTTAGATCAATCACACTGTTTTACTTTAAATCAGCTTTCTCATGGCTCCAAAGAATATTGTATACCAAATATTTTCAGATAACCATATGGACTTTATTGTCCATTTCATTCATTCATCCATTTGTTGCTTGTGCTCAGCTGATTCTTCTCAAAGGATTGGAGAAGTTTGGCTTGTTCTGATATTTATCACCTTTCATACTTGATTATAAGCTCCTTGAGGGCAGGGGCTATGCCTGTCGTTTCTGTCTGCTGCATAATGGCTCTTCAGGTGGAATCAGGTCAGTAAATGCACGGTGACCAATCTGAGAATATCCTGAACGTGAAGAGTCAAAAAAAGGGGAGTCCTTCTTACGTAAGAATCTAGACCACGAAAAACCTCCTTTCTAGTTTGCATACGTGACATTTTTATTTACTTTTACAAAAACTTAAAATATAAACTGCAATTAGAATGCTATAATACATAGGCCATTTGTAGTGCTTTTGAGAATGTGCTTAGAATGTGCCACAAAACGCTGCAGATGCCACCTTACCTAAAAATCACAGGGAGGAATTTTTTAGATGAATGTCTGCTGGGAAACTACTGCCAGGAGAAATGTGGAAACCACATGAAATTCACTACATAAAGAAATCTGGTTTCCATTTCTGTGCTGCATTTTGTGCTTAGCAGGAAGAAGATAAACAAGCTGTTTAAAACTAAAGTGAATGGCAAATGGATTAAATTTTAAAATCCCATATCGTAAATGTATTTTGGAATTTGTGAAATTTAATCCCATCACATAGGATCCTTTAAGAAGGGAGAAAATGTGTTGAGTCTTCTAGTTTTAGCTATCTCTGTGGAATGGATGAGTAATTTTGCTTCCTGTTGATGAGTAGTAATACAGCCATAACATTTGCTTCAGTTGAAATTAAAACGAAAGTCTTATTCTGGTCTTCAGGGGCAGACATTATTTTCAGAGTGAGAAAAGGGAAAGAAACAAGAAAACTCTCTTTTTGGGGGTTGGTTATAGATCGTTCCTTCTAGGGAAAGGAGAATTTTACTCTAATGTTTTAAGTTAGCTATTTTTAAAACTGTATGAAAAGGTATGAGTGGGGTAGATCGAAGGAGAAGAGTTGAAACTTTTTATTTTCAGAGAAATAGTCTGGAGGTTTCTTTTTCAGTTTTCTATTTGGTGGCCCTTATACAATTTAAATATGTTATCAAGTTGGTGTTCAAGGAGGAATAAACCCAAGATAAAATGGATTGTGAATAACAAAAATGTTGACATTTAAAACATAAAGACCAATCATTCAAATTGTGATTTCCTTTTCATAAACATAACCAGATTGTGTATACTCATGTTTAAGAATAATAGGCGTGCATTTCTAAATTCAGTAGGCCTTGTGCTTTGAAAAAGCCTGTGAGATCAAGAAGATTATAAAATTAAGTTCATCATATACTCGAGTGGATTAAAACTTTTCCTTCCGCAGCTTAATTCCTACTTTATGGTAGAAAAGGGAGGTGGAGTTATTTAAGGTTTATTTTAGTTACTTTTATTTCACATGGTGGTTTTGTTTGTTTGTTGCTGTTGTTTTACTCTTTTAACTTCCAATCTGAAAACTTTTAGCTGGCTTCTCTTAATAACTGATACATAATCTGTCTAAGCCTACAATCGTAGCCAAGGAGTCTTTTGTCTTAGAAAGTGCCATTTTTCAGATCAGATATAAAAACAAACTTCTAGTCACTCCATTCATTTGTTCTTTCATTCACTCATTCATTCCATAAACATTTGTCAGACTCCTACCACGTTTCAGACACTGTGCCAGAGACAGAAATAACACAGAATTCACGCCTTCAAGGAGTTTGTTTGGGATGACTTAAAGGGCAAAAGCAATTGTTGAGAAGAAAGAACGATTTGGATAAATACGTACGTACACAGATGCTCAGTTTCATCTAACAGTAAGAGACTAGGGAGTTAGGTGGCCTGAGCGTGTGTCTAGCTTTACCACTTTGCCGTGTGACCTTGGGAACATTACTGGCCACCCTTGTGATTTTGGAGTAGTTAATGAGGATTGCATGAATTAATCTGTGAAAGCTCTCGACATAGTGCCTGGCATTTATTAAGCACTTTATAAATGTTAGCTTCAGGGATGATTTTCAAGATACTTCACAACAAGTATAGTAGGGGCACCAATCGGTTAGAACTGCTGTTGGCTACAAAAACCTGATATGACCACACCAGTTTGTATGGTCTGGATGTCAGCTCAGTTGGCCTCATTGCTATTACTGTTTCTACTTAGAATTTCTGAACCAAGCTTTATGCCTCACTCCCACCTCATCCTGTGGGCCCGGCTCTGTGGCACTCATAGACCCAGGGCTTCTAGGGGCCTGCAATTTGTATTTTTGAAGTCTTTTTATTTTTGAGTAGCTAGACTTAGTACAGACTTATTTTCATGTTCCAGAGCATTCAGGATATTTTTCTTAGCTAATAACTTCTAGAAACCCTAGAGCCAAACCCTGAGTTCTTTCCCCTAATGTCGGTGGTAATTGTGATAGTACAGGCTCTCTTCTTTCTCTCCTCCTCCTTCTTATAAGAAGAAAATAATATCTAAAGCTAATTGCCTCATGTTCTCTTTTAGAAAGAGGTATATGCCATACATAAATTCACTCTTTACAGTTAGTGGCCAACAGTTTGTGGTATAGAACCAATATAAGAGCATTTGTGGGAAGTTAAAAGACATGTGAGGTGTGAAAGAGTTTGTTGTAGTTGTTGCCACTTACATTGGTCACTTAACTGTCGTTAATTTACTTGATCTCTCTGTGTTACATTTTTCCATCTGTAAACGTGGAGTGATAATAGAACTTTTTTCATAGGGTGTTGGGAGGATTAAACAAGGTAATACTTATCAAGCACTTAGAACATAAAATTTCAAGAAATTTATTTAATTTATTATACTTAAGGTCTTAGGATGTAATTAGCATTTAATAAATTCACTGAATTTATTCAGCAGATATTTAAAGCACTTACACGTGTCGGACACTATTATAGGCACTAGGGATACAACAGTGAATAAAACAGATAAAAATTCCTGTCCTCGTGACAGTCCAGTGCAATGAAAAAGAAACATAAAATAAAGCAAGAAAAGGGAGTAGAGAATCTGGGCATAGGGTTGCAAAGTTAAATAGGGTGGTTAGGAAACACGATGTTTGAGAAAATATTTGCAGGTAGTAAGGGTGTGACATGTAGACTGCTGGCTAAAGAGCCTTTTTTGATGGAAGAAATAGTATATGCAAAGGCCCTGAGGCAAGAGTATGCCAGGAGGACAGTGCCACTGCAATAGGGTGAGAGGAAGAGTTGGAGGAGGTGAGGTTGGTGCCAGAGACCTGCTTAAGATCCAAGTGATACAATGACGGACATTGAGAGGGATATCAGGGACCAACCCATGAAGGCTTCTAAGAGGAGAAGGTAGATCTTGAAAATGGACAGGCTGTGGAAAAACATATGGAAAAACGAGAACATTCCTATTATGGGGATGACCGGGAATGTGCAGGAAAGGAACAGTCAGTGGAAGAGATAGGCTTGGAACATATCCAAGAAAACCTGTCCAGAACAGAGGGTGACTAGTGGGGGAGGGAGAGACCCAAGATTGGAGAAATAGAGTGCGATTGGATGATGACACTCCTTGAGAGCCAGGCAGAGTACTTTTGGTTTAAAAAAAAAAAAATTCCCGTCAATAGAAGCAAATCAATGATAAAATTATAAAGTCCAAATTTAAAATCCAAGTATACACTATATACGTAACATCTGTGAGGTTTGTTTTCAGAGATAAATAAAAAATATAAAATGTAAATGATAGTTTTGATGTATAATAAAGAAAAATATCGAACTTTCTTTTAAAAGGTGCTTATTATTAAATAAAAGATGTCCTAACACTGTACTATGTGAGTTACAGTTACAAGCAACATGATTTGATAAACTAGATATTGCTTTAAATATGAAAATCATAATAATAATGAATAATGATGAACAATCTTGGTGTTGGTAGAAATCTCGTTCTAGTGGTTCTCTTCTTTATGCCCATGATCAAGCTTTAAACATGACGGCCGTTGTGCTGGCTGCTTTGTATACAGGATCACATGCTCACAAATACGGTACAGAAACAAGCGAGACCAATGACTCAAGTCACTTACACGGTCACAACTGCCTTTGGAAAATTATCTTGCAGTTTGAGATCTATTGGCATTATTTATTAGTTTCTGCCTTTTTTGCATTATATTCAACGTCAAGCTACACAAAAAGGTGGCAGGATGGAGAAAAAGGAAAGAACAAGCACCCTGTTAGATTCATCAGACTTTCAGATGTCCTCATTGGCTCACGCTTTTTCAACATAATCTTTTCAGAAGACGAGCTTTTACTTGAAAATAAGTTTCCATCATCAAATGACTTCTGTTGCTGTGTTTCTGCCAGACAGTTAGTTCCTCTCCCAGCGAGTTTCAGCCCAAGACTGCCATGCTGAATATAGCCTGCCTCACACGGAACTTAGCTTATTTTTCACATGAATTGATCCTCCTAAGAAATGAAGCAGTATGTATAAACATGTTTTTTACCTTCCAAAAGGGAACGAGTTTCAGTTTTAAGGTGATTCTCATGAAATCTATTTTAAGAAATAGATGATGTTCTCATCAGTTGAGTGCTACAGCACAGAATACTATTGGGAAACTTCTGACTCTATTTCTGACTTCACTGTTATCCTGCAGCAGGAACTTGGCAACGTGTTAGCTCCCTGTTGATGGGTTTCCTGAGCATCTCCGTGAAGTAGATGCGAAATATCAGCTAATGCGCATACTCGAGTTTCACTGAGGAACGATACAAAGTAATTAGTCTGATATGTGCTCTAAAATGTGAATTACTTTTAAGAATCAGAGCAGTTCTTCTATTAATAGGTTGAAACACACTGTTTAAAACAGTATGAATTTATTAACTTTGGTTCGGGGACTGAATTATTTACTCTTTCATCAGTGGTTTTGATGACAGACTTCAGAATAAGTTCATTAGTTTTGGATGACACTAAATTAGGCGGTAATGTTAACCTCCTGTATGATCCAAATACAAAGTGGCATTTGCTGTGCCGTCGAACAATGAATAAAATATAGAATGCGGTTCAGAAAGAACAGAGGAATGGTACAGGGCTAAAGAGAACAGACCAGGACCTGAATGTTACCATGACCCATTTCTCAACTTAACTTCAGTATTGTTGGACTCTTATTAAGAATTTTTTTTCTTATTAATAATTTTTAAAAAATGTCTACCATAACAGTAGAGGGAAATAATAGAGATATGAACTAAATCAAGAGTGTTGCTGGAATTGGGTGAGGGGGAGATCCGATATGTATCAACCAAGAATAATGTTTCCCCTCTGCTTGGCATTGGTCCTACGTATTTAATGACACTAGATCCCATTTTAATGTTCAGATTTTATGAGAGATATGAAAAATTTAAGGAGGGTACCATAGATAAGCAACAAAAATGATTCGGGGTTGGAATCTGGCTGTATGGTGGGCAGGGAGAGGGGGATTGGGTTTAAGAAAGAAGGTGGGGTTTTGACAGAGGAAGGAGCTTAAAATCAACTGTCTGTAAGTAAATTAGATTTCAGTGGAAGAAGGATGTTCAGCCACACTTCATCTTCCAAGGGAAAGTAAACAAAATAAATTAGTGTAAATTGCTACCAGAGACCTAGATTGAGCAAAAGAAAGCTGATTTGCTGTTGGAGTTGATTGCTGTTAAACTCCAGGAGGTACTACCATGATGGGCTGTAGATTTTCTCTCCGTGATTATCTTGTAAAAATGGGATTTATCCATTTTGCTTGGATGATTGGTTATCTTATTTCCAAAAAGCGTGCTTCTCTAAGGCAATATTTTGGTTAAAGTATATTTGCAAAGGAATTGAAAAATTAGTTTGATCTACCTCCATCATTTTGTGAAATTTCCTGGTATTCAGGTACTTCAAAGAATTCGCTCAACCAATGCATATGAGGCATGGACTTACGCTAGTAAATGGTTTTATAATGGTAGCTAACAGCAATACATGCCATTATTGTCATTGAAAAACAATGCATAAGTTCTTGCCTAACCTCTGCTTTTGATTATTTACGTGGCGTTTTATGTAAAGAACATACTTCAGACCTGGTATAATACAGTGGCATATCTGTTGTTGCTTGATTACCAGCTTTGAGATTTCGTTTAGAGAAATCATGATTTGTAAGCTCAAAAAGTATCATTCCAAACATTTGGCAATAAATTCTGATCTGATTAATGTTAGGTAGCTTATTGTAAGATGTTGTCATGGTGACCATTACTCAGAAACACAAATACACATGCAGAATGGACCAAAAAAAAAATGTCTTTCTAATGTATTTCTCCTATTTTAAAAATACTTCAGCCAGGGGCGAGAAAGATACTTTTTCCTTGAGTACCTTTTCAAATTTTTTGAATTTTAAACTATGTGACAGTGTGTTGCCCATTATTAGATGTTACCTTTTAATACTAAACAATTCTTTTTTTAGAACTGAAAAAAAAGTCAGGTTTCCCAGAATAATTTACTTCAATCTTTTTAAAACTATTCTCAGATCATTACATGAGAGTGTTCTGTTACTCTTTTCATTGTTTTCAGGGCTTCAAGTAAGGTGACCTGAGTAATGGATACAGAACGTGTTTTGAGAATGAATACCTGTCCAATCTTTTAAATATTCTTTTGATAGAGAAACATGTATACTCTTTTAGCACTTACATAAGCGCATAGCTGGTAGGATTCTGCCCCTTCTCCCAAACAGGTGTCCTTGAGACTTTATATTGAATTAACCACTTTTTCATATAAGAAAAAAAAGATACCATTAGAAACAACTGAACAGTAGCTCCCTACTTTCTGTTATCATGATACAGGGGTAAGGCGGAGAATTAACATTCTTTTTTTTTTTTTAAGAGCTACTATGTACAATATAATAAAATCCAAGTTAAAACGATAGGCAGTGTTGTGATCAGCTTAGGGTGCTATTACTTGGTATTATGGCCAGAGGACCAGAAATACCCAAATCCTCTGGAGACTATAGCAACCACTCTCCTCGTGGTTTCTGAAGAAGGAATAATGGCAAAGAAGGGGAAAATAACACCTCATTATTTGCTGGGGATTTGGCCCCAAACCCCAGTGCAGAGAACTCTGGCTGGCTGGGCCAGACCACCTATATGGAGCAGCCACTTCTCCTGAGGTGATGAGGCCCAGAGAGCATCAAACTGAAGGAGGCCTCTTCTCTGTTAAGATCCGTATCTACAGTTTTGTTTCTTATCACACTCCAACCACTTGTAAGAAAGACACAAGCCAGAATGACGTGTTTGTTCCTGGGAGAAATGAGCCTTGGCTCTGAAGATGCCAACCACAGAGGGAGAGCCACACCCGTGCATGCTGCTGGGTCCCCGTTCACCATTTAGCAAGGGTGGCCCAATCTACTGAACCACAGCCACTCCACCTTCTGGGGTGGGGGCAGTGTGTGAGGAAGGTCGTAGGCAGAGTGGTCTCTGAAGGGCACTTTCTCCTGAGGACCACTGGCTTGACAGCGTGGGCTGCAGTGAGAAGTGGATGAACCACACTGGAGTTCTGCTCTGTGCTTGTTTCAAAGTCCAGGGCATGTATCCCTTGTGTTTATGCTAAGGGCACATGCAGCTCTTTGTCCGGAGGCTGAGGACTTGGCACAAATGCAACTGAGTCATTGCAACCAAGTTTACAATGTAGGTTCATGATCCAGTTTCAGCGGTTAGCCATTTTCAGTCCATCCAAAGAAGCAATCTTAGTAAATCAGGTTGTGTATGTATGTGTGTGTATGTGTTAAAGACCTGACTGGTCCTTAACCAGATGGATCTTTCAAAAACACGACTTTATTGGGTGAAGGTTAGATGGGAACTCTATGTACTGTGTTCCCAACTCTTTGGTAAGTCTAAAATACGTCAGAGTAAAAAGTTTTTTAAAGAGTTGAAAACCAAAGACCAAGACGATAATGTGTTTCAGAAAAACATAAATGAAAAGTATATGTTTTTAGGGGAATAAAGATATTTCTACATGTTTAATATGTTAAAAAATGTATAGCTTTTATGTTACCACACTGCTCAAAAGCTTTCAGTGACTTCCTGTAATTTATAGGATACAGTTCAAATACTTGAGCCTTGGAATTTAAAATCTCTTAAATCCAGCCCCAGTCTATAAATTACTATCATCTATCCCATTCCCCACCTCTAGCCAAACTGCCATCCTCGCTGACCCTCAACAGGGATTTCCCTACAGGATGCCCTTCATCCTTCTCCCTCATGAAATCCACAGCGACGCTGCAAGACACCTTAAACCTCGTTCCTTCCACGAAGTGTTCCTTAACCACTGCCAGCCCAAGGTAGTATGCCTTAAAGCAAATACTGCATATAAACCTTTAGTGCCTTTATTTAGTAAAACCCCTATTTTTAATATTAGTTTTATGTGTCTTGGTAACATCTCTCTACTAAAATTTTTAAGCTGCTCCAAGCTAGGAGTTATATGTCTATAATTTTGAATTTTCTACGTTGCTTAAAATATTTATTCCTGCCACCAACTTTTATTGGTTACATTTTATGTGCCAGGCACTGTGCTGGCTGCTTGTAATATGAAGCAAAATCAGAAGATTTCTTAAGTATGCCTTTCTTGTTTCCTCCTGGGCAAATTCATCAGAGGGTCTCTCATCTGGGCTCCCACGGCATCCTGGCCTTACCACTATCTTCCTCCGTGATAATGTGCTGTATTGTTTGTTGGCTTGTGTGTCTGGCTCCTCCTCTAGACTGCAAGCACCTGAAGGATGGGCACTTAGTCTTTTTTCATCGTATCCCCAGGACTCAGAATTGTGCATGCAGTAGTGCTCAACGTATGTGTGCTGAACGAGACAAATGCTAAAAAGCTGCAGCTGAAGATTACGGTTGCTTGGTGGGATAATTATGACTGAGGCCCCACTTGAGAAGGTCGTTAGCTGCCTGTGAATCACATTCTTGTGATGTTGTTGTTATTGCTCTTTTTCTTCTCCAAGCAATATCTGTTTTTAATCACGATATATGCATCATCACTAACGCACCACATGACATAGGATTTATGTGTACTGTGACGAAGACATCTGCCATCACAGTGATTACTTCGCACATAGAATCTACAGATGTACGTAGATAAAAGTTTTTTGAACTCCAGGAATATGTGCTGCCAGCTCTGTAATCTCTAGCAACAAGTATGAAGTCACCATTAGACCTGAATACCTTCAAAGGTTCTAATCCATCTTTGTATTTCAAGTGTCTAGCCCAAGCAAGGTACCTAGAACAGAGTATATGCTTAATAAATGTTTATGCAATTAGTAACATGAATAATTACAGTTCCTTTCCCAACCCAACATCTTTTTTTTTTTTGCTAGTCATTTTAATATCTTACAGTTTTATCAGAGCTGCTAAAAAATAGAACTGAGTTGAATGAATTTCTTTCAACTTTCCCTGCCTTTGTGCTCTAAAATCCTGACATGGCTAAAAGTGGGAGCTCTGAGACTGGAAAGGAACAAGAAAGATTTGTGTTATCTCGAAGTTCATTTTCAGGTCTATGGCAATAACAGAGGATTAATTTCATGCAGAATTTTAAACTGAAAATTACTAACAAAGAAAAGTTCATGATTCTTTTACATAATTAAGATCCACACATTTTAATGGAACAAACAGGCACAGAGTTTACCTTCAAAGAATTTATCAAAATCAGTGTACTAAAAATTTGAATCTAGGTATTGTTATTTAGCTCACATTTCTCCAAAATATCTCATAAGAAGTTGAAGTAGAGAGACTCGGAGGTTTTTAAACTGTGTCTTGATAACTTATATTACCACAGTAAGATTTTTTTTTTAAATACAATTTCCTGCAAAGTGGAGATTAATTCCTGATGCTTTGAGGGTTTGGGTTCTTCAGATAAAAGACTACAAAGGGAAAACATGAACATACCATCTCCGGGAGCAATTATACTTGTTGGATTTCAGGGATGTTATGTAGTTTTCCTGAACATTGGCACATTGCTCTGTTTCAGAATAAAAAAAAAAATTCCTTACGGTTTTAACTACCTATATTATAATTTACTTTACAATGGTTTGTAGTGGGTGCTAGGTAAATACTTGTTGAATGAATGAATGTCTTTCCTGAATATTCGTTGTTCTATATGGTCTCCCTATCGTTTTTTCCGCCTTTTCTTGAAAACTTAAAATTACATTATAATGGAAAAGTAAGGAAGCACACCTCTTGCTTCATTAGGGTCCATTACTTCTTCCTGTATATGTTAACACAAAGGATGGGAGGAACCTTGCAAATTTTAACAAAAGGTTCAATGGCTGTGGCAGGACGGACACTTAAAACAGGGCTGAGTGTACAGTTCTTCTATTATCAAGACAATTGCCTGATTGAGAACAGCTCTCTGGAAAAATTCCAGCTATGTGTCTGGATTACCACAGGGTGCTGGAGTGATTAGAATTGCTCATGAGCAACCAAATGCCCTGGCTTGTCTCCACAAAGCAATTGAAGTATATGGGATCCCTGAGAGACATGGCTTAGTTGAAAGTATTCTCTTCCTGTTCTAGCCTTTTTTTTGCCTCATTGGAAGTATTAAATGCACGGCAGATCTCTGCACAGGAAGCCCTAATGCAGACATTAGATTTGCAAGGTGTCCCTGGCCAACTGCACGTGAGACAGGCCGCTCCCACAGTCATCCTGCTTATGGAGACCTGTACTGACATTTTAAAATCATGTAGAGGTTATCGAGTCCTATAAGCCAAATTGCAATAAGCATAGGTGGATAGGTCCACAAATAAGGGGTTTACACTATTGCTTCGAGAGATGAAATTTGGCATATATTTTGGGATGAATATGGTTCTCTTGCATTTGAATTTTCAAAGATCTAGTGGTGCAAATGTTTATTAGTGACTGATAAAAAGTCAGGGGTAGTGAATATAGTAGTAGTGTTTGGATACGTACATCAGCTTTTTCTTTTAAACAATGGTTTCACGTAGTTCAGGTTTCACCGTAGCGTGTCTGGCTCCGTTATTGCCACTATTCAACTCCTGTTAGAAGGCAAATTCCTTCCCTGTTTCTGCGCTTTGTCTGGGGTGGAATTCCATATTGAGCGGCATTTCCCTTTGCTCCAGAGACTTTTAAGAAGAAAGGCCTCTTCCAGTTCTCCATCAACCAGAGTGGGCTGAGGTTAGGCCCTCCCAGAACTTGAATGTGTTCAAATATTCTTTCCTCTCTGTGTCATTTGGGCTCTGGGGCTGCTCAAAGTCCAGTCTTCCTAGCTACATTTCTGTTGTTGACTGCTGCTTCGCCGAAGAAAAATAGTTTCTGTGTTATTTTCATGAAATCCTGAAGAATCATATAATCTTTTCATCCTCTCTTCTGGGCTTTAGGTTTCAGGAAAAACAAGTTTTTGCCTAAGGGTGTTTAGTTTTCAAATGGTTGAGCTATTCACCAACTTTTTGGCTTGTTAAGCTCTCTAAATGTGACCACTAATGGCCGATGAGCCTTGACCAAGTTGTCTTTTTAAACTCTTCCGGTAAAAATATTCTGGTTAGCTTGAGTCTTGGGAACTGGAAGTTAACTTTGGAGATAGTTAATTTGAACTTGGGAATAGGAAGAAGCCTTAGAAAGATCTTAGGTGACTTAAAAGAAGACTTCACAGGCAAACCTGACTTACTGAAAAGTGTATTTGTAGCTCTGGGTATAGACTCACATTCCATTTTCTGACTGGGTGACATTGGACTAGTTATTTGATATGAACATCAGTTTCTGTAACCGGGAAATGGTTTGTTGTGATATTTAAATGAAATACCCATTATCTTGTTTCTTTTTCTTCTTGTGAAGAAATATGACTTCCTGTTTTAGTAGCGTCATCAAAGAACTGAGAGCAAAACTCATAACAAAATGTTGGGTTTTGCAGTATGTGAAGAAAAATCCCTTGCAGCTCTGTTTATAAACTTAGTTGCATTTTTTCTAAGTATGTTTAAGAAGCAGGTCTGGAAGGAGCTAGAAATCTATGCACTGTAAAAGCAAATTAGCTTTTACATAAATGTTTTCCAAAGGAGAGGATCAGACGATTGAAGAATATCACATGAAGAGAAATTAGAGTTTTTTGGTTTTGTTCCATTTATGTTTTAAGTTCTATACTTTAAGCATAAGGTATATGTTAAATGCATAGTTTTTTACATCTTTACAATAGCCTTTTCAAGTAGGGGTACCATTAATATCCTCATTTGGTAGATGAGGAAACAGGCTTGGGAGGTCAGGTACCTTGCTTCATGTCTCACAGCTAATAAATGGCAAAGCTGCTATTTGAACACAGATGTGTTGGACTCAAGCTTTTAACGACTGACTGGGAGGGCTGAAGTGAACGGGGCAGACTCTACAGCGAGGCCGAGGCCGCCGCTTACTAGCTGTCAGACCTGGGGCCTTAATCTCTCTCCTCCTCCTCGATTTCATATTAAAATGTGAATGAAAATAGGATTAAATGAATTCACATATGTCAAGCTCATAACATAGAACCTGGAGTATGGTAAGGACTTCAATGTTAATTGGTGTTGTCATTGTCAGTATATTATTATAATTATTTACTAAAGACAGTCACTTTGGGGTAATGTGCTTAGAATTTATGGATGGCACAGCACAGTGTTTTTCTGTTTGTTTTGTTGTAGGTGTTTTTTTTTTTTTTTTTTTTTTTTTCCTGGCTGAAAGAACCAGGGAATGTTTGGGCCAAAGGTCTTTATGTCTGACCTCGTCTAGTCTGGCTGTCTACCCTCACATGAATTCTTAGAGTCCATGTTTGAAGAGAGCTGGTGCATTGTACGTCTTGGTAACCAAATCATAAAGAAGGAAAATTGAATTTCTGAGTTACTGGGGATCATGTCAGCTCTGTCTTCATTTATGCTACACTAAAATTAGAAAAAAAAAAATCCAACCAAGGTGATATTTCTACACCGTTGGGAATAATGCTATATTCTTCATTGGCTTGGAGTTTTAACTTCTGCCCATTATTGAATTCACAGTCTCTTTCTATATCCTGGATCCTTTTCAACAGAACTTCTAAGAAACAGAGATTAATTAGTTTTGTGCTTCAAAGGACATGCCTCCAGTTGCTCTAAAAAGTCCAAAGGAAGCTGTGAGGAATAGCACACACTTTCAAGCAGAGGGGAGTTTATAACTGGTGTGAATTAACTAGTGATATTGATTATCACCACCCCATACTTATTCTATATTGTGTTCCTTATTCATCTCCCGCTATTTTGATTTTCTGGGAACAAATCAGCAACAGAATGATTTCTTTTTAGTCATTATGATCAGGTTAGTGAATAACTTATTACAGTTTTTTAAAAATAGAATTTAATGTCATATGATAAAAGTATATGAGAAGAATATAAGAATGAGGCTACCTGAGTCAAAATTCACTTGCTGAGGAGGTATGACTTCACAGAAGAAAAGGAAATAGATCAGTGTATATTTTGTCTGAAATTCTTATTTGCTTCTTATTTTCCATTTAAAATAATCAAGCGGTAGAGCTGTATACTGTCTACCCTGCTGTGCAAGACCTCAGTACCAGCTTCTCCCTGGTGGTGATGAGGGGATGCAGGCATTCTTTGGAAAATGTGCTGATTTCAACCTTAGACAGAAGAGTTAGGCTGATGACATATTGAACAGTGTTTGTTAATATTAGTGTTAGTAGTTAATACCTAACTAATATTTATTGTATAGTCCTCTTGAGTTGTGCCAATTTCTGTATCCAGATGATAGATATAAATCAATAGGGCAAAGCCAAAACAAAACAAAACAAAACAAAACCTGTAAATAGCAGTCCTTGAATTTTTATTCTCTCCATTGTTGAGGGAGCCCAAGAAGAGGGGATGTGGACTTGTATTCCAGACACAAGAAGTCTCAAGCATAGCGGCTTGGGAGCATGAAAGAGTGATGTGTTTAGTAGGGAACCTTTACACGTGACCAGAGAGCAGCACCTGGTACCTGGTGAATTAAGAGGTGCTTGCCATTTATGAATGAGTAAATATTTGTTGAAGGAATAAACAGGGTTCCTTGATAGAATGATGGGAAACGTGTGTAGGATATAAAAGGGTGCAGAGTAGGGAGCCTGCTGGGGAACCAAAACCTGGTCCTTCTGGTAAGTGGATCATAACTGGGATATTGCTGCTGCCTCATAAGGAACACCAGACCCCTCCTAGGTGAGCTTCCAAGATTTCACTCTTTCATTCTTGTTCCACCTGTGAATACATGCTATTCTGCTGATGCCTGTCACTCTGAAACTGAGTTGTGAATAGAGTGATGCAATATCTCTGTGCAGAGAGAAGTTGCACAGAGAAAGATGGAGACCTATGGTTGTCGGTGGTGGAGAGTTCTTGAAGGGAATGGGCGTGTGTGTTAGAGACATTATACGTAGAGGTATGGAGGGTGGCCTGAGATGAGGAAGAACTGGAGACAGGGAGAACATTTAAGACGTGAATGTTTTATGTGTGAAGGGTGCTGGATGCTGGGACTAAGGCACTGGCAGCGAAGAAGGAGAGAAAGTGAGCAGTTGGATGAGGGAGTTGGGAGAGAGAGGGATGATTCCAAGGTTTTTGTTTAAGCAAATGGACAGAATGACAGTATCAGTAATCAGACAGGGGACCCACGAGAAGGTGCAGGTAATAGGAATGCTAGGGATAATATTTTTTTCAGTTTGGGATATGCTAAGATTCACAAATACGTGAACCATGTGGGCAAAGATGTCCCATTGAAAATAGAGGACTTGGTCTCAAAAGAGAGCTTTTTGATCCTGAAGTTAACCAGGGAGAAGCCTTATACCAAGGAATGATTTCAGGGTAAATTAAAAAGGAATAAAACTATGGTAAGATTTACTTGTATTTAAAAGTAGTAAAGTTTGGGGTTAGCAGTTAAGATGATTATAGCCTTTATGTTTGTGTATCACAGGTTTAATATGCATTAATTTTGCTAGGCTTCCAATTTTATGTTATAAGATAAATATAGAAGTGTATTCATCCTTAAGTGAAGACTCCCACAGACTCAGTCTCCTGGATCTTATGGCCAGGACCAAGCTAACACAGCAGTATTTAGAGTCCACATACTAAGAGGAAATTAGCATCTTAAATGCTGAATTTGAAATCATGATGAGGCATCAGTGGTACCCATAAGCTTATGTTCTGTCAAAAACTACATCTGTTGATTTTACTGACTAAAAGTATTTAATGTGATGCAATTCTTTATAGCATATGCTCCATGAGAAATAAAGGTAGACTATTATACTTTCAAATATTAGAGAATATTTCTAATATTCTAAGTACTATAGTTGAGCCTTAAATAAATGTAATGATTAAATATAAATGAGGTTTTCTTTTTTTCTTTTTTCCTGGGCTTGAGTCCATCAGCTCAGGAAGGAAATATAAATTAATGGAGCATAAGTTTAAGTTTTAAATATGAGGTTTTGAGACCTTTCCTGCTTAACTGTGGGTCCATTGTCAAGTGAATATGCTCTGTTTTCAAATAAATGTGTCTATAAGTGAATGGAGAAGATTTGAGACCAAAAACACTTTTTTCCTTGGCAGCATCTGAGACTTAGACACCAACTCTTGATTTTTACTGTTTGATTTAGAAGGGCCTGACAAGTTACACCTTGGTAATTTATCTTCCTTGGCTGACATTTCTGAACAAATGCCTTAGTGTTATACTTAGAGCTGGTGTCGTGCTTAGTATTTCCTTTTTTTACTGTTTAATATAACTTGGTAATTTACCTTCTATCAGAGAAAGACTGGTTTCTGGTAATAGCAACATCTAATGATGAAAGCTTGGTAGACTATGCTATGGATGGCACATAGACTGCAAATAATTTATTTTGTATTGTCTTGTGTTTTCATAAATGGTGAAGGATATTGCTGTACTTCAGGTTTATTTTCTAATATTAAAGGTAGTAACAATAAGCATTCGTTATGGACATTAACGAGCATGTTCTGAATGAGATATCAAAAAAAGTCTCAGAACGGTGCTGCTTGTTTAAATTGCTTCATATCTTTCAGAAGAGACACTTAAACAGTGAGATCACCATTAATTTGTGGAAGTACTGATTTTTAAAAATTATCTTATTCCATATGGAGTAAATTTAGTTAACTAAGGCATGCTGTGTTCTAGTAAGACAACTACTGGGCAATTATATTCATAATAACAATCTATCTGTTTCATTGCTACACACTCGCTCCTGTCTTTGCTCAGGCATCTTCCAAATTATTGATTGTTTGCACAGGAAACAGAGTAAAGAGCATGACTGGATCAGCACAAATGTATTTCCACTTTTGAAAATAGTAATATACTGACCATGAATCAGTACTATCTTCATTTGCAAACAACAGTCCTCTCACCCACAAGTGTGCACCTTGATTTTTGTCTTTAACTTTTAAAAGTGATTGTGAGTAAACTGATTTTACTGACTCAAACCTATTGATGATGATTTATACTTATAGGTTGTGCCCCTATAGGTGTTTCCATGAGAAAAATTGAGTAAAGATATAAGGTGAAGATCTAATGGTATCATATGGAAGTATCCATTCATATATTGAATTTCAGTGACATTAGAAAAGTCATATTATTTGAAACTAAATGAGTAATGTACATAATAAGTATGAATAAGAGACTGGAGGAAAGAGAATCCTCTGAGGACTAATAGTGAGAAATATTTCATGAACCTGAGGCTTAATTTTCTCCCATTTTATTGTGAAAATTTTCAAACATTGAAAAGATAAAGGAATTTTACGGTGAGTACTAGTATACCCTTTATAACTACAATTGACCTTTTATAATACTTGCTTTTATTATAAGATATATTTTAATGATAAGTGAAACTTGGACAGGTCCAGCTAAAAGGATCAAAGTATGCTAAAGATTGGGAAAATGTAGAAGAGAGGTTTTGTGGTAGCCAGTCCCCAGTGATATCTCTACACATCCTCATAATCACTCCCCTGCATTGTACCAGGGTTGATTTGTGTGATTTTGGTAGATTCAATAAGTACCCCACCCACTTAGCCCAAAGATGTGCATGTCTTAATCCTCAGAACCTGTAAATATGTTAAATCATATGTCAGGAGGGACTTTGAATATGTGATTTGTGAATAAGTTAGGGATTTGAGATAGGGAGATTATCTTGGATTATCTGGGTGAACCTAATGTAATTACAAGTCCCTTTAAGAGAGACTTAGTAGACTTAGCATTAGAAAGAAGATATATAAGGATGGAAGCAAATGTCGGAGAGGAGAGAAGATGCTACCCTACTGGCTTTGGAGGAAGGTGGAAGAAGGGACAACAAAACAAGGAATGTAGGTGGCCTCTAGAGTCTGGAAAAAAAAAAAGGAAATAGATTCTTCCCTGTGCCTCCAAAAGGGAAACAGCACTTCCAGCCCATTTTAGACTTCTGTTCTCTAGAACTGTGAGATAATAAATTGGTGTTGCTTTAAGCCACCGAGTTTGCGGTAATCTGTTATAGCAGCAATAGGAAACCAGCACAGCAGCCGGAAGACTATGGCAGAAATGAAGGTTTACCACTTCTGAGGCAATTACATTATAAAACACTGCAGCTCCTGTGTTGGGCTCTTTCTTTCTTTGATCATTCACTGTGGCAGAGACCAGCTGCCATGTCATACAAACTAAGGAAAGGCCCATGTGGCAAGGTACTGAGGTCTCCAGCCTATGGCCAGCAAGGAAATGAGACCTGTCAGTCACCATGTGGGTGAACTTGGAAGCAGAAACCAGCCTCCCTCCCCCAGTTGAGCCTTCAGATGACCACAGCTCCATCTAGCAGCTTGATTGCAACCTGTGGGGGACCCTGAGCCAGAATCACCTGGCTAAGCCAATCACAGATTGCTGGCCCACAGAAACTATGAGATAATAAATGTATATTATTTTGAGCTGCTTCACTTGGGGGCAATTTGTTATACCACAAAAGATGACTAAAACAGAGTTGAAATGGTGGTTGGGGGAAGATTGCGGAAGGTTTGAATGCTGTACTAATTCACTTCTCAGTAAGGAACCCTTGAAAGTTTTTTTTTTTTTTTTTTAAAGCATTTTTCCCCTTCTTTTTTTTTTTTTTTTTAAAGATTTATTTTATTATTTATTTGACAGAGATAGAGACAGCCAGAGAGAGAGGGAACACAAGCAGGGGGAGTGGGAGAGGAAGAAGCAGGCTCATAGCGGAGGAGCCTGACGTGGGGCTCGATCCCGGAACGCCAGGATCACGCCCTGAGCCGAAGGCAGACGCTTAACCGCTGTGCCACCCAGGCGCCCCAGAAAGTTTTTGATCTGGGCAGTAACCAACTCAATATAATAAGATTTATCTTGTTTTGCTATATTAGCATTAGAAAGGGAAATTTAGCATTAAAACAGGGAAATTGGAGGGAAGAAATATAGATGTAATATTAGGGATAGTAAAATTAGCTCTAACGCTGAAAGCCTGCTCTAGGTCTGTGAATGTAGGAAGGGGCAGGAAAGAATAAAGGTAAAACTACAGAAGAAACTCAATAGGACCAGGTGGCCAAACAGACTGAAAGGAGAGGTAAATTGAAAAGTGCGGATGATGGTGCTTTGAGTTTGCAAGAACAATGTATGATTCTAAGAATGGGATATTTACAATAAGAATCAGTTTTTATTATACTGTTTGAAATTTAGTTGGGTAAGCGAAAATGTTCAAAAACGAATTTAGGTTAAAGACTTCATTACCTTCCTTGTGAGGAATCAAATTGGGACCTGAGACAGAGTAAGGGATATGACGTTACAGGATACATAATTGCGTGTACAGAGCCTGGTATACTTTGGCCCCTAATTTCTCACAGCCAACCCAGAGGAAATGCCGACAATAACGTGGTTTTAGTACTAGTAAGACTAAAGCAGACAGATGTCTTCTTGGGTCTTCTTAAGCACACACATTCTCAGCATTACCCAATCTATGGTGATCACTGTGATTTTAATGAGATGAGGTAAGAATAGGTCACTGGGTTTTATCATTAACTGATCATCAGTGATATTTAGGATTTCATTGTCGATATGATGGTAAGGACACAAGCAAGACTGCAGTGGATTGAAGAGTGATTTTTCTGGAGATGAGATAGAATCAGCAGACTCTAAGTTATTCTTCCCGCTCACTGGGATATTTCACTTTATATCTCAGTCCATAAAGTAGAGCAAAAATAGTGATCTCCTTCTAGCCTAAAATATAAAGTGCTTTAAGCTGCTGGGTAAGAATTCAGTGTAAATCCAGAATGTTAACAGCACTTATTGGTATGTATTATGAATGAAATTGAACTTGAGGGTTGATTGCCAACATGGTTGGTTTGTGGAGCTTACTTTCAGACTGTCACCTCTAATTTTGTATTTATAGAAAGCATCCCCCTGTCTGGACTGAAATTCAAAATTTTTGTTTATTACTAATGGTGCCTGATTGTCATTTGTGACCTTTGGTTTTTGTATGATGAGGTAGAATTTGGTAAATGGTGGTCTCACAAATTTTTCTGACCAGCCCTGCTGGGTCTCAGTTTTGACAAGTTGTTTCTCCCAGTAGGTTTTAATCAGATGTAGAGTTCAAGGTGATGTTAGTACTCTTACAGTGTCGTTCGGGAAACCAAAATAAAATAATAGGTATGAACATGCCTTGAAAAAATAGAGGATCATGTAAGTATTAATTATGTTTATCATCATTAATCAGATGATTGAAACTATTATTCTATTAAAATAATATTACAACTTCTGAATTAAGATTGAAAAGAGGTGGGAGAAGTTTTTTGCTATGTTTATTTCAGCTTCTGTAGAACTTGCATGAACTTCCTAAGAAAAATATGTGCACAGGCAACATATATAAATACATATATGTTTTAAGGATGCTCTACTTACTCATTTGCATTTGGATTATTTGTAGCCTTATTCAATTCTGGATTTATTTTCCCAGCACAGTTTTGGAAATACGAATTCAACAATTCTTAAGATATAACCAGTAAATTCAGGATGACATGTATGTGAAAAATACTTCATTCCTTAACCCTTAATCTTCACAATAACCTCATCAGGAGGTATTATTATCTTTTTATGTATAAGGAAACTATGGCTCTGAGAGATTAACTTTTTGCCCAGGGTGTCTGTAGCAGGGATTTGAATAAACAATTCGAGCACCACAGTTCCTTAGATATAAGCTGAGCAAGGAAAATCAGTTTGCTTAGAGGAAACATAACTGCATCTGTAAATATTGTACCAATATCATAGCATGTCTCTGAGTAGAATTTAGATGGTTTTCAAAGCAGCATTGGCTTCTGTCAGCAGGCGTCTCTCAGGTTCCTCTAGCGTGAACACACAAGTTTGCTCATCTGTGTCAACACATTACCAGTTAGTCTATGGGAACTAGCTCCAGTTAGTTTTGAGATTAGTAGTCTAATGCGTATAAAGAATAAGCTGTTATGTACTTTGGGTTTCTAGTGTTGAGCCATGAGTGGAATATAAGATGGTTAGTAATGGTTTAGGGAGTCCAACTTTGTTTGTGGTTCGTGGTTTACTGATTGCTTAGCCGTTTTCGACCTCATCCATTTGACCCTCACCATCACCTTGTGAAGCAGACAGGGCTGATTTTATTCACCTCATTTTGCTGAAGAAACCAAGACCAAAAGAGAGTGAGTGATTTTTTTCAGCAAACTTCAAATATTATCCACATTGAAAAAATTCTGATAAGTAGTTTAAAGGCCCATGGATACAATGCAATAACGATGGTACATCTTGTTGCTTTTATAACTAGGAGTTTACTGCTAGATTATAGTTTGATTTCCCATCTATAACACATTTGAAGATAAACACACTCATAATACAAACAAGGAATATGAAAGGTTTCCTTCTTCCTTTTTCTGCAGGGATATCATACGACTTATTTTAGCCCCAGTTATTACCTGGAGGAGTGCTGCGTGCTTCTCCAATGGTGTGTTTTTGTGGAGAGTTAAAGGAGAAGCTGCTCCTATCCTTCCCATAATGATATTGCCGACCCTAGAACTTTGACCCCGAACACTCTGCTGGGTCATGTATACGCATGGACATTTGCCTTCCTGTGGCTTGTGGTACAGGACACAACATCTAATAGTCAGGTTTGTTTCCAAGTCAATTCTGTAATGCAAGACTATGTCAAACAAGAATAAGTTGTCTTGTTCCCAACATTTAAAAATAGTTCTTTCACGATTAAGCAGCATTTACCAGGCACCTACCCTAGGGCAGGCGCAGTGCCAAGCTCTGAGGAACACAGCTCTTCCTCCACTTGGCTTGTAATCTAGGTTGTGAGGTCTGAACATCAAGGCAAGGGGGTTTCCAGTTTCACTTTTCATATATAATGGTTGTCTGAGTGTGTTTGGTCTCCTGTCACAAAAACTATAGACTGGGCAGCTTATAAACAACAGAAATGTGTTTCTCACGGTTCTGGAGGCTGGAAGTTCAAGATTAGGGCCCAGCAGATTCAGTGTCTGGGGAGGGCCTGTGTCCTGGTTCACAGACTATCACCATCTCTCTGTATCCTTGCATGGGCAGAAGGGGTAAGGAAACTCTCTGGGGTTTCTTCTATAAGGGCACTAGTCCCATTCAAGAGGGTTTCCCCCTCATGACCTAATCACTTCCCGGAGGCCCCACGCCTTTTAATACTATCACATGGGGGTTAGGTTTCAATATGTGAATTCGGGGGGACATAAACATTTAATTTAAAACAGTAGTTTGGAAAGCATGTGAGACTTCTCAGAATATAAACAATAATTAAAAAAAAAAACACGATGCTTTTACACCATGTCTGAGATAAATTTGTTCTTTCGACAAAGGTGATTTTAACTGTTGGCACTTTCCAGGACAAGGACCACTCCTCTCACGATGATCAGATGAAAACAAGAAACAAATGCCCAGCCACACGAACTCTCCATTGTACTCTTGATGAATCCTTTCTTATATTTACAACAGTTGAATTTATATATATATATATCTCGCTAGCAGGGCAGTTCTCTAAAAGACTACACTACTTTCTTTATGTACAATGTCAGTGCCACAATATTAAACAGCAATGAATTATGTGACTATGCTTTCCTTTTTAAAAATGTGAACGTATTTCTCTATAGAGTTGTTTTGTAGCTGTATTGCTATTAAAGTGGTGCCCAACTCCAGGCCTGCAGACTGCTGACACACAATTAATCTCACAAATTTATGAATGCCAAAGCATGGAGCAAAATGAAAACAACTGGGGGAATGTTTAAGGGAAATAATTGGACTGTATCCAGATGTGCATGTGTAAAACATCACCCCTTAACTCCTCCCCCATATCCTGTCTGAAGACAGGATTTTTTTTTTCTCAAAAATGAACGAGTTATTTGAAAGAAGCAATGGTCTCTGACTGAAACTGAATAGGGTAAAGCCCAGGTTGAACATAATCGTGTATGTTCGTGGGGTCTTTGTTTTTTGATTAACTCATCACATGCTGGCGAATCCATCTTCCTGGTGGCCGTTCGTGATGACACGACATGACGCACTGCATTTGAGCACAACGTGGAAGGGTTTTCAAGAATGTCCATTTTCTTGAGTTTGGGGCTGTCATGAACTATAAAGTTTTACTATTAAAAAAGGACAACATTAAATTGTCTAGTGTGGAAGAAGTTCAGATGGGAAGTAAAGTCTGGTTAAGAGGGAAAAGAAGTGTGAGAACATTTATTTCCTTATTTCTCTTTCTTTCTTTCTTTCTTTCTTTCTTTCTTTCTTTCTTTCTTTCTTTCTTTCTTTTCCTTTTTCTTTCTTTTTTTCCTTTTGGTCCAAGACAAGTCAGAAGAGCCAAAGAGAAAAAAAAAAAAAAGAATTTTTCTAAGATGCTTTAGCTCACTAGATAAAACGTAAAAGTCAAGGTAGCAATATTGACTTTGGATGTGTGAAGTTAATTTGGACCTGGCATCACTGGGATATGAGAAATTAGAGGGCAGGCATGCTGAATAAGAACCTTTCATGTTGGTGTCCAACCATCAAATGTATTTTATTATTTATTTTCCTTTTTCCCCTCATATATTTTAAATGTACCAGAGAAGAAACAGTAAGACACACTTTTTGCTTAAGTGTAAAAAAATACTTCCTTGAAAACAAGATAACCAAATCCAACAATAAATCCAACAAATTTCAGTAGAGGAGTTTTCTCCATAGACTTGTTTTTCTCTTGCTCTGCACAAAAACAAAAATAAAGATGAAATGAAATTTTAATGTACTCATTAAGGTAGAACATACAAAGACCTCTTTTTTAAAAGATTTTGTTTATTTATTTGAGAGAGAGAGAGAGAGAGAACATGCATGAGCAGGGGGGAGGGGTAGAGGGAGAAGTAGACTCTGGCTGAGCAGGGAGCCTGATGTGGGACTCCATCCCAGGACCCTGGGATCATGACTGAGCCACCCAGGAGCCCTGCATACAAAGACCTCTTGCCCCTTTAGTTGCCCTGTGCTGTCACAGAGACTTTCCTTGGGATTAGAATTCTGAGCCTCATTAGGAAAAGTCTCAAGATTGGATTTCTGTTTTTATTCTGGAGGAGAAAACAAAAGTAAAGAAATTAAAAATACCCAATCTTTTAGCCCACTTAAGGAAGTATTAAGGACCCCAAATCTCAATGTTCCTACTATAGTTGGTGGCAAATTTTTATCATAAAACTTCAGTGTTAGAATAGTATCAGTCCTCAGGTTGAGGATAAGCACTGATTTTCTTGTACTCTTCTACCTGTGCAGATAATTATTCAATTTAAAGCCTAATTTTCATATCACGGTTACTGGACATAATTAACATTAAAAAAAGAAATTAGTCTGATTTCTCGATTCCTTTACCAAAGGGAACTGGGTGGAGAAAGGCATCATCCCGTGTCACTGCCAGGGCATTAATAAGTGGTGAAACCAGGAAAGGAAAGCTGATGAGAAGATCCCTTGTTTTATAAATACATATACACAGATAGCACTGTCTCTATGCCATGACTGTTATGCCCCTGCATATTTTGTCTCCATATAATACCCAATAGAGTTATATTTCAATTAGCCAGTTCTAATTTCAAATGCAAATAATTTCTGGGAAAGTTAAATATATTGGTTTTACCCACCTTATGAATAAATATATAATTTCATGATGTTGAAAATATTCTATATTATCTGAAGTTTAAAAAAACAAATTAACGTAAATTAAATTTGGTTGTCTTGGGGCACCTGGGTGGCTCAGTCGGTTAAGCGTCCGACTCTTGATTTCAGCTCAGGTCATGATTTCAGGGTTGTGAGATGGAGCCCAGCATTGGGGTCAGTGCTGGACTAGGAGCATGCTTAGGATTCTTTCTCTCCCCCTCCCCGTAGACCCAGCCTCCTCCTCCAGGCCTCTCTCTCCCTTTCTCAAAAAAAAAAATTTTTTTTGATGTGTTAAGCAAAACCTTGTTAAATACTCTGGAATTATTTGTGTGGTCATTTAAGGAAAATACAATGATTTGGGGTTTCAAAACACAAATACAGTAAACATTATGGACTTTTTAAGTAAAGGGTATGCTTGGTCTGGCAGATGATAAAATCCTCAATTACTAGAACGGCAAAACTCATCAGTTGCTTAAAATTATTTGGTAATAGATTCAAACATTTTCTTGCTGGAAAATAAGAGCCCTGTAGTAGAAATTACTAGATTAGTACTTAAAAAATGTGACCACAACAATAACAGTAAAATCTGCATTTTTAACCCAGTTGTACTACTAGGTAATAGTTTGACCCTCGATTAGTTGCTTTAGCTCTGTGAGCCTATTTTCTCTCTGTATATAATAGGATTAGGACTCTATCCTGCTCACTCTGCATGTTGCGCAGGTCATTATGTTTACTATTACATTCCTGCAGTGCTCCCTACCCATCCCCACTTCTCTCTCCCAAACCAGCTCTTGCTTCATTCTTATCCACCTGGAAAACACCCTTTATCTGTCTTTTTATTCAAGCCAAAAAACTAGGAGTAATCTTCATTACACCCTTTCCAATTCATCCCCAATTCTTGCTAATTTTATCTCAGAATAGATCTCAGTTCTGCCTCCTTCTCTTTAGTCCCACTGCCACCGGCCCTGTCCAAGCTATAGTCATGGCTCATCTAGAGGCCACAAGGCCCTTTCACCATCTGCCTCCACCCCTTCTCCCCTTTTCACAGGCCACTCCCAGAGTAATCTTTTAAAAGCATAAATAAGGTCTTTCACATTCTTGCTTAAAACATTCCAGTGGCCACAGTTGCACTTAGGATACAATATAAAATCTTAAATGTGGCCCCCACTCCCTGGTCCCTTCCTGTTTCTCTGCCCCTCCCTCCCCCTCCTCTGAGGACTCTGACCACACTGTTCCTTTTCCCCTCTGACCACAGCTTTCCTTTTCCCTCCTCCTTTGAGGAGTGCTCCTTCCAGTCTAGGGCCTATATCCTTTCGGCCTTAAGATTCAACATAAATGTGACCTTTTTCAGAGATGCTTTCTCTGACTTCCCCTTCTAGTCTAAATGACCTTCTTTTGTCATACTCTGTATTGGCACCTTCTTCTTTGTCCTTGGAGCGTTTATTCCAATATATAGTTACATACCTATTTGTATATTTTTCCCTGGTGTAAGACCTGGGAGGCCAGGAGCCTTATCGCTTTTGTTCACTGCTGAATCCAGATGACAAACATGTTGCCTTGGCGTGCAGAAAGCTCTTGGATGGTACTCTGCCAAATTTTGGCAATGCAAAGTTAATTTTGCCACAGTCCCTGACCTCGAGTGGCTTATGGTCACTTATTGAGAAAAAAAAAAGGAGCAAAAATTATATGGAATCATTCTGTAGTTCAGGGAGAGTTTTAAAAATGACTTTTAAGATCAGGAAAAAGAATCTGTAGTTGAAGCAATGATACGGAAGCATTCTCATGATTTAAAAATCTCTAGGTTGGAGGGGGCATTAACACTTCAGGTCACTAATGGGTTACTACTGGTATAGACGGAGCTTCATTATATCTTAAAAGTGGAATCTACCATTAAACCAAACATTTTTCTAGTTTGTATTAAGGATTTCTTGTTATTTATTCATTTTTTTGATGTGCATTTGTATGTGTATCTAGGTGTGTATAAAATTTCTATCTAGACTGTCTGTCCTGTGAGACGGAAAGCATATGTTTTGGTGGCTGTTTCTCTGGCTTCCAGAATCTCTGTAGAGTACCAAAAGAGAATGCAGGGTGCAAGGGGAGATGCTGCCATCTGACATGGATATAGGAATAGATAGAAAGAATAGATCGAAGAGTCATCTCTTCCATTATAAAGTATGTGTGGAGAGAAGTGGGTAAAACTACACAGCTGTATGAAATCTTTCACAATCTTCCCATTAAAGGGTGTTGAAAATGTCTAAGAACCCAAATGATTCTAACCACACTGATGTGGATTTAGATATGTAGCCCAAATTTAGCATCAGACAACCTGAATTATGAAACAAATAGAGAAAATGGTCACAAAACAAATATCATTGCATTTATAACAATTTAAATTGAAAAGCTTTTGTTTCTCTCTCTCTCTCTGAGAGAGCATGTGCCTGCGTGAGTGGGGGGAGGGGCAGAGGGCGAGAATCTTCAAGCAGACCCCCTGCTGAGCACGGAGCCCAGTGCTCGGCTCCATCTCAGGTCCCATGAGATCGTGACCTGAGCCGAAACCAAGAGTTGGACGTTTAACCAACTGAGCCATGCAGGTGCCCCACAAAACTCTTCTAAAACATACCCACCACGTAAAATAACCCAACTGCAGAGGGGCCGCAGTTTTTTTCTGCAGTTTGGAATTTGGTCAATGAAAATAGGAATTTATAATTGATTTTGTTTAGAAGTTGAGGATTTTGGCAGTGTTTATTCTCCCTTCTAAACATTACCCTCAACCCAGTATTGAGCAGCAGGTTCAGAGAGCGTGGCAGTACCCCAGAACGCCTCCCCAGACGAGGCGCTAAGGGCTTAAAATCCCGCTTTTAGCAATTCATTGTTTCCAGTTAAAACTTGCTCTCTCCATATGGTCCACTTTAAAAGACAAACCCTTCTGGGAGGTGAAAGTCTGGACGTAGGGAAGGAGGAGAGAGCATCTTAGAATTTACTGAGTCCTGAATCTGGTCCAGGAACTTGGTATGTGCATTCTCCTGTTTTCCCTGTTTCACAAATGCAGAAACCAAGTCTCAGAAAGGTTTAGTAACCTTCCTTGATGTGGCTGAATTGTAGAGCTGAGATCTGACCTCCCAGCTGGTCTGCCTGTAAATTCACGTTCTTTCCTTTACATGCTGTATATCTTATAGTAATTAATTAATGGGATGCTTTTCTCTAAAAGCTGGGAATCAGAAGCGCAAGAGTGTGCTAAGAATCTGGAAGAGAAGTAGTGGTGATAAAAGAGGGGACAAGAGAGTAGGAAAAGGAGGTTGCAGAGCCCTTCAGTTACTACATAGGAGCAGCTCCTCTGGGCCTCGCTCATCTGTGGGTTTTGCTTTCTGCCCCAAGAGGTTCGGATGGGCTGGGAACCAAAGCTAAAATGATATTGAAGGAAGCTCCTGATGCGTCCTTCTTTATTTGCATCAGCAATGAGATCCAAAGGCCCCTTCAGTATGTGAATACCTGAAATTAAAAGACTACAAATATGCATTTAGACTGTTTATTTTAGGTTTCCTGTTTACATTTGTTCCAATTTTATTCTCTCGCTGGGAAGTAAAATTGGAATGAAGGGGGAAAGACGAGCAGATGCGAGAGGGAAGTGGAACTCAGTTGTGAAAGTGGAACCATTTTTACATTTAAGTTAAAACTGTGGGTTTAAAACACTCAGCTCTCTATTGTGGGTGGAGAGAGTTTGTAACAGAGCTTCACCTAATTCATTCTATATGCTTGGCAAAGGAAAGGCTGAAATAAGAGCCAAATTCCAGTGGGTCTCTAAGGGAAGCAAGGTCATACTGCATTCAGAATTATACAGCAACCTGGCCTGAACAGAGGATTTTTAATGTGTTTGTGCACTCAGGAATCATTCTTCTAGAATATTGTAATTGTTAAGCCATTTTGTGAGGTTCTTTTATAAATGTATTACAAACACTGCTTCATAGCTAGATTAAAAAAAAAAAAGACTTAAATAATTTAATCAAGTTATCTCAGTTAATTTTATAGCTGGTTTTGAAACTGAAAATAAAATTATGTAGAAGAGTTTATTGATTAGTTCCACTATCATAATAAATTTGTAGAAATGCCTAAGAAGCCATATTTTTATTTTTATTTATTTATTTTTTTGTCTGAGCAAGTTGGCCCATCCTCAATAAAAATTGTGCTTTAATTCCAAGCGATCTTATTATGAAGAGTTGTTGAATTTTACGTTGTTTAATAATTAGCTCTGCTGGGGCGCCTGGGTGGCACAGCGGTTAAGCGTCTGCCTTCAGCTCAGGGCGTGATCCCAGCGTTCTGGGATCGAGTCCCACATCAGGCTCCTCCGTTATGAGCCTGCTTCTTCCTCTCCCACTCCCCCTGCTTGTGTTCCCTCTCTCGCTGGCTGTCTCTGTCAAATAAATAAATAAAAAAAAAAATCTTAAAAAAAAAAAATAATTAGCTCTGCTGTTTAATGAAGCTCATTTGCAAGGTAAAAGGGCAAAATGTGAGAAGGAAGGAAACCAAAAGTTGTTCATGGGTAATTACAACAAAAATAGGAATAAGCAGAAATGTCATTTTAACTCACTTTCTGGGAAGACATTCCTGAGTTTGGGGGATGACAGAACATCTTTTGGGTTCTTAGGGTCCTAAAGGGAGTGAGAACTTCAGACTTTTGAAGTTGTTTTTGCTTACAACCAAATTTACCTCAAAGTGCAGAGTGCATAAGAGTTAATTTAAATGTCGGTTACAAATTCCAAGAAATGTGGAGATATAAACCAGAAAGACAACATGACCTGAACAGGGGTTTGGGAATGTGGACTCTGATGTTGACCTTGTGTCATTTTTTTTTTTTTTGGTTTTTTTTGTTGTTGTTGTTTTTAACTTTGTAGTGATGAAATATAGCTTCTATTCTGTTGACCCCCCTTGAGGTAGTACCAAACACAGAATAAAATGGACCATACTTACTTCTGTTTTTCTGGGGAGTAATACAGAAGGATAATGCCCCTCTCTTCTAAAGATGGTATGGGGTTAGAACAAAGTTTTAGCCATTTCTGAGAGATCCAGGATCCAGGCATCTATGTCTTTTGATGCAAATATTGCTACCTCCTGCCTCTCCAAGGATTTCTTGCCCTCTAGTGATGGTCAAGCCATCTGAAGGAATTAGAATCAGTTGTTGATAAAAGGGTTTGGGGTACTTTGTCAACCTTGTAGTATACTCTGTCTATACCAGTGGACCAGTGGTTCTTCAACTTCTGGGGTCTTAAACCCATGTGAGAACACTGTAAGAGTTATTGACCTTTTCTCAGAGTATTGTGCCCATTCACAAAATAAAACTTCCCAAAGTTCTCTAGTCCAGAGGCCCATTCATGGACCATGGGTTGAAAGCCCTAGTTCTGCAAGGTTAATTTCCCTAAGCTCTGAAAACATTACCATCCAAGTTGCCTTCTCTAAGCAGGGAGCTACTCTTTTTGGCCATTTGGTCTGTACAGTGTAATCTGTTCTCTTCATATCCTGCCCATCTTAGAGATGACAGAAGATTTCCCCAGAGGGACCTAACCATTTTATGTCACCATCTTCTAAGCTCCAGTCTTAAGTTTGAGCACATCTTTTCTTCTTCCTTTCTTTGTAACAGATTCCTACCCATTTTCATAACTTGCTATAATTCTCTCTCACCTGCCTTCCCTCACCACTCTCCTAGTGATTTCTAAAAATACCACTTATACTTGGTACCAGCCATATGATGTTCATGATTCTCTTTTTGCTTCTTTTTACATCAGTTTTTACTATGAAATGCTTTTAATGTATACATATGAATGGAGAATAAAAATACTACCTGTTTTAACAAAATCTTAGCATTGTGACATATTTACATCAGATCCTTAGAAATAGTAATTACAGTTATGATGAAAATCTTCTACACTGCCCTTGGAAACCCCTTTCTCTTTTTCTTTCCCAACAGGAACTGATGCCATTTTCAGGCATGGTTATTTTACTATTCAAAAAAAAAAATTTTTTTTTTTTTGTCCTGAGTGTAGATCTGATTCCTCCAATGAGACCATGATTTCTTTCAAACAGATAATAGCCTTATTCTTCTTTTGGTTTGTCCCACAATGTTTGGCTGAGTGCTCAAGGAGTCCTGTTCTAGTCACTCTAGACGCGTGCATTTGGGTTAGCTTTTGGCACGTTTTTACTTTAAGGTTCTCTTCCATCTTCTTGTCCTTCAAAGACACTTTGCGTCTCTCAGAAAATTCAGAAGACCATTTTCTCTCATTTTCTATATTTTCTCTTCTTTCTGCAGAAGAAAACTCAGATTATACTAAATTTTATATTCCTTTGGATATTCTGTTGCTCTTCATTTCTCCCATTTCCTTTTAACAAGCATGATTCTTAGTCCTTGTGTCTCAGTTCATTTACTTGTAGGTTTGGGGAAATACTGTTGCTTTAGATCACCTTGGGCTTTATTTAGGTAGTATAAAATACATACGGAATATGTGACTGAAAGGTACATTCATTTTCCCCCAAATAGTGTTACTTTATTTTACGTGTTTATACACTTCAAAGATTGATCACTTTGTCCCTCTTGGTAGTCCTGAGATTACCCTCCACCTTACAGGTGAGGAAACCAGGGCTAGGAAAGCTAAACAGCATCTCAGGTAGCAGAGCTAGGGCCAAGACCAAGTTCTCTCGATTACCATTCTTTTCACCTCACCATTATGCATTAGTATAGTAAAATTTTAAAAATAGCAGCTATTAATCTTATTGGATGATTTAACATTGTTCGGGTCACTTTACACGGCCGCCAATTCTTACATCAACTCGAGTTAGGTGGTTTATCATCCTGTGTTACTTTTACCCAAACTGAGGCTCAGAAAGGTAAAAGGGATTGCTTAAAGTCATGGCTAATAACTACTCTTAGTAATAATGACGATGATAATAGCTCACACTTTTATAGCACTTAGCAGGTACCAAGCTCTGGTCTAAGAACTTTATGTAAATTAACTCACAATTACATTTTAAGGCACAAACTCCACATTTTCACTCCATTGGTGAGAAAAGTGAGACTTAAAGAGGTTAAATAACTTGTTTAAAATCACTTAGCTAGTAAATGTTGGAAGGAACTTCAAATCCCAGTTGCCTGGTGCCAGATTCAATGTGCTACCTCCCACTAGCCGAAACAGGATTCTAATCTTGAAAGTCGGTGTGCTTTTCATTATGCCTCCAAACTCTTCTGCAATATAATTCTTTTTATAATTTGTTATAAATGTAGAAATATTTACTCAAATTTAGAGTCCAATTTCTTATTCTTTTGACCTGGAATGCCCTTTACCAAATGAATAGCAAACTACAATTTGCCCTTCAAAATCCTGCTCGGCAGTCTCTGTTACTGTCCCTGAATTGTTGAGCCCTTTCCTCCCTCTCCTGAAGAGTTAAACACTCTGCTAAAGATTCCACTCCTGAACCATGTATTTACATTAAAAAAAAATTAATAGGCTCTTCAGAATAGTTTTAGATCTACAGAAAAAGTTGAGCAGAGTGTACAGTGTTTCCAAATACCCACTTACCCTGCTCACAGTTTCCTGTATTTTTCACATCTTGCCTTAGTATGGTACATTTGTTACAGTTGATGAACCAATGATGGTTTATTATTATTATCAGTTATATTATTAGCAACTATTGTTATTACATTATGGTTCATTCTTGGTGTTGTGCCGTTCTATGGGTTTTGACAAATGTGTAATGGTATATATTCACCATTACGGTATCATACAAAAGTTTCATTGCCCTACAAATCCCTTGTGCTTCACCAGTTCACCCCTCTCCCACCTCCTTCCTCTAACCCCTGACAACTACTGATCTTTTTACTATTTTTACAGTTTTATCTTTTCTGAATGTCATATGCTTGGAATCATACAGTATATAGCCTTTTCAGACAGCCTTCTTTCACTTAACAATATGCGTTTGAGTTTTCACATATCTTTTTGTGGCTTAATTAGTAGTTTGTTTTTATCATTGAATAGCATTTTATTCTATGGATGTACCACAGTATGTTTTCCAGTTCCCTGATAGGGGAACATCTCCGATGTTTCCTGTTCTGGCAACTATGAAAAAAACCTTCTATAAACATTGTGTGCAGGTTTTAGTGTGAGCGTAGGTTTTCAATTCATTTGGGTAAATGCAAAGAAGCATGATTGTTGGATTGTGTGGTAAGATTATATTTAGTTTTGTAAGAAGTTACCAAGGTAACTGTCCCAGTTCGCATTCCCACCAGCAATGAATGAGAGTTCCTGTTGCTCCACATCCTCACCACTATTTGATATTGTCAGTTTTTGTTTTGTTTTATTTTGTTTGGGTGTTAGCTATTCTAATAGTGTAGTGGTGTCTCATTATTATTTTAGTGAGCAATTCTCTGATGACATACATATGGTGTGGAGCTCTTTTCATATGCTCAATGGGTTCTTCTTCTTGTTAAGTTTTAAGAGTTATTTGCATATTTTGGATACCAGTCCTTTATCAGGTTTGTGTTTTGCACAGGTTGTCTTCCAGTCTGTGCCTCATCCTTTCGTTCTCTTAACAGGGTCTTTCATATAGCAGAGGTTTTTAACTTAATTAAAAACTCATCACCCAACCCAAGGTCACTAGATTTTCTCCTATCTTATTTTCTAAATGTTTCACAGTTTTGTGTTTTTCATTTAAGTCTATACCCATTTTGAGTTAATTTTTGTGAAATGTGTAAGATCAGTGTATAGATGTAGGGTTTTTTTTTTTTTTATGTGCATGTCTAGTCATTTCAGCACCATTTGTTGAAAAGATTATTCTTACTCCTTTATCAAAGATCAGTTAACTATATTCTGGGCTTTCTAACTGTTCGTCTGATCTATTTCTCTATTCTTTCAGAAATACCACACTCTCTTGAGATTACAGTAGCTTTATAGTAAGTCTTGAAGTTGAGTAGTGTCAGTCCTCTGACTTTGCTCTTTTTCAGTATTATGTTGGCTATTCTGGGTCTTTTGCTTTTCCATATAAATTTTAGAAACAGTTTTTCATTGTCTACAAAATAACCTGATGGTATTTTGATTGGGCTTGCATTGAATGTATAAGTCAAATTGATAATGGACATCTTAATTATATTGAGTTTCATGTCTGTGAACATGGAATATCTTCCCATTTATTTAGATGTTCTCTGATTTATCTTATCAGTTTTATAGTTTTCTTTATATAGATCTTGTACATATTTTTAAGATATATACCTTAGTGTTTCTCTCTCTTTTTGGTGTTAATATAAATGGTTTTTTATTTTTAATTTCAAACTCCAGTTATTCTTTGCTGGTGTATAAGAACACAATTGACTTTTGTATATTAGCCTTGTATCTTGCAACTTTGCTCTGATCATTTATTAGTTCCAGGAGTTTTTTGGATCAATTCTTTGACATTTACTACACAATCACATTATCTGCAAACAAAGACAGTTTTATTTCTTCTTCTACGATCTGTATAGCTCTTCTTTCTTTTCTTCTCTTATTGCATTACCTAGGACTTCTAGCATGATATTGAACAGGGAATAATAAGAGGGGACATTCTTCCTGGTCCTGATCTTAGGAGAGGGCATCTAGTTTCTCTTCACTAAGGTGTGATATTAGCTCTAGGTTTTTTGTTCGTTTTTTTGTAGCTGTATGTTATTAAGTTGAAGAAGTTCCCCCCCTCTATTCCTACTTTGCTGAGAGTTTTTATCATGAATGGGTGTTGGATTTTTGTCAGATATTTTTTCTGCATCTATTTATGTAATCATATGATTTTTTGGTTATTCTTTAACCTGTTGATGTGAGGGATCACATTAATTGATTTTTTTAAAAGATTTTATTTATTTGAGAGACAGAGAGAGAGTGAGCAAGTAAGAGAGAGAGAGCACAAGCAGCAGGGAGGTGCAGAAGGAGAGGGAAAAGCAGACTTCCCACTGAGCAGGGAGCCAGATGTGGGGCTCCATCCCAGGACTCCGGGATCATGACCTGAACCAAAGGCAGACGCTTAACTAACTGAGCCACCCAGGCACCCCTCACATTAATTGATTTTGAGAAGTGAACCAACCTTGCATACCTAGAATAAATTCCACTTGGTCATAGTGGATAATTTTTTTAATGCATTGTTAGGTTTGATTTGCTAATATTTTGTTGAGGATTTTTGCATCTATGCTAATGAGTGATATTGATGTTTTATTTTCCTTTCTTGCAATGGCTTTATCTCGTTTTTATTTTAGAGTAATGCTGTCCTGGTAGAATGAGTTAGGAAGTGTTCCCTCTGCCTCTATTTTCTGTAAGAAATTGTAGAGAACTCATATCATTTCTTTAAATGTTTGGTGGAATTCACCAATAAAACCATTAAGGCCTAGTGGTTTAATTTTTTTAGAAGGTTATTCATTATTGACTTGATTGATTTAACAGAAATAGGCCTATTCAGATTATCTATTTCTTTTTGTGTGCGTTTTGCTAGATTATGTCTTTCATAGAATTGATTAATCACTCTTTCAAATGTTCTGTTTCTAAACTGTATATCTACTTTTATATGGTATACTTCATAATTTGTGTGTGTGTGTGTGTTTTATTCTACTAAATGGTGGCGTTCTTGAGAGTATAGACCATGTTTTTAAATTTTATGTCACTCAGACTGCACAGTGACTGGAATATTTCATGGAATCTGAATGAGATGACCTGAAATTCTTCAAAATATCAAATAGATATAAGAAATACATATGATAGTGCCACAGCTATAAGAAGAAGAACATGATTTTTTTTTTTTAAGATTTTATTTGTTTATTTGACAGAGAGAGAGAGAGACAGGCAGTGAGAGAGGGAACACAAGCAGGGGGTGTGGGAGAGAAAGAAGCAGGCTCCCAGCGGAGAAGCCTGATGTGGGGCTCGATCCCAGAACTCTGGGATCACGCCCTGAGCCGAAGGCAGACGCTTAACGACTGAGCCACCCGGGCGCCCCAATTTTTTAACAAATATAATTTTTTTTACTTTACAAAGGACGAATATACCCAGTCCTTTTAACTGGTTTGGTTCTATGGTGAATTTTAATGTTAACTATAGTCTCACTTTACTGTTTGAGAGAAGGTTAACCAATAGCAAGTCAGAGACATCTAAAGTTAAAGGATTTTAATCTAAAATGATGACATTTGTCACTGGAGGAAGTATTAATACAATTATAAGAATGTGATTCACCCCTTTCCCTATTTCTAGAAATTATCTGTTGCATAAAACAGAACACACCTGAATAGAGACAATAACCATATAACCTGAGCCCCACTGGGGAGAACTGATGATTAAAAATTACAAAACAGGAAGTTAGACTTGTAATTTAAACTTCTGCTTAGTCTTTGGCTATGATTAAATATTATGTTCAGGACGAAGAATGAGCTGGTAGGTCTCTTTAATCTCTGTTCTGATCTGCTAACTGCTATTGTGTAACTAAGGTACCTTGTGTTCCCCAAAGGGTGAGCCACAGGCTGCTTTCTTCAGACCCCATGTTTAGATTGCTTGCAAGCCCTCAAGTGCTACATCCGCTGAGATTCGGTGTTGCATTTCATTGATGTGTTCAGGCTCTTTTGGTCGGAGAAACCGAAGCATAAACATTGTGCTGACAAGTCCGGGTCATGGAGCGGTTTTTGGTCGCTGAGCTGCCCAACCAGGTTATTAGGGAACAACATTTTAGAAGCAGCAGCAAGCTGTTTATATGATATCTGATCCTAGACATTTTGCATGTGTTTAACACTATATGAATCTATTTTTAAGATTTTTGATGATCATGGTAAACACATTTCCTCGTGAAGTTGACTTGTGTTATTTCTAGTAGAATTTATCATATTATTTATCTGCATTTCTTCTCTATAGCCCATGAAGTTTGCTTTTGTATAACAGTGGGTTATTTTTAATAATCCATGCATGTTGAAAAATGTTTAGTTCCAGTATTTTATTAAATAAGAGCATTCTGTATGGGCTTGGTACCAGAGTAAAATGTGTGCAATTCCTCAGTTGCAAGGCTGTGTGATACAGTGGATAAATTATGATATAAGTTTGATTACTAATTGGTTATTTATGTAGTGTGTGATATTTGCAAGGCTGCTTAACCAGGTTGATTCTTTATTTCCATTACTATAAACTGGATAAAATGTTGTGCCACATTTTTAATGGTCATAGAGACCTTTGATATTTTTTAACAAAATATCTGTGCCAAGGGTTTTGTTGCCATTAAACACGTATTTAGTAATAATAGATAAGTTTGACATGAGGCTTTTAAAAAGAAACTAATTGAATCGAATTGGGGTTTGTGCCCTAAATTTTGAATGCTTATAAATTTAACATTTCTCCACTCATATGATATGAACATTTGTGTCCTTTCTTCTCAGATCTTTACAAAAAATGAGTGTAGCACTTTCTTACAGTTGGATCATAAAGTATTTATATCCTTTTGCACGTTGAGGTTTTATTGTCATGAAAAAGATTTTCTTAGCAGTGTGTAACATCTCCCAGCTCTGTGACACATGTTGACATGGACCATATGTGCTCCTTTTTCTTTCTTTTTTTCTTTTTTTGTATAATGAGCCATGTTGAAGAAACTTCATAATATAATGGCTTTTGTGAATTTATTTTGAAACTTAAAACTGGTATATATTTTTTTGTTTTATTATTTTTAGTGATACTGTATCTTCTAGAACCATAGCTAGTTCCCATAAATTAATACAATGTATTATTTGTGCTCAAAAAGAACACACCTGACAGTGTGTATAGACTGAGAGGACTAACACAGTGTTCCTGAAATGGCAGTATGGAAACCTACAGCCAATTATTTCTTTATTTTCAGACTTGGTTTCTTTCCACTTCAATAGAATCAAATTCCTGTTCCCATCTTGGACAGCTACTTGAATGACTTGAAATCCAGCCCATCCAAAACTCTATTTATTTATTTCTACCTTCATGTCTGTGCCCTGAAAACCTATTACTCTCCTGAATGTTGTATCTTAGTTAATTGCCTCAGCAGCTGCACAGTTCTCCCAAATTACAAACTTCCTCGAAGGCATCATAGATACGTCTTCTTCTACAAGCCCTACATCATCTGTCTTCAAATCCTAATAGTCCTTTTTTCTCTCAGATATAGTGCCTGCTCTCAATCCTCCGGCTTAGGTCATATCCTTACCATCACTCTCCTGGACAATTACAACAATCTCCTGAATGTTTCACCTTCCACGCCACATTGTGATTCTAAAAGCAAACAAAATGTGATCATGTCACTTCCTTGGGTAAAACATCTGTTGCCCCTTGATTCTCCATTACATAGAGCAGTACTTTAAAAATTACAGGTTGCAAGCTATTAATAAATAGTGAATTCAAATTAGTGACTTGCATTGAACTTTTAAAAATTTAATAGAAAATAAAATAGAATACATCACATTTTGTAACGGTATTGTTTTCGGAAAGTTGGCTCTTTTTAAATTTATTTATATAAACATGCATGTGTTTGGGTACTGTTTTATGTAAAATGTATGTCTAACCATGGGTTATAGTCATGAAAGTTTGAAAGCCATTGTGTAAAGGATGAAGTTCAAACTTTTAATCAGGGCATGCAGCTTCTTTTATAATCTGCCTGGTTAACTTTCCTACCCTCCTCTCCAGCCAACTCCTCAGAAAAGCCTATGCCAATTTTCACTTCAGGAACTCACTATGTTTCCCTTGCGTGATCTTTGCTTTTATACAAACTAATGCCTTTAGATGAAGTGGTAGTTCTCAGACTTTTTGGTCTCAGGATCCCTTTAAGTTCTGACAGTATTCTTTTTTGGGGGGATTTTATTGATTTACTTATTTATTTGAGAGAGAGCGAGCACGAGAGCACAGGCAGGGGGAGGAGAAGGGAGGGACGGGGAGGGGAAAGAATCTCAAACAGACTCTGTGCTGAGTGCAGCGCTCCATGTGGGGCTTGATCCCACAACTCTGAGATCATGACCCAAGCAGGAAGCCAAGAGTCCAACACTTAACTGACTGAGCCACCCAGGTGCCCCTGAAAGTATTCTTTAAATACTTACAAAGTGCCTTTGTTTATATGGACTATAGCCTATATCTATTGATATATAACATACTAGAAATTAAAACGGAGAACATAAAAATATATGCATCAATTTATTTAAAATAATAACAAACCCATTGTATGTTGTCCTAAGTAATAAATTTTTGTGAAAAATAACTATTTTCCCAAACAAATGAAATAGAAGAATGACATCATTTTGCAATTTTGCAAATCTCTTTAATGTTTGGCTTAGTCAAAAACAGATTCTCATATCTGCTTCTACAATCTGTTGTGATGTTTGTTTAGTTGGAGAATTTGAAGAAAATCCAGACTCTAACAGAGATGTAGTTGGAAAAGGATTGAGTATTTAAATAAACTTTTCAGTTAATTGTGTAGATATTCTTCTTTAATACTACACCAAAACTCAACAACAGTAATTTTTTAAAGATTACTTACAATGTAGATCCAGAACCATATCAATTAACTTTTCATCGTCTATGATATTAAAATCCACGTTGTCTTGTTTGCACTTTGAATGGATCTTTTATGCATGCATGATTTTGCAATATTGTGCACTAGACATTTGAGAAATATTGGTTCTTTGAATGATATGTAGATGTTCCAAATGTTTATCAATTTCATTAAATAATATTTAAAAATCACATTGGTTAATATTGCCATGGATTGTATCAAGTAAGTTTTTAAGTACTGGGAAGCTGGCAAGTTTTCCGAAATTTTAATTTTCACATAAAAGCTCTAATTTTTTGATTGGCAACTAATACCGTTTGTTGTTTTCCTTGAAATGTCATACAACTGAATCAGTTTCATGGAACTGTAGCCTTAGAGTATGCAATACATTTGAATTACCATAGTCTGTCTGTCAGTGATTCTTTCAAGTAAAAATGGTATTCCACAGAGTAAACACAACTCCAAGATCACACAAGTGCTTTTCCTTGAAACAACCATTGAACTACAGGATATAGCTGAAGTGTTTTATGTGTACTTCTCCATTTCATCACACAGAATATTAAAAAGGCACATATAGAAAGGTGAAGATTTTTAAAAATTAATAATTTTTATTCTTTTATCAAGGATATTCTTAAGCAAATCTGGTGGCGGTGGCTGCTGCTGCTTCTTCTTCTTCTTCTTCTTCTTCTTCTTCTCTTAGCTGCAACAGCTTGGCATTGAAGAATGTAACTACTAGCACGGTTTGGTACCCCTACCTTTATTTGTGGCACCAGCAGTTTTACCACCATTGATTCTGAATCATCAGGACAAATGTCAACACAGTGAAAAAGACAAATAATGCATTAGTGTTATAAAAATAATTTTGACTATGAGGGGCTATCATGTGGGCCTCCTGTAAAGGGTATTGCTGACTCCCAGGGGACCATGGTCCATACTTTGAGAACTGCTGACTTGAAATCTTCCCTAAGCTCATTTTCTGCTTCGAAAATTATATTCAAATCTTAAGATCAAGCTCAAAATTCTTGTTCTTTGTGAAGCCTCCCCAAGCACCCCAGACTAATTTGTTCCTTCTCTGAATTCCTGTGATAGCCCTAATCACATTTCCCTTTGTCCATGAAGTATTACTGGTAGAAGCTGAGTCTTACTTCTTTACCACACTACAATGACTTATAGATCTCAGGATTTATTAATGAGCAGCAAGCTTGTTCACCCTGTTATATATTTTGGGTTTTGTCACACACACACACACACACACACACATACACCTACACACACACACACACACACACACACTTTATTGGTTTTGTCTTTCTAGAAAACCCTGACTGATAAAGCTGACTTGTCCACATTTTTGGTCTTATGTTAGTCTAAGGAATAAAATGCTGTCCTGCAGACTCTCTGGTCCTTGCAACTTGCCAGGCTTAGGCTCATAGAAGAGGTCGTAATTTAACATCTTCAGATTAACTTTCTCTAGAAGTAATCTGGAGCAATGAGCAGTAGGGATCCATCAGGAAAAGAAAATATGTTGAACCACATGGACCCTGGTGGAAAGGAAGTAACTGGTGGGAGAAGTAACCAGGAGAGAAAGCCCTATTATGAGATGAATCGTGTCCCTCCCTACCCCACCAAAATGTTGAAGCCCAACCCTCATAACTCAAAATGTGACTATATTTGGATATAGGGCCTTTAAAGTGGTGATTTAGTTAAAACAAGGTCATGAGGGCAGACTCTACTATAAGCGGTGTCTTTATAAGAGGAGGAGATTTGGACATACAAGGGTGTCCTGGGGGTGCACCCGGAGGAAAGACCATGTGAGGACACAGAGAAAAGGCAGCCATCAGCAAGTCAAGGGAAGAGCCTCAGGAGGAATCAAATCTGCTGACACCTCTCCTTGGACTTCTGGTCTCCAGAACTGTGAGAAAGTCAATTTCTGTTGGGTGAGCCACCCAGTCTGTGGTATGTTGTTAGGGCAGCTCTAGCAAACTAATACAGGCCCCACGGGTGAACACTGATGACTTTTCAGCTCTGCCTGAGGCTGGACATGATTTTGGTGCAGTAGACATTTCTGTTCATCCAGATGCCGAGATAGTGTATCTCAAGAACTGCCTTGAATATGCTGGACTCATTCATCTTAAGAGAGGCCAGGCTGAGCTGCTGTTTGCATGAAAGCAGGGAGGGGACTCTGACACCCCTTCCAAGAACCCCATAGTAACATAGTACTATATTTGTGGTGCTCCTGCCTTGGTCCTTGCCCATCCACAGCTGGAGCTCCAGAAAAGTCTTGTCAGCTCAGGTAATGAGCATCTCATATAGGCTGGTGATTTTTTTCAGAGGCCGTTTTTTTTCATCACCTGGAAAATGCATTACTGAAGTCTGTTTTAAATAGCTAAATAGATTTATAAAATTACAGTTTTTAAAAATGTTACTAATCATGAGGTGGTATAATACAACTATCAAAAATGCACTAGTGAGTGATTATTTGTTTGTCTGGTGCTCTGCAGTTTTAATAATAATTATATAATAATGATAATATTAATATTGTAACTTACACTTCTGTAGTGTTTACCATGCACCACATACCATTCTGAGCTCTTTACAGCTGTTACCTTAGAAGTATTTTGACATAGACTATCTCATCTGGCTCTTGTAATAAAGCTGTAATTTAGGCAAGGCAGGTATTATTCCCATTTTGCAGATGAGAATATTAAAACTTAAGAAAATTCAGTGATTTTTCTCAAGGTCACCCTGCAAAGCGTGAAGCATAATCCAATTCTTCAGATTCCTAAATTAGTGCTTTTTCCAAACTACCTATCTTGTAAATGGCATAAAATATTTAACATTTGTATATATATGCATATTTTGTATATATATATGTATATATATATATAAAACATAAACATACAATTTACAATACATATAAAATCACGAGCAAGCAAGCATGCTTTTTCTTTGCCTCTTTAGGTTCTAAACAAATAAATGTGAGAATCAGTTAAGATAAGGAAAATGACATTTGCCTCCCTAAAGGACCACTGACTTTCAGCCCTTGCAGAAAGGACTGGAATTGAAGAATGGAGGCCAAGAAGCACCTGCTTCTCACACCAGGAGCTGTACAGATTGGAGAACAGAGTAAAACTGAGCTGGAACTTAAGCAAAATGGGACTATTAAGCCAATATAAGAATAACAACAACAACAAAAAATAATGTTGGAGCTGAGCAAATCAGGAAGACTATAAAGGGCACCAAGATATAACATGAAACAAAAACACTAGGAAAACTTTTTCTTTCATTTACTTACTTCGTTGGTAAGATGAATTCGATTTATAGAAGCCACAAAATGTCCCCCCCCTTCAAAAAAAAAAAGTTACGCCTTTGAGACAGAGAAGAAAGAGGGTAATGTATGTCTGTGGAAAATGTTTGGCTCTAGCATACATCAATATGTCCTTTCAGATATAAACTATGTCAGTTTCTATACTCCGATTTCGTTCCTAACCACAGGAAAAGCCCCTCCTGAGGGAAGAGTTTAAATCTAAACATGACAGAGGAAAGAGATGGTTAAAGAGCACTTGCTAAATCCAGTGGTCTTCTCCCCGAAGGCATAACTCCTGAGCAAATTTAAGATTGCTCTTACAGCTAGCGGGCAGTAAACAGAGATATATCTTATTGTTTCTTTCTAATAATTAGAAAATATTATCATAATCTCTTTTGGTGATTTCAGTATCTGGGGTGGGATAGACTCTACCCTGCTTGTAAAGACACTTAGGAAGCAAAGTTGCATTACTGCTTAACCAAAACCTTGATTAACTAATTAAGGCCGCAGACAAAAAAAGACAGAGGGGGAAACTTTTCTGATTATCGTCACTCCGTAATTACTAGCATTTTCCATAACCTAGGCAACTCGGCTGTCTAAGAAACAAAATCCAGCTGAAACTGAACCTTCAAAAGTTTTCCTTCTACAGTTTTTTTTTTTTTCTTCAAGGCCCAGAGCAGGATCTCTGTCATACTAAAGTTCCTCCTGGATGTCTGGAAAAAGTCTTAGAGTCTGGGAGACATTCCAAAATATGTGCAGTGACCATTGCCACAGGCGCGAACTGCTTAATGTATTTTGCAGAAATCTCCACCACAATGCAATTGATTACTGTCTGAAGGGATTTTTTTCCTTTTTCAAAATAGCAAGCCGCTAAAATATGCTTTTTTATATTTTATTACATCCTTAAGTATCTCATGTGGACTGAATATGACTGGAGAAAGTTGCTGCTCTGAGTTTATCACACGATGTCTAGTTTAAACAATTTTTTTTTAATTGATGGGTTAGGTGAATGGAAAAAGGAAAAACTCTAAATCTATGGAGACTACTACACATACAAAGTTGTATACTCATTACTAAAACTTGAGTTTCTGTCCAGTTCTGCTGTAGATACTGAAATAAGATCAGAGAAAAACTGCGAAGAACTGGCTTTTTAAGTAACAGGTGGAAATTGAAAAGAAAATGGAATCTGGAGTTTTGTGAGTCTGTCTGCCGTATGAGGATAGTATTTACGAGGCTAGGGGAGAAGGTTGGAGGGCTCGTTGTGATGTTTCTACATAATTGAGATCAACTTGTTCATGATCTTTATTTCTGTTTATTCACTGTGGTGAAGCAAAGGAATGAACTTGTAGCTAACAGGCCGTGGTTTGGTTCGTCTTCATCTCACGCAAACAATTGGAGCCGAGCTGTTGCCAGGCTTACTCTACCATCACGTAGAAAAAGTCTGATGAATCAGAGAAGGGAAAGTGCAGGGAAGATATTGGAATCATGATAAAGAAAGGGCAAAAGGGACGTCAATTATGAGATTTCTAATTCTCTTTCTCATGGCAGTTTCCATATTCTGGCTTGAAGTTGGAAGGTTACTCTGATCCCGATATCAATCACATCTCAGCCAGACAGCAAACTGAGGCTAGTCACTGCTGCTGGGAGATTTCTCCCTGACAGTGATTCATGTGAACTAATTGTCAGAGGTTATGATGTTCTTAAATAGAAGCTGATGTATGTCCTTTACTGTTGTACAGTCACTGAAGATATTTCTTGGGGTATAAAGTAGCTTTGCAGAACAATCAGCCTACTCCCTATCTTTAAACAAGGCCCACCTCAGAAATCTTCTGCTCCCTCATGGGCATCACATTTTGAGTATTTCATGTTTCATGTATATGTGTGGCAAACTGCCTATGCCTGCGGAACACAGGTGACCCCAGGAGGAGGCGTGAGATGCTGTGGATATGCTGGACTCATTCATCTCCGACTGACTCAGGAGAGGCCAGGCTGATGGAAGCCCAGGCCTTTTACTTTATATTGTCATGGGAGACTAAAAAGGAAACAGTAAATTTGTACACTTAACTGATGGTCTTAGGAATTATTTATTAACATCGTAAATACATAAGAAGGGATAATCAAAAAATTCCAATCCAGGCTGAACACATGATTCCAGAAACAGAAAGGTAAATGGTAGAAGGCCCTCTAGTCAGACCCGTACTGACGGAGAGAGAGAATACTTACTTCTTTACCTTCTGACGTGTTTATACCTCACCTGCGTGTCCAAGCATCCTTCCATATGAAATTGTAACATTTCTACCTTGGAACAAAACAGAGACCATACAATCATACATCTTTATTTTGATCGATAAGGGAAACTAAGGCTGTGAAAGGTTAGCTGAGTCGCTCCAGGTCAAATAACTGGAGGAAGAAGATCTGAATCTCAAGAGGCTGGTTTTATAGCCTACCAAGTCCAGTGTTCTTTTCTCTCCTCCCCCACACTGTCCCCTCACCTAAGTCAGCTTCTCCTGAAGGACGGGAGAGCAGCAGAGCTCCATGGTCAGCCACGCAGAGCAGTGTCCACTTTTACAGGGAGCTGCTTCGCACAAACTAGCTTCACTTCAGGCCAGCAGAACCAGAAATGGCAGGCCAGTCTCGCGTCACACCTGCTCCAGAAATGACATTTTGTAGAAACCACTTTGACCTGGTGAATTAAAAGGCATCGTGAGAAGAGGGCACAACGAGGGTGGCATTTGGGGTTCTTGATAAGGTTGTTTCTTAGCTCATGCTGGTTACGTGGGAATGTTCGGTTTGCAAAGATTCTGTGAGCTGTGCATTTCTGCATACTTAAGAAAAGTTTAACAAATTTTACAGAACAATTGAAAATTCATTGTTAAAGCAAGTTGGCATCAAAGAAATTAAATACCTCTAGAAATTATTTTGCAAGTTAATTTTTAAAAATTTAAAACAATATATTAAACAAAAACAGTCCTTATTGTTTGGCATGACCAGAGTTTTTATTGTGAAGTTAATTTAATCTACTCCTTCACGTAGAAAGTTTTTATGGGTCCTGGGTCTTTTCCTTCATACTGTGTAACTACTTAAAGGAATCATTTAATCGGGCGCCTGGGTGGCTCAGTCGGTTAAGCATCTGCCTTCAGCTCAGGTCATGATCTCAGGGTCCTGGTATCGAGTCCCAAGTCAGGCTCCCTGCTCAGTGGGGAGTCTGCTTGTCCCTCTCTCTCAGTCCCTCCTTCTGCCTGCTTGGGCTCCCTCTCTCTTGGTCTAACTCTCTCTCAAATAAAATTTTAAAAGAATCATTTAAAAACAAAAGCTATTAGATGTTTACTACGTCTTCTCACTACGGGAATTTTCTAAATTAGAGCTAACTCAAAGTTTTTTTTCTAATCTTCATTTGCGTTTGTAATAATTTTCATTTGAACTTGAACTTTTAAAAAGCATATTCAATAACTGATTTGTGTGATTGGTTCATGAGATTTTGTGTGTGTATGTGTGTTTGTGTGTGTGTACATTTGCCCAAGTAATTAAGTTCCAGTTATAAGAAAGAAACATTTATTGACAGGAATTAATCATTTGTCTCCAATTTGACCTTGAGTGTCTCTGAGTAACTTTAACCGTTAAATTTAGAGACCATGAAGATAACTTTCAGCTTCAGACACAATCTGATGAGGTGAGGCCTTTGTCTGTCACCATGGTTTATGCTCAGATTTCAAGTCCAGGATAAGCCAAGTTTCCCATCTAAATATTTTCCCTCTGTAATTAGAGATGTAATTGGATATAGCAATGGATTCTGAAGATGACATTAAAATGTCATTCCACTATTAGAAAGCCATAATTTATTGTTTTTTTCCCACCAGCTCATTTCCAAGATTCACAAGAATCTCACTTTATTAATTGAGGTGACACATCTATGATATTTGTTCCAAGAGAAATGGACTCCTTCCAAGAGAAACAGTGTTCTGATTAGGGTTACAGTCCACAAACACGGTCACCCACATAGTGATACTTACAGATGTCCTGACTCCAACAGCTTTACCCCCATCCTTACAACATCACCACTGAAATAGGGAGAGGTAGAGACTTCTTTCTAAGCCTCAGAGCTTCCACTGAATCTTCTTTTGCTGTTGCCCCTCCCTCTTACACAAACAGCAGTGCTAAAGACGCTTTCAGAGACCCACAGCCAATGTGACTGGTGGGTTGCCATGTGTTCGGTGTGGTTAGGGTCTGCCAATGAATTGTGCTCAGTCCTTTACTCTCTGAGATATTTGAAAGCCCTGGTGGCTTCTTTGGTGTAGAAGCCGGTTTAGATTCAACAGGACAAAGCTTTAAATATACTGGAGACCTCATTTCTGTTAGAGATGAGTTGTCTGGTTGAATTTTGGCTCCCACTTTATTTTCTACTGCTTATTGCCTAGTACACATCACTTGTTTGTTTTGTTTTCATTCTTTCTTTTCCTTGTCCTAATTTTGCTCCTGAAAATTCAATTTAACTATTATTTTAGAATGTACTGTGTGCCAGGCAGTATTCCATTCTAGTGTGGAAAATAGACTGCAAAAAACAAAGCATAATGCAAAAAAATAATTGATTATCTATACAAACAGAGAGTAGAGTGACTACTTTTTTCTAGAATTAAGAGAGAACATAAATAGACATGAACGATTACATGTGCCTACATGCCCATGTGGGTGTTGGCCCCATGAACCGTGGGGGAAGGAGGAAGTTAGAGAAGTCTTCACAGTGGTGCTGTCCCTGGTCAGAACCCAGAAGCCTCAATCCAGGAGAAGTATGAGGGAGATGGGAATGGAGGCGAAGATACAGAAGAGTTCATAACAGAGAACACTTTTCCATGCCCTCCCTGTTCCCAGGGAGAACTAACCTACAGCTCGTTTGTTTCAACCTGTTTTCCCTGCAAAGAGGAAGCTGTTCAGACAGTTTTGTTTTGTTTTTTGTTTTTTTCTAGTGGGTAAAGGTGGAGGGAGAGAAGGTACATTTTACGTAAGAACCCTATGTCTTCGTTTTACTCTCAAAGTAAAAGATGCTGAGAAAATACACATGAGCCAGGAATTTTTTTCTAGAAATTCGGTATAAGGTTAGCTTTTTCTAGATTACAAATTAGATGTATGGAGCAAGTAGAACATGGCTCATCTGACCAGGATCCTAAAGTAGGCAGGCTAACTAAATCTCACAGGTGGTCTTTAAGGATCGCCCTAGACCCAGAATTCATTGCACTAATCCAGCCTAATTATTTTAAGGGCGTGAACAAATATGATGAGGTCATTGAAGAGAAGGGATTGTTTGCTTCCATTCTCATCTTGGCAGCTGTAGCAGCTGTGGTGACTCTTCAAATACCCAGATTATAGGTTAAACCCTAAAGTTTAGCCTTTGCATTTTAGGACTAGATAGAAGTTTCTTGAAATACCCGGCTGGCTTTTCATACAGCAGAAATGATGTCATAGGGGCTATATGCAAAACGATGACAATAGTGAGTAATCAGATACATTGTGAATAAATACAATATACAAAGACTTAATAGAAAAAAAAATAGAGAATGAGGAGAACTCTCCAAAGAGAGCTCAACAAGAAAAGTTGGTATTGAGTTAAGAGTGCACATGGGAAAGGCAGTGAGGCCTCTGACAGGTGGCAGGGGAAGTCCGTTGACAGATGAGCTTTACATTTCTCGAAAACTTTGTCTTTATCTCCCAGTTCACAGGGACGGATGGGAAGGGAACAGATGTCAGAAACAGCAGTGCTTCTCAGGGAAGATTAAATGGTAGAGGAAATGGAGATCGCATTACCAAATAAGACAAGAAGGGAAAGTAGTGTGTCTGAGTGGGACTGGATGGAATGACCAGGTGGAATTTGGATCTGAAGTTTGAGGAGATATCCTATTAAAACAGTAAACATCAAGCTATCACAGTGTAACTGGTTGGGATTCCATTAATTGATGACAATGATGGATGCTTCCTTTGTTGATAAAGTAGTGCCACAATGGAGAAGAAAATTAAAATTTTTAATTTCATTTCATTTTTTTTAAATTTTAATTTTTGGATATGTATATTGTTCCATTTCAGAATATGATGAGAAATTGAAAGTATTGATGCAATATATTGGAAAGAACTAGGGTTTAGAAAGATTTGCGTTAATGTGATAGATGATTGAATTACATTACGTTACTTTTCGTTCATTTTTTTCTCCCTCCTCCCACTTCTTTTCTCTCCCTTTATTTCATCATCTTTTCTCTTTGTTGGGACATGTGGAAGTATGGGAACTCACAAGCAGTATTTATTGTTAAGAATATTGCTCCCATTAGTATGAGTATGTGTTCACTAATAAAACATTTATATGAAAAATGTAATTTGAAAAAATATATAATCTTTTAGATTTCTGATTCACATATTAAAGATCTTTTCAGCTGCAATAACTTAAGGCTGGAGTTTAGAAGTCCTGAGTTTTACCTCTAACTTACTCGTAATGAGCACTTTGATACCAAGCAAGTCACACACCCTCCTCTACCTCAGTTTCTTCAGCTCTAGAAAAGACCTTAGATCATAGCAAATGTTCTTGGTGGTTTGAATACCATAGTCCTAAGTGGTGATTTTAGTTAAAGCACATGACATTTGCTGTAACAACAGGAAGAGAAGGAATAGCTCCCAGAGCAGAAAGTGATCGTGGTAAAACAGTTCCTACATTTATATCCATTCCCTTTACTAATACTAATGACACATGTGCTGTGATTTCTTGTGTCTGGAAATGCTTTGCTTCCAAATATCCACATTGCTCATTTCCTTGCCTCCGTTAGGTCTTCACTCAATGGTTATCTTTTCATAAGTGTTTTGGCTTCCCTATTTAAAATTGTGCATTCTCTCTTTCTTTCTCTCTCTGGAATTCCTTAGTCTCCATTTCATGCTCTATTTTTCTTCATAACAGTCATTATTTTCTAATAGTCTAAAAAGTTCTCTTATTTGTTTGTTTATTTAGTTTGAAGAGTGCTCAGTAGATAGACCTAGGCTAACAAAGTATTGCCTACTTTTGCCTCCCCTCAAGGTACATGGTAGGAAGAATATCAGTTGCTTAGACTGGCACTTTCAATGTACTTGAAGATTATTTGAAGGCATATAATCTCCTTCCTATATTTCATATACCTCTTTACTGTGCCTAGAAAATTCTTTCTTTAGAGAATAAATCAAAAGTAAACTTTTCTCTGGCCCTGTATTAATGTTGTTCCCTTATACTATGTATGATTTTCCACTAACTTAACAAATTGTATTTTCTTTGGAACGTCTAGGAGAAAAACAGACTTAAACACAACTTATTTATTTTGTTATTCCCCACTACAACATAAGATGAGGCAAGAATTTTGTTTTGTTCAGTGTCATACACTTAACACATAAAATAGGCCTTATCACTATTTGGCCCTCAATAATGCTCAATTCTTAATCATCAAGTAGCTGAAGGATTCTAGACTGGTTGTGAGTGCATTGTTGATGTGGGAATGGATAAGGAGATTAGGAAAGTCAGAAGTGGTCAGAAGTGACCACAATTTTCAAGTGTTTTGAGAAATAAGATGTTTGCTTCAAATGAAAACATATGAGACCTCATATGAAAAGAGTAAAGCTCAGACCTACTGTGGGTATAGCAGGTGACAGGAACATGGCCCAGCCTGCTTCTCTCCTACACCTTCAAAGTGGTCCCTGAAGAGGCTCTGCAGAGATTTTCTCAAATTTACCTAATCTCACAAATTACTTGGGACCCTTGTTAAAAATGCAGAGTCCCTGGCCTCTCGCCTGGGAAGGAATAAGAATATAGCAGGCAGTTGGTGAAGAGGCAGAGGTCCGTATCAGGGAAGGTAACAGCAGACAATGGGGAAAGGCACTATTTGGACGGCTGAGTAGAGGGATAGGTTAGCAAAAGGTCAGCGAGGTCTAGTGAGTAAAGTAATTTTAATGGTGGTCAGTCACTTACACTTTTCTCCCACATGAGAAGAAAAACTTAAATCTTGGTTTGGGCTGAGAATCAGATATGTTTAAAAAGAGAAAAACAAAGCCATATTTAGGGTTTTGTTTTGTTGAATTTTATTATTGACAATGGCGCCAAAGAACCAACATACAACCACTTGAACTAAATAGAACATTAACGGAGTTCTAAACATTCAAACATGTGATGGAGAGAAAATTCCACTCGTCAAATATCTTAGAAGAGACACAACTCACTCATTCATTAAGCACTAGTAAACAAAATCTAGAAAAAGACGTGTTCTTGGTTTTTTCATATTAAGTACCAATTTTTTTTCTATCAGCAGAGTAGAATAATATTATCTTATTTTTATTTATTTATTTATTTATTTATTTATTTATTTATTTTAAAGATTTTATTTATTTGAGAGAGAGCGGGAGAGAGCGCGAGCACAAGCAGGGGGGAGGAGCAGAGGGAGAGGGAGAAGCAGACTCCCCGCTGAGCAGGGAGCCCCGATGTAGGGCTTGATCTCAGGATGCTGAGATCATGACCTGAGCCAAAGGCAGGTACTTAACTGACTGAGACATGCAGGCACCCCTCAAATTACCTAATTTAAATTGTGCCTCTCTAGACACATCTGCAGGCCCCACTATATACCTATTCTTCTGTGAAAAATTCCCATATTTCTATAACTTTTCACCCATTAATCCTTACAGTTCTTTGCATTCACTGAAATCTCATGATCCTCTGAGAAAACCATACCTCAGATAGGTAGCTCCTCTTGCTTGCTTTAGACCCCTCAGCATTGAATATCCAAAATGGAACCCACAGCCTCTCTGGTCCCATGACTCTTCTCCATGTATTGTTCCTTATCTCAGTGAACATCATCTCCGTGTCCAATCCATCACTAAATCCCTGTTAGTTTTACCTCTAGATAGTTTTCAGATATGCATGCTCTTCACCTTCTATTCTCCAATCATCTTAGTCCAAGCTATCATTTGTCTTCTTCCTTGACTCTTGTAATGGCGTCCTACCTGTTCTACCATGTACTTCTGGCCATTCTCTAAGCTCTTGGAAATCTACTCTAGGTGTAGCTCCATAAATCACTTTCTTGATATTTCCACTGCCATCATCCCATTTCATCACCTTTTTACCCGAGCAGTGAAGCACCCAGCATCCCAGTTGCCTTCCCAGCTTTTTGTATCTGCCTTCTTCTATTTACGCTATATTTGAAAACCAGCTTAATCTGATTAAGAACATGTTCACCAATTGTTGCATTGCTTATTAATTTAAAACTTCTTGGTTTAGCATTCTCTTCATCAGATACCCTGTGCTCATACTTACGCCTATCAAACTTCTGCCCAACCTTCAGGACTCTGAAAACATTTCCGGACATCCCTTCCACTGACGAGGAGGCCCTTCTTTCCTTTGAACTCACATCCTTCTGATGTCCCCTCTTACCAGAGAGTATAGATTTGAGAGCAGAGTCTTTCACATTTCATTCACAAGATAGACTTTGCCCTGTCCTTTGCATATATAGTAAATACCTAATATATTTACTGAATTCGTTTATTTTAATTGAATGGTTTTTTAGACTTTAAGTCTCTGAAAAGAGCTAAATTACTGTATTCATTTTAGTTTTCTGGAGTTCTATAGTAATCAAATGGAAAACACCCCGCCTATGAAAGCATGGCTGCATTCTATTTGCTTTATTTCAAAGTGAGCCAGGTCCTTTTACCACCAGAGAGGAAGAGGGGGATTAAGCTGAAATTAATGTTTTGATGAAGATGAGGCAGATGGTAAATTGACCCTAGGGAAGCAAAAAAAATCAACTTGCCACATGTTAGCAACAGAGACTCTTCATGATTGATGTTCAGTGACTTGGAAATTCTCTTCAGGGCAAACTGCATTTTCACTGCTTACTCCCATACATTCTGAAGCATAGATTAATTTCAAAACAAGAACTTAAAGCTATAAGGAACCTCAGACATCAGCTTTAGTTTGCGGTTTTCAAACTTTTCTCTCTTCTTTGTTTCTAAGCATTATAACTCTTCATTCAATCAGAATCTTCCGTGAAATCCCATTATATGAAATAAATAAAAATGGAGTTGTTTTCATTAAGGCAGGGTGGGAGCCCAGGATCCAGCCTGCTTTCCCTGGGGCTCTGCAGGTTCCCGGGTGGCCCCTGCAGCACATCGGGAGAAAGCCTCGAATGCTGGTGATCTCGTCTTACCTCTCGTTTCTTATAGGAGGAAACGGCACAGGCCTAGAATAACAGTGTTGGCCAGTGGCAGGGCCAGGACTAGAACTTGGGTTGCTTGCCATCCAACCTAGGGTTCTCCTTTCATTACATCATGCTGTTTTCTTCGGTTTCACGTACTTCGTTCTACTTACCTCAGCTTTGTCTTTATTTTTTCTAGTGGCCCCACGTGTGAACAAAAAGGCCTCCTGAACTTCTTTGAGGGTTTCTAGAACTTCTGCTCTGAGCTCTTGAATTAGCAACTATTCCCAAATGGCCATACTACTGTATTTTCATGTAAAAATGCATTAATGAGTTGGTAGCATGTTGACTGGCAATTCTGAGAACTCTGTTTCATCCCACATTCAGGGAACCTTGTGATAATAAAGAATTCGATTTTAAGGCCCAAATGGACAGGTTTAAAAAGAGGGGAGATGTATTAGGACTTGTATAGGAGAATCAAATGGAACTTAAAAAAAGCCTTATTAACTACATTTCTCAAAATGAAAAATACGTCATTTTTAAAATTTGGTTTTGTTGCAGTAAGAACACCTAACGTTAGATCTACCCTTTTGACACATTTTATGGGTACAAGACAGTAGTTAACTCTAGGCATAATGTTGTATAGAAGATCTCTAGAATTTATTCATCTTGCATAATTGACTTTATGTCCGTTTATTGGCGATTTCTATATCCTTCACTGCCCAACCATTGGCACCCGTCATTTTACTCTAATTCTATCAGTGTGACCATTTTACACACCTTATATATGTGGATCCAGTAATCCCATTTCTGGGTACTTATTCAAAAGAATTGAAGTCAAGATCTCAAAGACATATCAGCATCCCATTATTTATTGAGGCACTCTTCACAATAGCCAAGATGTGAAAAGAACCTAAATGTCCATTGACATCTAAATAGAAAGGAAAGCCTTAAAAAGTGAGGAAATCCAATCTGCAACATCATGGATGAACTTGAATATGTTATGGTAAGTGAAATAAGCCACAGAGGGCAGATGACGCATGATTCCACCTTTATGAGGTGCCTAATTTCCTCATTTTAATATAAACCTTTTATGTAAAAAGGTTTTATGTACATAATCTTTAATGTAAAAAGTTCAAGAATAGGAAGTTAAAAAAAAATCCAATATCTCATTGTTCAGAAAAGAACCACTATTAGCCCTTCCTTTAGACATCTTTCTTTTGAATGTTAATATATGAATTTATATAATGTAATATAGATATAATTATACTATGCATGCTATTCTACAACTTAATTCTTTCAATCAAGAAAAATCTTGGTGCTCTTTCCACTGAATTTGGTTATGTCACTTTATTTCATAGTCACACAGTGTTCTTTTGTATGGATTTATCATATATACTCATTTTTAAACTGTGATGAATGAAGTACCTACTTCATAATATTATTGGGAGGATTAAATGACTAAACATGTGATAAAATGCTTAGAAAAATAAGCAGTTAATAAATATTAGCTATTACTAATATGTACCATAATTTTTTAGCTGGTCTCCAGTTGATGGACAGTTCAGTTTTTCAACAATAATGAGGCAAGTAACATTTCATATATGTACACTGGTGCAAGGATTTTTTTAGGCTATATTCCTAAAAATGGGAAGCGGAACTACTTGGTGAAAGGATGGATACATTTAAAACATTGATGTTTTCACATTCCCCTTCCTTCGAGACTGTGCCAATTAACATCCCAATCAAGAATGCGTAAAAATATCCAGTTCTCCATATCTGATCAACATGGGATATTTTCAATCTGATATGCAAATATTCACCCACATGCAGTTTTGGTGTGCATTCCTTTTGGTTATTAGGGAAGTTTGGTGTCTTATGTTTTATTGACCAGTTGTCTTTCATCAACTGAGAACTACTAAAACTATTCTTGACCACTTTTCTTTTAGTGTTGATTTGTTTTTTTTCAGCAGATTTTTAAAAAAGCTCTCTAGAGATTATGGTTAGTAACTTTTAGCCATATATGCTGCCAGCACTTTTTCTCCAGTTGCCTTCTGTTTTTCAGTTTTGTCCATTATTTTATCATGAAGCATCTCCTATCCATAAGACTTTTATAGCTTCAGTTTTTGTGTCAAATAGCAAGGTTTTTTTTAAACTCTGATATTATGCAAATCACCTAAATTGTACTTTGGGATTTTGAGTTTTGACCTATCTAAAATTTTTTTCGGGGGGAAAGGAGGGATGGAAGACAATTCTCATAAAATTATTTATTCAGAAGTCTGATTTGTAATGCTACCTTTACCACAAAGTAAATTCACATTTTTTTGTTTCATTCTTTCTACACTGTTTTCTATTCAACAGATTCTGTCAGTGGAATTTTTATAACAGGCTTCTCATGTTTGTCACTTTATAATTTTTATATTAAATTTAAAGTTTGAATCCTTCTGATTACATGTGTTACTGTTTTTTTCTTTTTTAGAATTTTCCTGGCTACTCTCATCTGTTTATTCTGTTAAGTGAAATTTAGAATCATTCTGTCAAGTTACTTCTCTCAAAATTATATTGAAAAATTTCCCTGAGATTGTGTTATAGTTATTCAATTTTAGGAGGATTTACAACTTTAAATAGTGGGATTCTTATTCAAGATCTGTTTCTCATTTTAGTTTACTTTTGTCCTTCAGCATAATTTTATAAATTTATTCATATAGGCACTGCACATTTCCTGCTAGGTTTATTCCCAGGTATTTTCTAGCAAATACTCTGACTTCATTTAATGACTGATTTGAAGTAAAATCCCACAACTTGAGTGTGCTGTGTGAATATAAATTCTAAAATGTTTTCCATTAGCAGTTGCCACTGAAGATCTCTCCTTTTGCCATTTTCTGATATAGAGCACAGTTTTCCTACACAGTTCAAACTGTACCTCAGAATCCTTTAAAAAAAATAGATCATCTCTGATAGCATCTCTTACCTATATGCAGTTTCCATAAAAAGCTTGTTTGGCCAAGATTTTGCTATGAATTACTCAAAGAGCTAGTTTTTCATTATTTTTCTTGTCTTATCTAAAGAAGGGAATCATACAACTGGAATGTCTATGTGAATACAAACTCACCAATCTTAATAAATACTCTAAATTCAGTCAGACGACTATCGTACTTAATTTTCATTCATTCAGCAAACAACTATTGAGTCCTGTTATGTTCAGAGTTCTAGAAGTAGACGTTTCCCTATTCACCAGTGACTTATTGTCTATTGGAAAGAGATATTTGAACCAAATAATTGAAATACATGTTCTAAAACAATTAAATCTGACAAAATCAGTAAGAATTCACAATCAAATGGCAATTAAACACCTGATGTATGTGTTGTGTGTGTGTGTGTGTGTGTGTGTCTGCCTCTATCAGCAGCATTTATTTGTAATGAATAGCACACTTAGACAGAAATATGTCCAACTAAGGTTTCTGTAAGGTGTGATTATTAACTCTTTTGTCTACTCAATGTACAAAAACGTTGACAGTAACAATCAGGTGAGGCTTACACTATTAGTTCTAACTCTAGCAATAGCCTTTGGAATTTTAAAATTCAAGTGATTAATGAAAATACGAGGGGAGAATGATTGAGTCCATGGTACAGAGTAAGAAATGTATCCTTTTTTATTACATAGATGTATATGTATATTATAATAGAATGCAATGACATACACACACTCTAGCAGGCATGCTTTAGTTCTTATGTAAGAAACTAGAAAGGGAATGGTTCTTTCATTGTCCAAGTTGTGCTAATTCTTCCCCGTATGTACCTTATCCTGTGCTGGTCTGTGCTAGGACATCAGACTCTTGTATAGAAAATTCTTATCCTTGCCTTTGCACTGTTCAAAGCTCCCTCTCTGGTACTCTTAGAGTTTTGTTTTGTTCTTTAATTCCTTCACTGGGGAAGTCAGAACTGTGATCCTGCTTAACCTGTAACCCTGCTGATGGCTTTGCCATGTTGTCGTGTTTCTTGGCTGGTCTCTGTTCTGACAATATAGTGTTTGCTGAGCTCTGCCCCAGTTGAGAATGAATCAGATTTTCTGTTGGGGACAAAGCTCTTGAATGGGATGCAAGCTAAAAAAACAAACAAACAAACAAACAAACAAACCTTTTCTTCATTGGACAAAATCGTGCATGTGATAACATGCTTGTGAAATTCTATTAACTTATTGTCCCTACTATAGAGAATATAGTCAACAATACTGTAATAATGTTGTATAATGACGGCTGGTAACTACACTTCCAGTGAACATAGCATAATGTAAAGTTGTCGAATCACTATGTTGTGCACGTGAAACTAATATAACATTGTGTGTCAGCTATACTTCAATTAAAAAAAAAGGAATTACAGCCCCCTCTTCCTCACCACAGCAGGAGCTTATGGTATATTGTTTCAGGAAACTGCTAGCTTTGCATGGAACCCCCTCATGCTGTACTGACTCCAGGAAAGGATCCTTTGTTTAACTACTTCACTCCCACTGCCCTATAGGACATGTGCTACCTGAAAAGTGGGAAAAATACAAGTGCTAACAGAGTGTTTTAACAAAGTTTGAATGTTCTTTTCAGTAAATGTTATTTTCTTGGTCCAGTTTCTCTCTTATTACAGCTTGAGGGTTAAATGTTCCATGGGAATATCTCTCCTTGACATGCCCTATAGTACTTCCTCGTTGTCTCTTTAACCCACTTCAACTTACTTCAAGCAGGGTCTGTCCTCACCCCCACCAAAACAGTGCTTATGATGGTCGTCAATTTCCTATACCCACACACATGTAATGGTTACTTTTCTATCCACATTGTACTGTATTTCTTAGATGTAGTAGATATATTTGACCTCTCCCTCCATCTTAGAACACATTTTTTCCTTTTTTCTGTTTTGTTTTGTTTTCCTCACAGTTCTTCCTCCTCAGTCTCAGACCTTTGGTTCTTTCTGTCCTCTTCTTCCTGTAAACATTGGAATGGGCTGGGCCTTCCCCTCTTCTCTATCTACACACCTACTCTCTAGCTGAACTCATCCAGTACTTTGGCTTAAATACCATCTGCATGCCCTATTTCTATGACCAGCACCATTATATCTCCAACTCTGAAATGCAGACTTGGATATCCAGTGACCTTCTAGACATATATATTTAAATGTCTAATCAGCATCTCAGATACAACTTTCCAAGACAGAACTCAACCTATATGTGCATAGGCTCTATATCTTAGTAACAGGCACTACCATCAAATTCAAAATGTGAAAGCCCACCTTTGATACCTTTTGTTCCTCACTAGACCCCTCAAATCCAATTCAGCTGCCCCAATTGTTGTTACAATACCCAGATTTCTTTCTTTTTGACTTCTCATAATGCTCCACTGCCAAGTTTGTCTTTTCAGTCTGTCCTTTTTCTTTTAAAAAAAAAATTTATTTATTTGAGAGACAGCGAGCATGCATGACCTTGTGAGTTGGGGGTGGAGGAGAGGGAGACAGTCTTCAAGCAGACTCCCTGATGAGCATGGAGCCCGAAGCAGGGCTCAGTCTCAGGACCCTGAAATCATGACCTGAGCCAAAACTAAGAGTCAGACACTTAACCGACGGAGCCACTGAAGCACCCCATTCTGTCCTTTTTCTAATCATTCCCTCAAAGGGATGGATTTCAATTCACATCTCATGTGTTGTGATGAGCACTGGGTATTATATACAACTAATGAATCGTTGAACCATCAAAAACCAATGATATACTATAACTGAACAGAATAAAAATTCCTTATAGTTCTTAAAATTTTAAATATATGTAAATCAACATAAAATATAATTTCTTGTAAAGGGTAGTTATAATTGAAGTTTACTATAATATCAATATTTAGGGTTGTAGTGGGGAACTGGTGGGTTGTAAAATGGTTTATAAACTCTTACACACATACAAAAAGTTATTATAATTTTGTATTTATTAAGAAGTTGATGTTATCAGCACTGCTGAAAATGAATTTAACATAGCATCAGTTCAGTTATGTCCAATAGTTATGGAGCATGTGGCTTGTACAAAGCCGGGTGCTGTAAATATTGAGAAAAATTAAAGTTACTGAAGGAATTCACTGCCAAGGAGGGGAGACAGACATATAAGTAAATTGATAGTAAAAGAAGTACAACAACAAAGACATGAATAAGATAAAGCAAAGGTACCCAAGAGGGTATGCTTGGCTGACATGGAGAGGGCATGTCCATCACAGAGCTGCCTGAACTAATAACACGGGTGCTTTCCCTCATTCTTCTCTTCCCCTCATCCCTCCCTCCAACCAGTTTGATTTCATCATCTGCTGACTCTACTCCAAGGGGTTGTCAAACTTTTTCTATAAGGGACAGATAATGAATGGTTGAGGCTTATGGGGGCCATATATGATGTCTTTCACTTACTCTTCTTTTCTCATCACCATTTAAAACAGTAAAAATGATTTTTAGTTAGCTATTTGGGCCACACAAACATAACCTAAGACCAGAGTGAGCCCTTGGAGGTACAGATTGCCAACCACTGCTCTCCTCTAAAACCTGCTTCCAAGCCCAATCACTTCTCCCCTCAACTACAGTCCTCATTGGAATGACCGCTGTCTCTTTCCTGTACTACTGTGTTAGTCTCCTGTTGGGTTCTTGCTCCTGCACTTGGCCCTCCCTGATTCACACTCTACAATGTGGCCACACTGTGTGGTCAGGTGACCTTTGAAAGCATATATATCACTCCTTATTTCAAGGAATGCTTCTCTGATGAACCTACAAAATATTATCTTTTTCAATATTTCTGTGATAGTTAAGGAACTGAGGTTGGGAGCGGGGAGGGCTGGCACTCCTAGAAAGCCAGCACAGTTCTCACCATGCTACTTTATTTCAATAACCATTAAGTTTTTCATATTGAAATATAATTATCCAGAATAATGAAAAAGGAATTTATTAGATTTAATTGTAAGCATTTAAGCTTAAGGAATATAAAAAAAGGAGGGAAGAGGGAAAAGAGGAGAGTATAGACGTTGTCATCTAAAGTGGGATAAAACTCAATATTTCTATGTATGTAGTTTATCTCTATTTGAGTTGCTCTGGGTCTTAACTGGAAAACCATTGACGACTTCACTGGGTCCTGTCTATATTAAACACTTTCTATGTCATTAGTGAGATCTGGGTGTGAAAACCTCCCTCATCCCTACTTCCTTGCTATTATTTTCCGCCAACTTCATGATATCTTTTCTCACCATTGGCACAACTTTTTCCTGCAGCCCTCCCTTCTTTGTTTCACTCATTCTTCTTTTGTTAAGGGTTCAACTTTATTGTGTCTTATCCCAGGTATCCGTAATTCTTCCACAGCTCTATTTGAACCACACAACTCAGCATTTTACCACCCCAGCTTCTTAAAGGAAGCAGATAATTTGCAGCAAAAATTAAACATAGGTTCAATTACACATGTCAGTATGAATTAGACACATACTGTTGAGATATTTTCAAGAATTCGTCCCTTAAATAGGACCTTCTTTTTCTCAAAAGATGAAACTGCTTTTGCATCTATTGCCCCTTTATTCCCGTAAAGTTAAGTTTATTTGTTTTCATTTTTCAATTTAAGGATTGAGTTTGGGTATTATTATCCCTGCTTTACATATGTTGAACTGAAGCACAGAGCAGGAAAACAGTTCCCCCAAGGACCCTCAATATATGCTCTAGCCATGGATGGGCCTCCCAGCTTCTGAGGGCCAGACCTGCATTTTTTTTTTCCTGGTCCTGCTGAGGGCAATTAGAAATTGAAGCAATTTTTAAGCTCGGCTCCAAATCATTTGTAAGTCGAGGTCATTTGTTTGTACCTATTTTGACGATGTCAGCTCTTTCAAGAGAATTCCAAATATACTTTTCCTAAACCAGTGTTTTTCAAACTTGGATAATATGCAAACAGCTTTTAAAGGAAAAGGATCCTCATCAATTGTGAGCATAGGCAAACTATTTTAATTCATAATATTACTTAAGTATGTAGAAACAGAAGATGTATGTAACATATCTACAAATACATAAACACATCCTGCTTGTCATTCTACATCAAAAAAACAAATCATGTGAAACTCGAACAAATTCATGTTACCAAGAAACTTCCACTAATCAGCAACATTAGTGTGAGAGATGATGTCCTTTTAGGAAACATAATTAGCTAGTCAACAGGAATATATTCTGGCTTCCAGGCATAGGGTCTTTTGAGATTGACATGTCCAGGCTGACCTGTGCTGTATAACCTGACCACCCTCCTGCCACTTCTATCCTACTGGGATGAAACCTCTATCCACCCAGGGCACTGTGATATTGTTAGAGGAAAGTCCATAACTGAGACACGGATGTCTTTCTCTGCTCTTTTCTTTATCAGCACACTACGAACAGAGTACTACTACTTGGTGCAAACACAATCATGGGCACTAAAATTGGCTGCTGGTGCTTACTTATAACATGGTTCCCTAGACAATTCAGAAAATCCCTTACACCAATTTTATTAAGTACCAACACCAAATTTCTTGTGAATTCTCTTAAGACCTCAGAAACGCTGGGGATAAGGGAGCTTAGCTGGAGAAACTTACTGCTTGAAGACGTGGAGAAGCAGTCTGTGTTTTCAAGTCCAGCCTTGGACTAGACAGCTCCCTACTGGGATGATTTAAGGGCAACCTCAGGCTCTCACCCCTACTCTGTCAATTCAGGCAGAAGGACTGAATGACTTGATTTAAATGGAAATATATTATCTGAGGAGAATAATAGTAATCGATTCTCTGGCTGAAAATTTATTATAATGTAAGTTTGCATGAAGCAAAGCATAGCAGAATGAGACATAGCATAGGTGAGTTTGATATCATAAATCATCATGTATTAAGTGCCCACTAGTATCAGGGATCTGACGAGGTAAACAGAGTCCCCATTCTCAGTTTTTAAAAATCCAATTGGTAATACAAGACAAATGGAGTGAGAGGGGGAGCTTTTCTTGGATGCAGCAGAGGGAGAAACTTACAAACTAGGCAGTAGCAAAAGCCGCCAACTCAAGGCCATCTTGGTTTGGAGCCAGCAGAAAAGCGAAACTGCCCGGATGGAAGAGGTTTGGAGAAAGAAAACAAATCTTCCCTGCCTTTTAGTTTTTTAGCCAGTCTTGAAACTCTTGCTTATTTTTTAAAAGTGTAAAAACATATCTGTAATAAAAAGTAGATGATTCTTTAATTATGGAATTTTCATTTGTATATTTCTTTGAAAACTTTCATCTCCCCTCAAATCTTTCCTTGATATATTCTGTGCAGCCCACTGTGGGAGCGAGGGAGAGGAATTCATATTACCTCTTAGCCTATAGTCCTATCTCATCTCTCTTTCCATGGCTATCGACATAGTTCTACAATTGTGGATGTCTTACAAGTCTCTCTTGAATAGGAAACCGTAGTTTAAAGTTGTTTATGTTGTTTCATTGCTTGCCGCCTTCCTGGCTTGATATTGTTCATGTTTAATGTGTGTTTATCTGGTGGGCATGTAATTAACTTCCAATTTTCCCCTCACGGTTCTATAGCTTACAAGTGTAAAAGCTGACTGTTAGAACTTATGTTGAAGAGAGAACACCTTAGTGTGTTTATGGGTAGGAAGTGGGTGGCTAAAAAAGGTTTTCACCAAGGAAAAGTAAAGAAACATTTGTCAGGAGTCCCTGAATAGGCAACCTTCTCATTTAATATGTAATGCTCATAATCTCATTTAATCTGCATACTCCCTATGAGGCATGAATTATCACCTCATACAGAGATGAGACAGAGAAATAAAGTAACTTGCCTAGGTTCACATAGCTAGTGTCAGAGCTCATACGTGAGTCCGTGACTTAACCCCCAAACTCTGTGTCCTTTCCCCTCACCACACGCCCTCTCCTGGGAGTCTTCTCCTGGTGGTCTCTGTTGCTAGAAGACGGGGGATAGGGCCACCCGAGCATGCAGTGAAAGCAGAGCGCACTTTTAGCTTGGGCGGCTTTAGTCCCTTCCCCCTTATAAATTGGTCACTTCACTCATCCTTTCTGTATTCCTTCACCTTCTCCTCTCCTTCCCTGTGCTCTTTTCTCCTTTTTCGCCCTTTCCTCAGAGAGCAGGCAGCAGACATGATTAGGATTGATGGAGAAGAACTATTCCAGTTCTTTTCCCCTTATCCTAAGCCCTGTTTTTGTGTGAACATGTGTTTGAGCCAGTAACGGTACGCAGACCACCAGCTGTGCTTGAAGCAATTCAGCCAAATGTCATCTTAAGTCCAGGGCTGCAACTCAGAAGGTGCATGGAAGGGGGCCCCTTTTTCCCTAATCCATCTTGAGTCCGCATTCCCTGGAACACAGGGAGAAGGGCTCTCACTCAAGTACAAAGGGCAGCTACTCAGTTCTCCTTTGCAAACACACTGTATCACTCTCAACAAGAAACCTACAGAGTTATGTTAATATCAGTAGTGGGGGGTGGGTAGCTTTCCAGTCAGCGCAAAGGACTGCACAAAAACTCACTAACTGGGTCGAACACTCAGTCCTGTTGCTTTTCTCCATAGTGCTGCCTCTTTTTGGGTGTTTCTTCGCTGAAATGATAGAGGAGAGGGGCAAATTCGGCTTTGATTTTTATTTGTAGCTTGGTGACAAATGATGGGGGTAAAATTTAAACCATTCGTCTACTAAGTTCTGGGAATTGTCAGAGGATTTTATTTGTACATGCCTTCCTGACCCCCATTTTCTCAGATAAGTAAAAATTATGCTGCATTTGTAAACAAGGTACTTTTATTGAGTTGAACTTTTACGAATGTATGGTATACTTAGCCAAAATAACACTTTTTATTTAATACAAGTATACTCAAAGGGCTATGCATGTAGAATTTTGTATGATTAATATGCACTTGAAAGCTGTTACAAAGTAAGCATAATTTCAGTTTGCGGAGTCTCTTAAATTCACTTTGTAATTTAATGTGTAGCCACTGAAGTTAGAGTTGAAGGATATTACTACGAGAAATCTGTATCATGTCCCACACCTTTTCAAGTAAACCAGTCACTGTTCCAAACTTGAAAGCTTCTCTTTTTAAAGATGTAAGTTGTGTTGCCTTGGAACAGAGAGAAATGAAAAAATGAGACCATTAAGCATTTGAAATATGCCCATTTTAAAGTGCTTACCGTATGTTTTGCCATGCTGAGTAAATTTTTTCCTTCCTAGTAACTGAAAAAGTATAAAACACAAACTAAGTCCCTGTACTTTGCTTACCAGTAGAAAAAAATTTAACCCATGAAGTACACTGCTATTACAGAGGTAGCTTATAATAGTCTATGGACATATATGCCACTGGAATTCATTGTTTCATTCACATCTGTTGCCTTATTGTGTTTCTTGCAGAGCTGCTCAAATGCTATCCTTTTTACCTGCCCTTTTAAATTTTCTCATGTATAGAATTTTTTCCTGGTTAGAGACTCTTTCCTTGAATGAAAAGTCCTGGAAATTCATAACTGCATAAACCATCTCCTTCCAACTCTCTCTCTTTCTCTCTTTCACACACACACATGCTAATAATCAGTTCATTTTTTAAAAATAATGTATTGTTGGGAAATACTATTGTTCTGCTTTGGTGACTATTCATTTTTTCTAAAACACAATCATATATGAGGACTAGATATAGATATTGTATGTTCAGAGTTCTTAGTTGTCAACAACAGCGTCTACTGTAGCTGTTTAAGTAGAAAAATATTTATTAAGGGGGATAAGTTGCTCAAAGAACTGTTGGGAGGTCAAAATTACAGAATTGGGCTGACTTTCCCAGACTTGTTCTCCAAACTGAGGTTCAGAGCTGGGGTTGCCAGGGAACTGCTGCCTCCACCAAACTGGACGCCACACAGTTGGGAAGCCCCTCCACCCCCCATATTACAGCCTCTGGATCCAGAGCCATCCCACCTCTGCCATGATCTGGGCCAACGAACGAAGCAGGTGCCACATACTCTGTAGCTCACCGGGGTGAGTCAGTTCTGAATCAAAGTGTGGCATGGATAGGAATACATTAGATTGACTGAAACTATATCTCATCCAGAGCCCTAGCTGCAAGAGCAAGATTGGGAAGGGAGAGAGAGTTTGAGTTGAACTCAGACATTATAAGGAGTTTGGAATGGGCATTGACATAGCCCATCCTCAGCATCCACTTAATAGCTGTGATGCATCTAATCTATTAAGACTCTGTGCCATTCAGCTATTTGGAAACTCTGTGTGTGGGTGAAGCTTGCAGAATATAGGCTCTCTCTGTAAGATGATCAGTAGCAAGCTGCTATTTTATTGAAATGTTAGAATACAGAGCATTTTCCCTGAAACTGTTTAGCTCCCCTGAGAAGAACAGTCCGATAGTCCAGAGAAGTACATCCGGTTGCTGGCACTCTGGGGTAGGGCAGGAAAAGGGAAGGAGGGACATTTCAACGTGAAGACTTTCATTAAGTTCTCAGGTTTTTATTCCACTTTTGCTGTTCACCCTGCCTGGTAGCTCTGGGTCCCAAAACTTCTCTTGTATAATTCTATCTCTGATCTCCTGCTAGCGGTAGGAATGTGCTGCTGTGCGTTGAGGAGGTAACCCTGTGTCCTTAGTTGTTCTGTGTACTTCTGTACACAGACTATCTGATTGTGCTGTCTCAGCCCCACAACTATCCCCTTATGTAGGGTATCAGGTGCTTCCAAAGAACAGGGCAGGACCCAGTTGGGGTGGCTTCTCCTCCATTCTCTCCCCCTGTAGGAATTTGGGGGAATAACTCCTTTCTGTAGGCTAAGTCAAAGAATGCTCCTCTGCCTTCTGTCTTCCAGAGCTTTCAGGAAATTTCTTGTCTGCTGTTTTCTCCCCTCCTGTTTTTCTTTATCCTTGGGGTCAATATCTTTTTATTCTTTTACTATCATCGTAATGGATTTGGGGGAGGGAGATGTGGTCAATCTGCCATGCTTAGCTATAAGTTCTTTAAATTTATTCTTTAGTATGCTTATCATTATCAGTCTTGTACATTTTCAATCTTATATGTACAAATACTCATGAATATTTCTTTAAATATAAGAATTACATAGAGATTAAATATAAAAATCGAGAATAAAGTCTCTAATTTTCTCACTTTACAAAAGTCCTTTTTTTTGGGAGGAGAGCAGAACCCACATTTTGAGGGTATTAGAGGCACCTGGAAATATAATATATACTAAGTGCAAAACAAACAAAAAAAAGTGGTACTGTCTAAGAATGCAAAGAGAATGGAGGAGGGAGCCCTCCAGTGGGCTCTTACGGCCAGGCAGGCTTCCTGGAGGAGGTGGAAATTGAATTGGACTCTGAAGAAAGGGAAGGAGCCAGGAAAAGAGTAAGGTCTCGAGTTGGGTAATGGCAAGCATTGTTAACTTTCCCTTACGCAGTGGGGATATGCCAGTGTGTAGCTCCATATAAGTATCTGAGTGAGTGCAGGGGGGCAGCCATGAAGACAATGGCATATAAACCATAGAGTTTCCTTGGGCCTACTCTCAGCCCATCAAGCCTACACATGGGCAGTTTCTTCAATGCCCAAGGGAAAAATATAAAGAAGTACTTTTTACTAGCAGCCTCCTGGCTCACAGATGCTGTTTACTACTAAAGATGTAATTCTGATTAAAGCAGGGAATTAGAGCTTAAATGAAAAGATGGGCAGTTTGTATTATGAGTTTCATCCTTGTACATCTCTATAGTTATAACTTCTTAATAGCAATAAACACCAGATTTTAGTTTTCAACAGCATGTGGATCTAGTATTCTGGTATTCTTAATATTTTTATGGCCTTTCTTTTTTCTTTGATATTTTGATTATTTTCTAAGTCACTCATCATCTCTGAGTCCTTCATCTAAGCAAAGCACTATGCCAGCCCATGCGGGGACTCAATTATATGTTCATTCAACACGTGTTTGATGAGTGTCAACTATGCAACTAAAACTAAGAAGGAAACAGTTGTTTCCCTTAAAGAGTTTATGCTTTGATAGGAAAGTCAGGACATAGTTACATAATAGCAGAGGAGCAAGATACATAGAATAATTAACAACAACAGTAATAACGGTGATAATAGTAGTAGATTTGTTCTTTCCCTAGGAGTTTACTTTGTAGTTGGAAAGACGGAGCATACACACACTTTGGTGAAACACTCAGCCACTTAGAAATAAGATGGAGAGTAAACCAAGCACAGAAATGCTGTCAAGGGATTGGACTGGGATGAGAGACGTTCTGGAAATGGTAAAGGAGGCATCAAAGTGCCCAATCAGTCCAGCAGGGTATGGCAAGGGTGGTTTGACCTGGAAGGGTTTGCTAAATCACATCCGTGGTTCCGGAGATATCTGTTTGCTCAGTTAGAAATGGCAGGGAGCTAGATGGAGCTGCTCGGTGTAGGAGACCTAGGGAGATGAGGCACATCAAGTTCCAGGCAGACTGGGGGAGGGCAGAGCCCTGGCACCGCAGAAGCACCAGGAGAACAAGGCTGGTAGGGGGACCAGGCTCCAGAAGACAGATCTGGAAATCCAGGCCTGTGTGCTAGAGTCCTTCGGTGTTCCAACTGCATTTCTTAGAGGCAACATCTAAACAAGAGGATGAGTCTACTGGGCAGGTTTTCTCATAGCCCCGCTCCTGCCTCAATCCGAGGAGTATCACTTTTTAATCTACCCAATATAATGAGCTTTGGTGTCAGAACTTTTTTTGAAGGATCCCCCCGATTTGAAAATAATAAGTCTGTAAGTGGCCGAGGGAGAAGGACAAGAAGACAGAAAAAATGAGACTGGTAATACTTTAAGAAAAAAAGGTACATTAAGTCTGAACTAGATGGAGTCATCTTTTGCAGGAGTTCTGAGTGGAAGAGAAGCAGAGTGACAATTAAGCAGAAGCATTTCTAGTGGAAAAAAAAACAGTATAGGGAAAGACAAGAAGATATGGTTAGATGTGTTCTGTGTGGAAAAGAAAAATGCATTGACTTTCCTGGAAAGCAGGAGTCCTGTGGTTGGCACAGTGGGTATGTCGAGGAATTTGAATCTAATCTGAATGGCAGTACGGTGTCGTTTTGGAGAACGAGGCGGGGGTGAGGAACTGATGAAAATGTATGCTTACGTAACTCTTGTGTCAGTTACGCATAGGATGAAAGGCTAACATTAATTTACGGGAGCGTCACATTTTTCTTGGCCTGGGTACCTACCCCCAAACCCAGGATAATGTCTCTAGTTTCTCTGTTCGCAAACATTCTGGCCACAAATGTATCAAGGAAAAAAGAAAACTTTGTCAGGAAAAATATTGATCAGCATTATTATCTCTTGAGCAACAAGCAAATTATAATAAAAAGAGTGTCCTGTGGTGTCTCATGAGTTTCCAGGATTCTGCAAGAACATTTACAGTCCCTGGATGAGGGGGATTAATTTTCATCTTGGACTAATCTATGGGCTACTGCCCTGTTTGTGGACCAGGTTCTTGGGGGCACAATCTGTCTCCTCCTTTGGCTGGTGCAGTGGGACCGTCCATGTGGCTTACACACATTGCTGTATGGTTGGGTCATTGGAATGTCCCATTCATTGCTAGCAAGGTAGTGCAACACTGAGAGAGGACAGGTAGATGTCAGTTTCTCAATAGGAGAAGAGACATTTAACAAATTAGGATTATATGGTATGACAAACGCAGTAACAGGGAATAAACATGGGATATCATTATGTGAGTATGAGAAGAGGAGAGGTCAAAACTGGGAGTCTTTGCTCTAATGAAGCTCAGCTATTCTCAGCAGTATGGAATATTATGTTGATCTGTCATGGAACCTGTTTCTGTTCTGATTATTTATTAGCTTGAGAAATATTATCATGATCTTTTGAATTGTTACAGCAAGCCAGTGAAGAATTATAATAAATATATATTTAGAAAATAAATTCAGTTCCATTATTACATATTTCAAAAATATATTTGGTGCCATTACTGACTTTTACATACATTTTTTTTAATTCTCTTCTAATTTCTTATGCTCTTCTGTTTTTTAAAAAAATTTACATCCATTCTTACCTCTTCAGAACAACGTATTTCCTGGTTTGAGTTTTTGTATTGTTTTGAAGTGTATTGAAATGTTACTGTGCATGCATGTGTTTAAACCATGAGGTTTGTATTAATAAAATCAAGTATATTGGCCTCGGTTAGTAAAATTTCACCTAATAGGATACTAGCAAAAAGCTATAAATTTATTCAAAACCAGTGTTTCAGGCATTAAAATAAGATTTTATATCACCCCTGTTTAATTTTTAACATAATAATATAGACGTATTAATAGACATAAGAGTAGATAGGTAGACACAGTTGTGAACTCGTATAAGTACGACACAGTGGTAAAATTCCGTCATGTTGGAATTTTATTTCTGCTGCATCATTTACAGTCAAAGGTAAACAGTATCTGGGGGCGCCTGGGTGGCACAGCGGTTAAGCGTCTGCCTTCGGCTCAGGGCGTGATCCCGGCGTTCCGGGATTGAGCCCCACATCAGGCTCCTCCGCTATGAGCCTGCTTCTTCCTCTCCCACTCCCCCTGCTGTGTTCCCTCTCTCGCTGCCTGTCTCTCTCTCTGTCGAATAAATAAATACAATCTTAAAAAAAAAAAAAAGGTAAACAGTGTCTGTGTGTGCAGCAGTGTATAACTGGTAAATGTAGACACAAAAGAATTTTAACATAACCCTTGCCCTCAAAGAGCTTCCAATGTATTTGCAGAGGCAAGATGAGCATAAATAAGAAATGGCGTCCTATATAGCCTAGGACAAAAGCCATGGGAAATTTGAGAACTCTTAAAAAAAGATATATATGGAACGCCTGGGTAGCACAGCTGGTTAAGTGCCCAGCTCTTGGTTTCGGCTCAGGTTGTGATCTCATGGTCGTGCAATCAAGCCTCTGCGTCAGGCTCCATGCTCAGCGCAGAGTCTGCTTCACATTCTGTCTTCCTCTCCTCCTCCTGCTAGTTGTCTCTCTCTCAAGTAAGTAAATAAATACATATCTTTTGAAAATGAATAAAGGAGACGTATATGACATGCTGTCATCAGAGTAGGCTTCATGGAGGAGGTGGCACTTGACATAAATTTCAGGGCCACTAGTATGTGCTTTCTTGCAGGAAAGAAGACATTCCTAGCAAGTAGAAGCCATGCAAACAGAGGCAGGGAGAGAAATGCACATGACAGTCGATCTAAACATTGTAAAGATTTCATGATCAAAAGCAGTGCCAATCGATGAAGCATCTCTTACAGGTGTTTTCTTTCCTACAGGATTTTTTTTTTTTGATTCTCAAATATATGTGACTATCAAATATCTTACTCAACATTTGGCTTTGGTTATCAGACATTTTCAAATTAATTCAACAAATATTTGTAATATGGTGTATAAATTTCAATGACCAACACTATCCCAGGCATTATAATATATGGAAATGAAGAACTCATTGTCTTATCCTTGAATATTTTCTTGCCTTGTTGGTGAGGAGATGTATGTACAAATAAGATTCAAGGTAGTCATAAACCAAGGCCACTCAAATGTTCCCCAAGTTTTGAAACTCCCTACATATAAATCACCAGGTATATAAAGACTTTCCAGTCCTTTGCATATGCAGGAGCTATTCCTCTACACACCCAACCCTCTCCTCATACCCACTGTAGCTCCTTCCCACAACCAAGTTGTATTGATGGTGCCCTGCCAGCTAGAAACCATCATTGGCTGCTTGTTGATCCCACATCTGTCCTTCATCGATCCTTTTGTTTCCTTAAAATATCAATGAACACATCCTGTAGCCATCATATAATTACCACCTCCCTCTGCCTTGATTCATCTGGCTTTTGCCACTCACAGTTCAGTTACTTCCACCTCAGACAACACTCCTTCACACATTTAATGCATCCTTTTGGGGGGGCCTATCTTATTTCTCCTCTTTCTTCTAATATTTGTCAATACTTACTGGAAGGAAAGAACACAAACTCTCTCATGTTCCCTTTCTCTTTGAACAAAGAATCCCTGGATGCCTCCCATACAAGTAGCGCTTGTAACCATTTTGCATTGAGGAAAAGAAAGGTACTATGTTTAAAAATGAAAAAAATAAAAAGATGTTGAATTAGTGACATCAGCTTCTAAAGCTTTTGAAAATATGCAGAAGTTTCTTTCTGAATCTCCATGAAAAAAACCTTCCTCTAAGATTTTACAAGTGCTTCCTCCAAAATGTCTTAGTATAAAATCTTCAAAATATCAAATTATTTCTTATTTATTTATAAATGTTGCAAAAACATTTTCTACTTTTTATTTTTCTTTGTAAATGTAACCTACTTGAATAATAGAATTGACTAAACATTCTGAATTCCAAATGAACAACTGTCATACAAATTTTGTAATGTAATGCATTTATGAGGATGCCTCATATAATGTATAATTCAAAATGAATAGAATAAACAATACCTATTGTATGACTTGAAAGGAGAAAGACAGGGGAGTGACAAAGAGACAGATAGTCATAAACTTGGAAACACTTTTTGCACAGAAGGTAAAACTTGAACTTGACTGTAAATAATAAACTGATATGGTAGGGAGAAGTTGAAAGGGTATCTCACGTTGGGAAAAGACTGTTGACAAAGTTGTATTTGGTTGAAATGAAGACTTTTTATGGAAGAGTAAAAGATACTGACCAATCTGGATTGGACCAATTTGTAGGTGCTTCATGTGACAAAAGTGACCGATGTCACGTTAAGGAATTTCATGGATTTTCTTCCAGAAATAATGGAGAGCTGTGAAAATTTGGAAGGAGTATCATGGATCTGACAGAGTAGTTTTAGAAATTTGCCCCTTCCTGGTGATGTTCAAGGAATTAGAAAGCAAAGAGATTGGATAGGAGGCCATTTATAGCCACATGCTTGTGAGATGCCGGAGGCCAGGACTAACGTGATGGAAACGTCAGACAACGGGAGCTCTGGCTAATGCTTCCAATAGAGCACACCGTAGTCTTGTTGTAATAAAGGGGGTGAAGGAAAGCCATACCTTAGCAGTGATAGTGGGGTTTCAGATTGGGTGACTGGGAGAATGCAAAATACACCTAATGGCAGAAACAGGGAGGTCAGAAGAGAAAAAAATGGACAGAGGGGCACCTGGCTGGCTCAGTCAATAGACTGTGTGATTTTTTATCTTGGGACCATGAGTTCAAGCCCCACACTAGGCATAGTACTTACTTTAAAAATAAATGAATGAATGAATGAGTTCAAGCCCCACAGTGGGCATAGAGCTTACTTTAAAAATAAATGGATGAATGAATGAATGAATGAATGAATGAATAAATAAATAAATATGTAAGTAAGTAAATTAAAAAAAATGGGTGATGCAAGGATATGGGGCCCAGCCCTGTCAATAGAAAGTTAATGTGAGCCACATATGTCATTTTAAATTGTCTAGCAGCCATATTCAAAACACTAAAAATAAACAGATGAAGTTGCATTTAATATTTTATTTGCCCTAATATATTCCAAATATTACCATTTCAACATATAATCAATATAAAAATATTGATGAGATTATTTACATTCTTTTTCTCACACTAAGTCTTTGAAATCTGGTATGTATTTAATACTTAGAGCACATCCCAATTTAGCTAAATTTCAAGTGCTCAGTAGTAGCTGTGACTGGTGGCTACCATATTGGACAGGGTATTATTGGCCAATTACATAGAACTAACATATTATGTAACAAATGTTTCAATTAAGCTGGTGCTAAGATTCACTGTATTTTGGAAATTATAATTCTGTTTATCCTTTCTCCTCCTCTATTCCTTTTGTTTATTTTAGCTACTTCATATTCAAGATGTTCTTTTAACAGAACATCATTCTTTCCCCAAAGCACCAAGAATTTTAGAAATATCCATGATAGACTGTTTCATTGCTCTCTCTAATTCTCCACTTGACTTACAACTTTAATTAAACAAGTCAGTCTGAATCTTCTTTTTCTTCTCCCTTTCTCAGTCTTAAAACTCTTGATTATGAAATAATTTAGCAATATGTCCTCAAAAACCTTGGATAAATGACACTTAGTACTTTGGAAATGAAACTACATTTTTCATGTTCCCCTGTCTGCATATGTGTGTATTTCTCCAGCATTTAATGTCTGACGTAAACTCGCTGGATTTTTGGTCTTCACTATATGCTAAAGAACGCAGTATGAAAGGGAGCTTACTTCTATAGAAAACACGCCAAGGACATTGTGTTCCATCTTTACAATGAAATGCAGATTTCCCATTAAAAGGCAAATCCATCATTTCAAAAGGTTGAATAGGATGGTGCATTAAAAAAATCCAGCTGCTTAAATTTAGGGCATTGAAAAACATCCAATGAAAAAATGTTCCCTGGGTTTCAAGCATTTTCATTTGATTATGTATTGGATAGCTTTTCATTCAATCTGTGATCTTGCCTCTTAGAATTCTGTCCTAAAATAGTCTGACAAGTGTTTCAAACAAGTTAGACTCAACTATGACGCTTCATTAATTTAAATTATATATTTTGTTATTTAGAATATCCTTATGTTTGCTAATATATTATTAATTTTTGCACAAGAAATATTGGAATTTTCTTATACTGCTTTGGTTTTTCATGTTTATTCTTAGGCTTCTCTCAGTCCCGTTTCGTTTCTTTTATGGTTTTTTTTTTTGAGCTTCTTTGATGACCTTGTCTGCCAGGACAGCCATTTTGTTCTCTAACCAACTTCCTTCAACTGATTTAGTCCTCTATTTCTCTGTGCTTCCCTATTCTGATGTGTTCTGACCAACTTTTCTCTAATTAATTTAGGACTAAGAAGTGGCAAAGCCAGTGATTCGCTGGGCAATAACTCTCTATGGGGTCTGCAGACATGGCCCCCACAAGCTGGCTAGGGCGAACACGCATGCCCCCCCACACACACACACACAAAGAGTTCTCCGCACTACTGAGCCTAGTGCTGTAGGGGCTTTAGGAACAAAAAGTCTTATGTTAACATGTCTGTACAGTGCATGCATTTTTCGACAGGAAATACAGTAATAGTAGTTTATTAAAAGTCATGGCTAAGTCTCTGTACTTCCCTCCTCTGGAGTCTGGTCCTGCTTTTTCTCAGGACCTATATCTAGAGATATAGGCTGGGACCAAACACAGGGTACTGTTGAACAAGGACTGTGCTAAAATGCCCCTGATAATAGATATTGACTAGGTTTCTTAAGCTGAGTTTCTGATTCTCTCCTATTAGACTGATTGTTAGGTATTTATACATATGATACTATTGACCCAGGGCCAATCCCTAATAGTAAATGTTTCCAATGATTCTCTGGCATCCAATGTTTCACTAAGACCAGTTTAGTCCCATTTGCAGACCTCCCTCCCCAGTTTCCATTTTCTTCCAAAAGAATTGTTAATTTTAAAAGAGAATTCATTCTAGTCAATATCAGTCTACTTCTAATGGGTTCTTTTTTTCTCAAAGAGCTCAACAATGGAATCATTTTTTTTCTGGTCCCACGTTTTATTCTAGACCCAAGTGAAGGAAGTATTTTGCTGTGCTTTCTCCTGGTTTATGGGGGGTATTTCCTACTGGGGTCCTGTGCTTCCAGGCTCCCGCCAGCACTGGCTATCAAAACTGCTTAGGCTGCAAATAAAATATGAAATGAAATCCATCTGGCATTTCTCATTGAATTAGGACCAGAACATTTTTGTTAAATATTAACAGATGGCTAAATTCTTAATATCAAACTAACATTTTAAAACATCTAAGGGGACCCACATGAGGAAGAAAGGATAGAGGACCATGTGTTCTCTCTATCGCTGAGCCCTTCCTTCCTCCACACTTTTCCTCCCCTCATCCTTCCGACCCATGTGTTGAGAATCACTGGAGTCTCTTTTCTCAGATAGCTTTTATTCATTGGTAGCTGGTATCAAAATATTGTAATCAAATGTTGGCCAACTCAGGTGATGTGTTGCCATTGGCAGGCTTCAAGATCTTTTATTAAAGCCAATTTTCTCTCCCTCTCTCTCTTTCTTTCTCGATAGGAAAAAGAAAAGAAGTATATGCTGCCCTTGGACAACCTGAAAGTTCGAGATGTGGAAAAGAGCTTTATGTCTAGCAAGCACATCTTTGCACTTTTTAATACAGAGCAAAGGTAAGAAAATGAAGCAGCTTCTGTCTTCAGATATTTTTTACTTGAATTTCTGTGTGATCTAGAGATCATCATATTTACAAGAGTTCCTTTGGTCCCACCTTGAAATTTGCTAACTCTGTAGTTTTCCTTTCCTTTAGCGTGTATGTTTAGCTTTCACCATAGGTTATGGGTTCAAAAGATTAAAACTTAGAATAAGAAGGATCTTCAAGTGTTTATTAATTATTCCTTGCTCTTCAAGCAGGCACCCAAATCATGCTGCTTTCCTTCTTAAAGTACATTTTATTATTTTAAAGTCTTTCTTGTCCTGAATTTATTATGTGCATACTTACAAATTACTGTTACAATTTTTAATAGTATCTGTCCAGCATGGATGGATATTGCCCAAGACCTTCTTATATATATATTAGGATGGCATTTTTGCATTGGCGAATAGAATTATTCACTTAATGTGAATACAAATATGTAGTACTTCACAGTTTTTCAAAGCATTATGCTCAGTCATTTTTTAATCAGTTTCCCATGAGGTTGAAAGATAGCATAGCGTGGTGACCATTTTGTAGATTAGAACTATAGATCAGAGAGGTTAACTGACTTTCTTCAGATCCTAACATTAGTACATGAGAAAGCTTCCAACTGAGTCAGGACTTCTGGGTCTAAGTCCACTTTTCCTTCCACCTGTTTCTGGTCTGGTTTTGTTGCTGTTGGTTGGTTGGTTGTTTTCCTGCCCCTCAGCTACAACATCAAAACTTAATTTGGGGCTGATTATCATGGAGTGCAATAGTTACTTACTGAAGTCAAGCAGTAAAATTAAATAAACGAATGGAGAGGTGAAAAGGATGGCATAGAGATATGTCAGAGTGTTAACAACGAGGCGAGGATAAGAAGATCTTTTCCAAATGGAAATGTTCTAGGAAGAAGCTAATTAATTTCTGTGAGTCAGTTATTAAGAGACTGAGTCATTAGGTGGCAGGGTCTAATTTTAACTCATCTCTTCAGGCCTTTTATCTTTATTTAGCAATGAATGAAGTTCCTTGATTAGGTTCAGTGACCAGCCCAGGGTCAATCACACAGTAAGTTAAAATAGCGAAAGAAGCCTTCTTCCTACATTCCCAGTCAGTTGCTCAGAGTGACTCATTATACAGAAATACTTAGAAAAACCACAAGAGCAAATCATTTAAAGAATCAAGGGGAAAAAAAATTAAATATAATTCCCCTACCAAACACTGAGATGGGAGTTTTTAAAGACTTAGTATTGTTTGAGAGTAGCTTATGAAAAAAAACACTATGATGATAAAGAATAAAAAGATTTCCTGGAGAGAGCAGTAGTGTGTCCTCATACTAGGGCCAGACTTAGGACTGTTTACATACTTTCCTCAAAGCAGTGGGTAATTGGGAGGTCCCGAAGGAATCTTCACAGATGTGCTGAGCCTTCCTGCCCGGATGCAGAGTTGGAAGTGTGACTACTAAATAAGACGTTGATTTGAGTTCTTGGTCAACCTGAAAAGTGCAGGTTATAAAAGGGCTTGGACCAAAATTTAAAACACCAGACAGTGGTAGAGTATCTTTTTAGATGAAATATAACTGTGGGTTTGTAAGAGAGCAAAAGATACCAAAATAAGAGAAGTCTGGACTTCTAAAATTCTAGGTAGGTATTCTGGAATCCTTGAGTTCTCAGAAGGTAGTGAACTCTTAACCACTTCTCAGAGACCTCGTGAGTACAAGGAGGTCACATCCATAGGCATATTTGCCTTTTCCTCTGAAATCTTGATTATTTTCAATTATTTTTGTACTGGTTAGGACTTCCAGTACAATGTTGAATACAATTGGGCATCCTTGTTTTGTTTTTGATTTTAAGGAGAATTATTTCATAATTTTATAATTAAGTACTTTCTGATAGGTAACTGATATCAGGTAAAGAAGACCCCTTGTGTTCCTAGTTGCTAAGTTTTCTGTTTCTCATGAGTGGATGTTGAATTTTATCAAGTGCTTTTTCTGTCCCTACAGAAATTGTATAATTTTCTTCTTTAATCTGTTCATGTAGTGAAATAGATAAATAGACCTTCTAATGTTAAACCATCCTGATCTCCTGGGATTAAACTAAGTCATGATGCAGTATTATTTATTATGCATTCCTGGCTTGTTTGCTAAGAATTTGCTTAGACTTTAACATCTATGGTTATAAGTGAGATTGGCCCATAAATGTCCTTTTTTGTGTTGACCCTCTTGGTTTTCATATATTTCTATTAGCTTTATAATTGAAGTGGGGATAAGTCCTTATTATTCTTTGGAACACTTTGTATAAGATAGGGATTAACTGTTAATTGATTATTTGGTAGAACTCACCCATAAAGTCATCTGGCTCTGTTTGGCAGTTTTGGTAAGTAAACTTTTAGCTAGTAATTTAATGTATTTAATAATCATAGGTTTGTTGGGTTTTCTATTTTTATCATGGGTCATTTTGGATAAATTATATTTTTCTAGCAAATTGTCCATTCTATTCATTTTTAAGTATATTAGTATCAAGTATTTCTTAATGTTCTGTTTTTTCAAAATCTTGCTGTATCTGAAATTTGAATATTAGAAATAAAAATTTCTAATATTAAACCTTATCTTTTTTTAACATAATTATTCTTGCCAGACTTCTCTATTTTCAAAGAAACAGGTTTTGACTTTTTGATCCTTTTTTGTGTATATTTTTTTCTATTTCAATAATCTCTGATCTTTTCTTCAATATTTTCTTCCTTGTATTTTCTTTGTATTTATTTTGGAGGTCTTTTTTCCTCACTTCTTAATTTAGACGTGTAGCTCATCAATTTTTGTCCTTTCTTTTTCTTATACATGCATATAAATTTATAGATTTCCCTGTAGGTAGTCTTGAAATATACTTTTGTTATCATGAAGTTCTGTTTTCTTCAATCTTCTGTTTCTATAATCTTTATTATGATTTCTTCTGTGGGTCATTTAGAACTATGTTTTGCATTTTTTGGTGCATGGACTTTTATTGGTTTGTTGTTGATTTCTAACTTAATTGTATTGTGGTCAAAGAATACAGTCTAGACATGGTGAATTTTCATAGATATTCTATGTGTGCTTGAGAAGAATGTATTGATTTGGGAGTGTGCGGTTCCATGAGAGTCCATTGGATTTTGCTTGTTCATTGCATTACTCAGGCTCTATAGTTATTATCTTTTTTTCATATTATTTAATTCAAACACTCAGCAAGTTTATATCAGGCAGCCATTATGTGCCGGGCAATGCTCTATGTACTTAAAATACACTTGTGAATAAAACAGACAAAAAAGATGATACATTTTAGATTATGTTCCAAAGAGGGGTTTCGGGGGTGCCTGGGTGGCACAGTCGTTAAGCGTCTGCCTTTGGCTCAGGGCGTGATCCCAGTGTTCTGGGATCGAGACCCATGTCAGGCTCTTCCGCTGGGAGCCTGTTTCTTCCTCTCCCACTCCCCCTGCTTGTGTTCCCTCTCTGGCTGGCTGTCTCTCTCTGTTAAATAAATAAAATCTTTAAAAAATTAAAAAAAAAAAAAACAAAGAGGGGTTTTGGTAGGGAGACAGGTAAAAGCCATAAAGAATCTCACTTCATCAGAGGGGTATTAAAACCTCACTTTGTGATTATGAGCTCAATTATTAATATTTGCTTTATGTATTTTTTTTTAAAGATTTTATTTTATTTATTCGACAGAGATAGAAACAGCCAGCGAGAGAGGGAACACAAGCAGGGCGAATAGGAGAGGAAGAAGCAGGCTGATAGCAGAAGAGCCTGATGTGGGGCTTGATCCCAGATCGCCGGGATCACGCCCTGAGCCGAAGGCAGACACTTAACCGCTGTGCCACCCAGGCGCCCCTGCTTTATGTATTTTGAGGCCAATACATGTTATTAGATTCTTGCAAGTTTAGCATTGTTGTATCTTCCTGGAGATAGATAGATAGATAGATAGATAGATAGATAGATAGATAGATATAATATATATATAATTTTGTGGCAACCCTCTTTATTCCTAACAGTGCTCTTTGCCTTAAAATTTATTTTGTCTGTTCTTAATGTAACTATAACCTTTCTTTTAGTTAATATTTGCTTGGCTTTTTTACCTTTTTTGCCATCAACCATTTTTTTTTAAGACTATTTGAGAGAGAGAGAGTGGGTGGGGGTTGCAAAGAGAGAGAGAGAATCTCAGGCAGACTCCCCGCTGAGTGCAGAGCCTGACATGGGGCTGGAACTCCTGACTGAGATCACAACCTGAGCCAAAACGAAGAGTCTGACACTCAACCATCTAAGCCACTGAGGCGCCCCAACCATTTTGTATTTTTATTAAGTGTTTCTCTTACACTGCATGAATCTGGATTTATTTGTTTTTAATCTAATGTGAGTCCTTTTTCTTTTAGCTAGTGAGTTTAGTCCATTTATATCTTTATAACTGATTTATTGAGCTTATTTTAGTCTTTCTCTTATCCTGCCTTTTCTATACTTGTTTTCTACCCTCCCCACTTCTTTCCTGACTTTTTAAAATTCAAGTTAATTTCTTTTTCTCCTTATATACTTTAGAAGTTATATTCTTAATTTTTATTCTCTTAGAAGTTATACACCTTATTTTTATTCTTTTCAATTACTCATTTTTGACTTAAAGTTTGAAGTTAGTCTTTCTACTCTTTTCCCAAAATGACCTTGAAACACTTTAACTCCACTGACTCTCCTGATTTCCGTATTGTTGTTACGCAGTATTTGAGTTCCATCTTACTTTCTTACCACCTTTTCCAAATAGGTTCACACAGGCAATGTTTGTTTAAATTTATTGGCATAATTGTCAATTTCTTTGTTCACTTTTCCTCTTGCGTCCCAGTGTTTAATTTTGGTTCATTCTCCTTCGCACTAAAGCATGGCTTTTAGAAATCCTTTCAGTGGGCACTACTTGGTTGTAACTCTCAGTTTGGTGTTGTTTTCCTGAAATGTTTTTATTTTGCTCTCATTTTTTAAATAATCCTTCAGTGGAATATTAAATTATATATTGGTGGCTCTTTTATCTCATAACTTTGAAGTCATTATTCTCCTATATTCTGGCTTCAACTTTTAAGAAATCATCTAATTGTTGCTTCTTTTTAAAGTTAATCTGTATTTTCTCACTGGGTGATTTCAATATCTCTTTTGCCTTTGGTATACTGAAGTTTTAAAAAGATGTGTTTATATATGTTTTGCTTTGTATCTCCTGCTTGGGATTCGTTGTGTTTCCTAAGCCTGAGGATTTATAATTTTCATAAAGTATGAGAAACTGTATATTATTATCTCTTTGACTTTTGTCTCTTCTCTTTTCTTTTTTGCTTTTCCCAGAATACCTATTAGACACATATTAAACCCCTTTATCCTGTTCTATGTTTAACTCTCTTATACATATATGTCTCTTTGTGCCTCATTTTGGGTCATTTCTTTAGTGCTATTTTCCAGTTTGCTGGTACCTCTTCATCTATGACCAGGCAAAACAAACTTGCCTGTTGTCTTTCTTTCTTTGCTAGTGGACAGATTTTTTTTTTTTTCCCTCAATCCATGCTTTTTCTGAGGATGTGGCCATTGGAGAGTGCTGGCTGTCACATAAGTCCCAAGATCTTGTTTCCTATTCTTTTGGACTACTATAATCCAAGCCTTTTGGTTACTGAAACTGATATCCAGTCAAAAATGACAGTCTTTGTTTGTTTGTTTACTCTTAAAGATCTGTTTCATTTCAGAAAGAGGTCAGGCATTTAAAATAAAGTTTTCCAGCAATTCTAGACTTCTTGTAGGAAAATGTTTTTAAATTTTTTGTTCTGTCCGTTTGGTTAAAATGAAATAGCCTTTCATTAGCATTACATTGTTGAAACACAAAACTATGTTCCTGACTTCCTCCAGAAGTGAAGATTATGATGAAAGGGTACCTGGAAGGATAGCCTGGGGGTTCTCTGTGTTTACAAACACGAATGTTTGGGGCACCTGGCTGGCTCAGTTGGTAGAGCATGCGACTCTTGATCTCAGTGTTGTGAGTTGGAACCCCACATTGGGTGTAGAGATTACTTTAAAAGTAATAAAATCTTTAAAAAAACAAACAAAAACATAATGTTTTACAAACCAATTAGAGAAAAACAGCTATAAATTTTCCTGTTCTCCTATTTATTCTCTCAGCAAAAAATATTTATTCTGTTATTTACTCCAAAGTATTTATTAGGGATTTCTGCATTAGCAGTTTGCATGTCGATATTGGTAAATAAAATACAAGATGGATCTTATTTTGCATGACACTTGTAATCACCAGTGAGTGCCATACAGGATTCATTTTTCACTAATCTTAAGACAGAAAATTTAAGAATCAATGAAGAGGTTTAAAAAAAAAGAGAAAATGTCATCTAGTTAAGAGACTATTATACATGAAACAAATGGGTTATAGTGTGTAAGATAACATTTAACCAATCTATGGTAGCGTATTGCATTCTAGTGCTTAAGTCCCATAAGCAGTCATTAGTAGCATGGAAGGTGACTCCTTTTTGGTCTTGGCATGAATTGATGGAGAGGAGATTGAAGGAATTTCCCAAAGAGGAAATAGTATTAGTCAAAGCAAATGGGTTGAGAAATGTTGGGTAATCTGTTGCCAACCTGTTCTGGATGAGAAGAAGCTAATTTTAAAGGCAAGATGAGCCTTAGTTAAAAAAATAAATTTAAAAAATTCTTTTTTTTTCCCTGGGATTTATTGAACTGGACTTACCCTTATAAGTTTATGTATTTTACTATTCTGTGTAGAGGGAAAAACCTGCATCTCTCAAAAACCCATATGGTTAGCATAATTCTATTAGCTATACTTAAATGATGGTCTTTTCACCACTTACGTTGATTCTAAGGCTACATTCCTAGTTTTTTCTTTTTTCTGAGACAAGATCTTATAAGAAAAGTTATTTTCTTGCCTTCAGTAATTTATCCATTTCAGAAGAGACACAGAGAGATTTTAGAAGAGAGTTTGTAAGTGCTTCTGTTGATGAGTATGCTTCATCCCTGTCTTCCACTGCAGTGTTTTGGGTCGAAATAGTTAACCATTCAGCAGACCCATGGGAGATGCCTTGGGTTGGGGCTAAGAGTTCCTGTGTGAACACTGGGGTTGTCACCAATGTAACTGTAAAATGTCATGGCTTTCCAGGGTTCTCTGAGACCTTAGAGATAATTTTGTCTGTCCTCCTCATCTCACTGGTTAAAGAGTTGACACCTATAACAGTTAAATTCCTTCCCCATGTCACAAAAGCAGTTAATGACAGAGACAAAACTGGAACCCAGGCCAATGTCTCCTGACCTACCCAGTGCTCTTTCTGATGGTAGCACATTTTTGATATTGACTATGGAACAGGAATTCCACCTAATATTTTAATTGGAACTGTTCCCAAAAGAGCAGTGAGGAAGAGATTTTTAATTTCTTGTGGAGGTGTTTCACTTTGTTCTTAGGTCCTACCAATTTCCGTGGAATGCTTTCAGTCTCCTTTGCAAAGCCCGACATAGAACTGACCAGTACCCTTGCTACAGTTTTTTGAAAAACTTTATTAGTCATTGCCACTTGCACCACAGCATTATTCCTAAGAGCTCATACAGTTGCTATTTCAACTTTCCACTATAAAGTTTAAAAGTTATTCTGTAATCCCCAATCATCAGGTGTGTGAGAATTGATACATTTAACATCCTTCTTTAAAAAGCCTTCAGTGTCCTGGTGAATTAATATGATCTTTATGAGTCTGGTGACCAGATTTTTGAGCCATTCTAAACAGTGTTTTAGTGCTAAGATTTTTATAAATGGAAGGAATTGTTACTGGTTGCAGTGACTTCAGCGCTAGAGGAGAGTGAATTTGACACCTAGACTGATTTAGCCTACAAAAACTCCAGGTAAGAGTATGCATCCCCCAGCTCTCCTCTGGGGCTTCCAAAGAGCATATCCTAGATACCTGGGGAGACTGATAAATTGGAATACTTTGTCCTCACATTCATTGCATCACCAAATCGTTTTGAAATCTAAGTTAAAAGATTCCTAACCTTCTCTGTGGCAGGATCTAAACGAAGATTGGAATGTTCCCCCAGGTTTTTGTTCCATTTGATTTTGTTAGAAATGCCATGTTTTCTCTGGTAGAAGCCTGTCTAGATAATGGCTTCACTGTGCTGGTCTTTGCTCTCCCCAGGCAGGCTTTCGCTTTTAAGGTCATGCTAAGGCCCATTTGGTCCAAGGTATGTCAGTTCTGGTAACCAGCAGAGATCTGTGTCTGTCCAGGGGGTTTGTAGGGCAGCCACATGGTATTTTCTGAGTACCCCTTGGGGTTGTCCCGCTCTGTTTTCTTTTAAAATAAGGCGTATTTTTCCTTGATGCTGCTTTGTAGCTTCCATTCAGGATATGGTTTATCAACATTGCCAAGTGTTTCAATTCACCTCCTCCCCCCTGTTCCTACAGAAAGTGATTTTAGGATGTTTCACTGCTCCACTTAGTCCCCAGCACATTGCCGACACTCAATAAATGTCAAATAATGCCGTGCTATACCTAGTGTATACACTTTAGGCATTCTGAAAAGAATGGCTCTTTATTCTCATTGTTGAGTGGTATATTTTTCCACTTGTTAGCTGGAAAGGAATTGGAGTCAGGTTTTCCATTTATATACCTTTATGGCTATGTTTCTATATTAAGACACGCTTGGAGTTTAAGTTGTTTGAAAAAGTGCGTAATTAAACAAATATGTTGGGCGAAAGGTGGTATACAATGCCTTGTCTAAAAGGTCATGTCTCACTTGGATACGGTGTAGTGTCGAATCTATATTAAAAGGGAAGCAATTACTGTTCCATAAATAAGGATGGCAGAGGCTCAAATTTATTGGGAACTCAGTAGAGTAAAAACATGTAGTGTTTTATAATTGGAAATGAAATATTTGTAAGGAATACAATGCAATGAAGCTTGTGTTTGGGACATAAGCATGATACCTGGAGAAGTTCTTTTATTTCATTTTACCCCAGAGTTGCCAAAAGAATGTTTCAGACATTTCTTCTTGCCTCATAGAATACTGAGAACTGTTTCTCTTCTGAATACTCTGATTCAAGAAAATTTTTCTTTGTCAGATGAAGGTTCAGTTAGTTACTAACCAGTCTTCCAGTCCAAGCTGAGTAATGAAATGTGTGTTACCCTACATTTCCCTGTGGAGTGTGGATGGGTCGGTCATCTTTGTGTGCAGGGGTGTTTGTAATGCTCTCTAACTACAAGTACCTGGTAGATTGAAAAAAAATCAGTTTGACAATAAAAAATCTTTATCACTTTCAACTACCTTATCCAGTTTGTTGTATCCTCTCTGTAACTTCAGGTATGATATAGATGTTTGGTTTTCCCCAGACTCTATTCTTAGTATCAAAAGAATGCCACCAGATGTGGGACTAACTGAAGTCTGATGCATTGTCTTGAGGAGCACGTAAGCAAACTGGTATTCATCAGCTGTCAGGGGTATTGCTGTGAGAACACTTAATGTGCTTAAGTAATGGAATGTGCTAAGTCAACGTTTTAACACCTTGTACTACTTTCTAGTTTTAACACAAGGACAAATAAATAAATTAATTTAAATATAAGCATGTGACCGACATTTGTCTCCACTGCTGGACTAATTTCTATGAGGTGGCATTTGTCTTGTTCGTTGCCTTATCCCCGGGGCCTAACAGGGTGCCTGGTAATTGCGGGAGCTCAATAACATGAGGAAATGAATAAATGTATGGCTATTAAACTCTTCTTCCCTGTTATATAGAAAAGATATAAATAACGCCAATTGCCAATAAAAAGCATTCTGTAGGTAAGCTCTAGAAGCCTACAGCCTCAGATCTGGGTGGGCTGAAAATGGAAATATAAATGAAAACGTTTAGAGGAAATGAACACAAAAAGAAACCTTTCATTTAAAAAGTAAGAACCTGAGAATTTTCAGTTCTCTACAAACTGTATACATAAGTTTTGTTTGAATTTAGTCAAACAGAATTCCATGTCATTGTCCTGTAAGAAAAAAAAAATAGAGAATAGATGTTTTATTGTAAATTGTTTCTGTTCTCATGTTACCTTTATTATTCAAAAATGTTTTGTAGATATCTCCATTCAGCTTTCTAAATCTTCGCTTCTTTAGCTCAAGCAAAGTATTAACAAATTTCAGGTTTTCTGTTATATATAGAACTTTTGAAAGTAAGGAAGGTAGAGAGCCAGAAGACAGGCTTTTAGTTTTCTGTTGCTAAGTGTTTGGTCCTTCTTGGTTCTGCTAGAACTATTAGGCTCACATGGGTCAGACAGAGTTTTGAGGACTTTTGCAGAGTTACTGATTGCAAGTTCACAATATGACAGTAATGTTTATTTCCCACTATAAATCTAAAAAGATAAACCCTGTGCTTTCCTTGTCCAGGAGTTGGATAGAAATTCATGTTTAGCAAGTCAATAAAAGGACACTTTATATCTTGAAGGCTGTTAAATATAAAATCTGTTTTTTCTGTCTGCTCTCTTCCTTCGTTCCAGTCTCTCACTGCAAAGATATTTGTTGTCATGTGGTTCTGATCCTGCATATTACAATAGTTTCCCAGCTCTCACTACTCTATCTTTCCCCTTGTTGAGTGTCTCTCTGGTTGTGAAATAGCATCATTAGGAAACCCTAGGTACATCAGAGAGGAGGGGTGGAAATGTTTTCAAAGGGGGCGTCTGGGGAGAGATGGATCAGAGAGCTAAAATTGTCTGCCCATTTGATTTTATTCGCCAGCTACACCAAGACAAAAATCAAATATGATTTGGTAATATTTTTGTGAACTAAGTCTGTGACAATTGATTTCACAGCTAAGATAAATTCTCATGAAAGCCAACATAATTGCTTGGGTATGAAATGTCTGTGGCTTGAAGCAATCAATTTAAATTCTTCTCTTATTGGTTTTCAGATTAAACTCTGAAGGGAAATAGGAGTATGATGCCCTACTTGGATGACTGTTTCTGCCTTTTCTGAGGGAGAAAAATAGCAAGTTGGTGCTTTTTAGCTTTTTCAAACGTCACTAAAAGGCTTTGCAGAAATTCTTCATGCTTAAAACACCTGTGTGTAATCCATATCCATTTTTCTAGGGGAATTAGACTTAGTGCTCCCTTTGAGTCTTTCAAACAAAGGGACTGATAGGATAGAATCAGCAACTTCAGTTCAGTTCCTTTCTTCCCAAGGATTTAGAGTGGGGTTGTACTTTAAGCCATTAGCAGCGCCAGCAGGGATTTTGGTCAGTGTTTGAGGCATTCTTGTTCAGGAGGTTCGTGTCCAAGGGCAGTCTTGATGAATGAGCCCAATACGGCTGTGTAAAGTTCAAGAACAAAAAGAAATTTTGTCCTTCACAGCAAGTTTACTTTTCTTCTAGGATTTCAGAACAAATACATTGCCCGCTCCCCACCTACTTCCTGGAATGACTGTTTGCTGATGGGCAATCCCATCCCCCCACTGCCCCTTCAGACAAACACTGTGGCTTGGGACAGCCTCCATTTGGGGACCATAAAAGGGCCCCAGCTGTGTTCATTAATGATAGGGAACAATCACTAGTTGCAAACATGCTACAGAAAAATACATGCTCTGTTCTACCATTCGGTCTTTAAATGAGACGCTGTAGTGGTTAAGTTGCAAGACAAAGTCTGACAGGTCATCATTAAAAGAGACTAGTACAGATGATCCAATATTTTTAAACATGTGCTTGTGTATAAATAGAATTGTATTACTAGTTTTTGTTTAAAAATTAGCTTTTCTTTTTGAAAACTAATTCGTCATTCTAAAGAACTGTATTCAAGATATTGACTGGCTTGTCTCAGGCTTTTAAAGAATGGGTTTACATTTTGGTTATGTGTGGTAAGGATAAAATGAAAGTGAGTTGTGTGCTACGGCTTCAGTGGTGTGGTAGTGATTTTGTGACAGCATAGCCCCCTCCCCCGCCAAGCCAGCAGGGAGATAGCCAAGAGTTCAGGTATTTCAGTCAGCAACCTGCTGGGAAGAGCTCTTAAGAAATGAATTAAACGGGTGTGAAAATTTCCCTAGCTGGGTCTAGCCTGAAGGAAATTTCTAAACACCTAAATTTCAGTTGGCAGTCCTAGAGGCCTCCCAAGAACAAAAATAAAGAAAACTAAGGGCACGTTTTACTGACTATTGGAATAATCAGGTTTTTAGAGATGACATAGAATATTGTAAAAAAATCTGCATGTTGACCAAAAAAACTCTACATGAAATAGGATAAATTGAAAAAGTCCAAAGAGGGTTATTATTCAAATCTGTTGCTGTTTAAATCCAGTTATACTGAACAATGTATCCATGACACTCTCTGGCAGACACAGTGTTTCCCATTATTACCAGTGTAACCATGTACTATGTTGATTTATTACTAAAGCAGTAACACCTTGCCTAGGACTTGCTGAGTTTGGGGGGGGGGGGAAGCCTTTAAATAAAAGTAACACACAGATATACGAACCTTTAAGATCACTGAACTCCCTCAAATCGTTCGGTCAAGAATATTAATTATAAGCCTGGCTTTTTACAGTATCAATTTACAAATCAGGAATCTTTTGGGGACCCAACATTGCATGTGTGATCTATTTTTATTTTTCCGTAGTTGATCTGCTGTGCAACCGGCTTACCCATTAAAGAATGTCCTTAGTGACTATACCTACTGAGAGAAAATATTACGAAGGTTTTAATTATATACCTTGTATATAAATTATAAATTGTATTATTCTGCTTCTGTTTGCTGCATTCAGAGGGAAACTATTTACTGGCATGTGTAATTAATTTTAATTAACACACGCAGCATTAATAAAGAGAACTGACACGGCACAAGCTTTGGTAGAAAATGTTAGTCACACTCTGCAGCTAACTCCGAGCAGATGCATGGTTTCATAAAGAAAATATTTGCAGAGCCTAACTGGCGCAAGTTTTTTCCTTTTCTTTTCTTTTTCTAATTTTGAAACTGCCTGTGTTTATTTCTTAGAATCTGAGGAAAATACTGCTCATATAAAGGAACAGTTTCAAAAAATATAATTGTCGAGAGTAGTTTGACTCTTCGAACGCAGTATCTGCCTTTGCTGTCAGTTGTGCTTCTGAATCCGTACCTCACTCCATACCTACAAGTCCCTTCCAGGCCAAAGCAGGAGTGCTATGTGTTATTCTACCAGCTATTAGCCTGCACTTGTTTTAATATTATAGAATAATGTTGCTTCAGAAGGTAGATAAATTCTTGCCACCTGGGTCACTCTATCAGAGCAGCAAGGTAGTTAAAATATTTGTGTTTTAATGTTTATACTGTGAATTTTAAAATAAATTGGCCACATAAGATCTATACCAATGGCTCTCAAATTTTGGGGTTTGAGGACCCCTTTCTACTCTTAAAAATTGTTGTAGACTTTAAAGAGCTTTTGTTTGTGTGGATTATGTGGATTATATCAGAAATTCTGTGAGCTAGTTGGCGTCACGTTTTTGTTTACAGTCGGCTATAGTGAGAGATACTTACACCACGGAAATTGGAAAATTCTAGAAACCATGGCTTTTTTTCTTTTTTTCTGGAGAGCTAGTTGTTAAACATTTATAAGCATACTGCCAATTATATCCATTGGTAGAAATTTAAAATGAGAAATTTAAGAAAATATTCATTTATTAAATCACTTAAAATAATAGTAGTAAATCTATTTCATGCTAACATAAATAGTATGTTTTTATGGGAAAATGTATTTTAAAATATAACTGAGAAGAATGGCTTTTTTTTTTTTTTACAACTTTGCAAAACTCTTTAATGTGTAGTTTAATGGAAGACGGCTGGATTCTCATATCTGCTTCTGCTTTTAATCTGTTGCAATATGTTGTTTTGGTTGAAGTATATGAAGAAAATCTGGCCTCACAGAGATATGTAGTTAGAAAAGAAAAAGTATTTTAATAGTCTTTTCAGATAATTATAGATTTTCTTCTTTGATACCTCACCAAAACTCGACAAATGATAGTTTCCAAAAAGTACTTGCAGTCTGGAATCTGAAATCATATCAATGAACTTTTCATATTCTGCTACATTAATCCATTGGCCTTTCATGCATTTTAAATGGATCTTATGAGCAATTTTGTAGCATCATAATTTGTCATTTAGAAATATTAGTTCACTGATTTACATAGATCTGCTAAATCGTGTACGCATTTCATTATTAAATGAACGTATTTAAAAATCACATTCCTGATGTTACCACCCATCTCATCAGAAAGGGGGGAAGGTTTCAAGTCCCTGGCGGGAGATACAAGATTTCTAAAATTCGAAGTCCATATTTCATCATTGGTCATAAATACTGTCAATTGTCTTCCTTTAAGTGACACACTCATTTTATCCAGTTTTGAGGAAATGTCTGCCAAAAACTCAGGTTTTCATAACCGTAGGTTGACTGTCAGACTTTCAAGTAAAAATGGCCTCCCATAGAAAAAGCCGGGATTTCAGCTTACAGTGGAATTGTACAAGTGCCTTGCTCAAGACAACACCTCAGTATGCAGCCGAAGTGCTGCTGTGTACTTAATCACTCCGTGACGTAGAATATTAAAAAGGTGTGTGCCCTCAGGCTCTAGGTTTAATAACATTATTAGCTTTACTGCTTCATCAAGATATCCTTGAGGGAAAGTCTCTTTTTGAAAAACCGTGAGTGCATGGCAGTGAAGAATACAGTGACTATCAGTACAGCTTTACGACATTGTCTTCACTGATGCTAAGGCACCGCCTCTGCTTCTGCACCATCAGTGCAAATGCTAACACGTTTGCTGCAAGATAAACTGAAATTCAGGTGTCTGGGTGGCTCAGTTGGTTAAGTGTCTGGCTTCGGCTCAGGTCATGAGTCCTGGGATCAAGCCCCCATCCCTGCTTAGCGGGGAGCCTGCTTCTCCCTCTCCCTCTGCCTGCTGCTCCCCTTGCTTGTGCTCTCTCTGTGTCTCTGTCAAATAAATAAGTAAAATCTTAAAAAAAAAAAAAGATGAACTGTGAAATTAAAAAAAAATATTCTACACTTTGTTTTAGCAACACTTGTGTTTTTTGGTAAGCATTCATATAAATGGCCTTTGAGTTTTAGTACTGATACTGGACAAATATAATTTAAAAAATGTGTAGTCATTCTTTAGACTTGTCCCATTTTAAGGTAAAAGTATAATTCTGCAGACGAGATTTTTAACTCATGCCTCATGTTAGCAACTAAATCCTTAATTAGACAAGTTAATGCTATTATTGGAAAATAACAGTAATTTCTTTTTACTGACTTTTATCTGGCAGGTATTCATTAATGTCAAGTGTAAAAAAAGTTTTTTTTTTTATTAATCTCTCAGCCATTGCAATACAACGACTTATCCCATAAGATGCTTCAAGGGTTTTGGGGGCACCTGAGTGGCTTAGTTGATTAAGTCTGCCTTTGGCGTGGGTCATGATCTCAGGGTCCTGGGATTGAGCCCCACATCCGGGTCCCTGTGCATCCGGCTCCCTGCTCAGGAGGGAGTCTGCTTGCCCCTCTTCTTCTGCCCCCGCCCCCAGCTGCTCATGCTTTCTTTCTTTCTCTCTCTCAAATAAATAAATTAATTAAATATATGTTTTAAAAAGATGCTTCAAGGGTTTTTTCATTTCTACTTTGAAGAGCTCTAACAGAGTATTTGGCTTTCAAAGAATACATTATATTTATGTTAAAAATGTGTGATTCCTTTTTCTTTAAGCATTTAATGATGGGTCTCAAGTGATGGCGTGACTTAACTGGCATTATAATGCTATTCGAAAGTGCTCAGTTATATTGGACGAGAAGGGAAATTACAAACATATATAAAGCCAAAAGAAAGGAGGAGCTTTCATCCTATTTTTGTTTCATATTCATAGCTTTGTCCTATTTCTATGCATTAGGTTCCTTCATTCCAGGAGTTAGGGTACTTTGTGACATGTCAGTCTTCATCTTTTTTAGCATCTTTAGATGGAGCTATTGCAGATAAAGGTTGAGAAACTGAGTCTTCGAATATCCCTATTTTTTTAAGCCAATGAGCCATCCTTAAACATAAGAAAATTATGCATTGTTTTTATATCAGAAAAATTATTAAATTCTAAAATAGCATTTTAGATACAAATTATAAATTTAGAAAAGGCCTTTTTAAAAAATTAAGGTATTGTAAAATAAGACAAAAATGTATGCCTATAAATTTATTTGTCTCCACGTGGGCAGAGGTAAACTTTAGGATTTCAAAATAATGACTTACTAGACGATGATGAGGGTTACAGAGATTATAGCAGGTGTAAATGAAAATAACCATTAGAAGCACAGTAGAAATACTTAGAACAAAGGAGTTAATCTCTGAAAATGCTCATACCACCTTTGAAAACTCTAGGAAACACAAGAGCACACAAGCTCACTCTCCATTAACTGCCCAATGATGATAGCTACATGTAATGTAGCTTCTAGAAAGCTCCTCTGTAGATTCATAATAGAGTGAAAATGAAAAAAAAAAAAACTAATATTATTACGAAAATAGTTTTGAATTTGAAAACCCCCTGAAAGGGTTTTGAGGATCCTAGGAGTCCCCAGACAATACTTTGAGAACTACAGCAGTTAGGCAATACATAATATAATGATTTATTGGCATGACTTCAATTTAAGGTCTATTTCCATGCAATGATGGGGATGCTTATTGCATTAATAAATCTGTTGGTTGTATCTCCTAGTTTTGAAGAACCAAGAATCCACTGATTACCAAATTAGATTCTTATATGTCCTCCACACTCGTCTTAAAGTAGAAGTTGAAAACGGAACACATCTGGAAAGACAAACTCATTTCAGGCCAAGATAGATTTATTTTAGTGACCAAAGTCATGCCATTCAGTCCCCTCCCAATTACACCTAAAGTAAAATCCAAAACAGTTATGAAATTTCTGGAGCTTTTGTTTACTCCCCTTATCTCCTGTTGTTCTATCATGGATGATACTAATGAAGATGGGTGCCAGCAAGAGAAATCATGAAATAGCTTAGAGTTGAAAAGGAGATGAAATCTTTGGAAATGCATTGATTTTCAAGAGGCATGTGTAGAAATGCAGATGTGATTACAGAGAGTAACCCGGTTACCCACAAAAGGGAAAGGATCCAGAGTCTCAATCTCAAATGAGAGACCCTCCCTTTGATAGCTGGGGGGAGGGAGATATACGCCCCTCTTCCACCTGCCCCTCTACTATGATAGGTTTGAGAAGTGATGAAAGACAGGAAATATTGGGCTATGTTAGATGGGTTTTTCCTAAGTGGAAAGGGTTATTTGGTCAGTATCCATCTTGAATCAAAACAGTCAGAAATGTAAAGTAGAGAATTTTCTCCTTGAATACTGCTTTTCAAACTGTTTCAGTAAAGATTTTTTTTTTTTCAAATTTAAAAATTTTTTCAATGCCTTGCACAACCAGTATACAACCTGTATCACATGTGACTCACCTCATGGGTTCAACACCACCCAAACTGGTGTAAACCCTATTCATTAAGACCAGTCCGTTATGGCTTGGATGTCATACAGTGTCAGACTGCTATAAAAGCTTCCAACTGCTTCTGTCAGTTTCTATACTTACATACTTGTCAACTGGTAACAAGCAGTTCTAAGACCTCAAGTACTGCTCTGATGTTGGCCATCGCAAATATAGGGTTGAATTTGCCAAACACACTTCCCAGCAGAGGGTAATTATTCCTAGACAACCATGGCCTGTCATTTGTGTTGCTAGACACCACAGTGAAGCTAGTTACAGTTGTGTGGGCTCGACAGGTAGAGTCATGCGAAGTATACATTGTTTACATCTCAGATTAGTGCCCAGGGTCCAGATACTGATGTTGGCTCTTCTTATAAAACACAAAATGATGTTAAATTCTTGACTAGCTCACATGCATGGCAATTAACTCCGTCTCTACGTTAACAAAGAAACTATCATCTGATAGTTATAGATAGAATAGGCAGATCCTACAACATGTAATTCGTCACCAACATTAACTTTATCATTAATTCTTTTCAACTTACTTTGTTTTAATTTTAATTAATTAATTCTTATCCAATTGAGCCATTGCCTTCTGCTACCTGGAGAATAGCTGAGTTTTACTGCAGTGCTGAATTTCTACCCTTTGTGTGCGGCTTCTTCTTACGCCTGATTGTTGATGAGGAGCAAGCAGCCTGATGAAGAAGCAGCTATTGATATTTCTACTTTCTAGTTCTTTTCAAAACCACTTTACCCTGCTGATTTCTTCTGCCTCTCTCCACAGAGCAGTGTTTTTTTTTTCCTTCCACATGACTTGCCTGGTGTAAAATTATGAAAGCAAATATTGACTTCCAGCCCGTGGAAATCCAGATAGAGCTCTCAAGCAGAGACCTGGGAAGGGAAACCATCAGCTACCGTTATTCCTTTAGAGCTCCTGGCTCCAAGGAAAACACCTGTAACATACTTCCTTAAGATCGTCCATTATTAAACAATAATTTTTATTTCCCGACAAACGTCTTCTTAAAGAATATTTCCATCCTGAACGATTTTGTGTTTGACCGTTTAGGTTTAAGGAAGGTATTCAAGTTGTCTATGGAGCTGAAGGATTCAGTCCCTAGTGTCTTTACAGAGGGTCAAATTCGTAATGAGTAAAAGCGACCCAGAAAAAAAGTATATGCTCATCATCAGAATGATTTTTTAAAATATTTTTATATTTTAATATATATTTTTACTTTACCTTTTAAAAAATAGAATGAGCAACTTGGGAGTTATGAAGCCTCCCCCATCACCAGAACACTTTGAGCAGAAGCTAGGTATCAACTTACTGGTAGGGTGAGCATAATTTATCATTTATTTTTGAGAGTAAAAGGGGCACTATTAATAATTATGCTGAAATACTTGAGAATAAACTGAGATGATACAGGCAAAAAGGGATGAGTCCTACCTGCTGATGATGTCACAGGGGAGAGTCCTGCTGAGGAGAATTTGTAGAGTTCTGATGGGGAATTTGGCTTGGGTGACCCTATGGTACATTCTAACTTAACCATATAAAGCTTGTTTGATGCACAACTATTTCTTTACACTTTTTTATGTTTACTTATTTTGCTAATATTCCCCAAATAGGGTGAAGTCTGAAGTGCATTATTAAGCATTAGATTTTAATTTTGTCTGGCAAGATTTACAATACATAAATTGTGTTGTAATTTTTAAAAATCTTGTAAACACAGAAATTAAATACACACACACATTCTAATTTATATATAAATTAGAATGCTTAGTGTAACAGCCCATTCCCCAACTGTCCTTGAGTAAGAGTTTGTGTTATTATAAACACAGTCTCAAATGTTATACTACTGTTTATTAGTGATCCTTCCAACTTGTCTCTGGGATTCTTCTTATGAATTGTAGGATCAGCATATTTCCAGAATCAGAAATGAAGATTCTTATTTTCATATTAGGTAAACTGATGTAAATGATAATAAACAGTGTGAGAACTTTCTTTGAGAGGACAGATAGTTTCTTTGAAAGGGAAGCATGCCCTTACTATTCTGTGAGCTCTTTGGGAGGTTAAATATATGGCAATAAAGAATAATCAATGGACACCTGCATATTTAAGTTTTCAAATATACATTAGCAGAGATTTACCATGAGGTTTATGAAATTGAGGGTTGTTTTGTTTTTTTAATGTGGCTAGGACTCTCTCTTAATCCAATTTATAAGCACTGTATTTAGTATTTATTATGTGCTAGGGTCTGTGGTAGAACCGGTCTGCATTCATGGCTTTTGTAGTATAATAGGAAGAGATGGGTATTTCTGTCAATGATATAATAAGTGAGATTTCCCAGCATCCGAATTTCCTAAATTCTCAACACACAAGCTAGTCTTAACATCTGTGTAAATAATCTGAAATACCTTGCAAAAACTCAAACTTTGCAGATCTGTCCCCTTTGGGGAGGCAAAGACAATCTTCAGAAGACTTCATAGGGCTTTTAGTAGGAAGTAAGAAAGTGGCAAACTGATTGCAATGTGGAAAGACATGAGGTGTCATGTATTTAGAGGAAAATGGTCCAAACTCTATTTAAGACTCAGAATCTGGCTAAGTGCAGTGAGTGAAAAAGATCTAGGGGTCTCTGTAGACTAGCACTTGAGAGTATCTACTCAATGAGTTGATGTGGTCCAGTGAACACATCAAGAACAGAAAATATCCTGCTTTTATATAAAATTGTGGCATTTTATCACCTAGAACATTACATTAAAAACCCCTCAGTCAATTGCAAGAAGAGGTAAAATATAACAGAGAAGATTCTGAAGGTGAAAATGAAAACAACTGATGAGGTTAAGAGAATTATGTTGCATGATCATAGCAAAAGGATTAGGATATTTCATTCTGAAAAAAATGAGATATGTTTTTAAAGTGTTAATGTCATTAGATTATATGACTATAATTTTGACCCGTGAAAGTTTAAACTACTAGAGTGAGGAGGGGCCCTTGGATTAAAATAGAGGTCACACTGCAGTGCTGTCATTATAGGTTACATTAACCCCAAGAGGTGGTGCAGACCCTTCTCCAGCAATTTATATGGAATTATGGGCTGCATCAAAAACTAGCATATACCTGAAGAAAAGCATCTCTGAGCTCAGAGATTGATTGCAAGGACGACCTCTTCGCCTTCATTGATAATGTTTCTTGCTTTCTCTCTCATATGTGGAATACTGTTGTGGTGGATCATAGATTTGACCCAGAGTTATACTTTATGTTTGTTGTTTTTTACTCTGTTAAAAGTAAAATAGAATTAAAATAGCAAAGTGCTCATAAAAAGTCCTCTACATTCTATTCTCCTTAGATGCATACATGGCTGTTTTCTTTGCCCAGAGTCAATATTTCCGAAATTTTTATCACAGTTCATGATTTATAGCCATTTTGCATGGGTGCCTGTTGTCATTTGTGTCTTACAATAGGTAACAAATACAGTTGCCTTCAGGGAGACATTCACTCCTCATTCTTTGACACACCATGGAAGAGAAGCCATATTGCTATGATTCATTAGTCCTTTTCCTCATAAACACCCGTGCTGTATCCTGCCTTCAGTTAAAAATCAAGAGTATCAGCATGTGACTGATTGCATAAGTGTAGAAACAGCCTGTGTCACATTGCACCATTGACTTCATTGCCCTTACCACTCTGCCATGTTTCCATAGTAAACCCCAGTGCATGCCGACTGAGTAAAACCCAGCAGACTGCAGGGATTGATCTAATTTGGAGGTTAAAATGTTCTTTCTCTGGTAGTTTCTGCTATCACTATGACTTTTACTAGGCTATGAGATCAGTCTCCCCATGCTTAACCCAGGGAGGTAGTCCAGTTTTCTTATTGCTGAAATTTGCTTTGCTTATTTTCACTAGCAATCTGGTTTTATAAACATCATCCTGCCAGACCGTATGTCATTTTTCTTCCTTCAGAGTAGGAAATGAATGATGTGCTCCGGAAAGGACCAATGCCTCGTCAACCTTTGAAGGGTGCAATTCATTTAGGAGAAAGCTTGAGAAATAATAATTTTATATCGGATTGAAAAAAAATTGGGAGCATCTTGAATTCCTTTTATTACACTGATGTTTATACTCAAAGCTTATTCATTTGAAACATGCACAGTTACAAAACATTTAATCGAGTAGCTTTGGATTGTAGACTAGTAAAGTAAATACCCAGTGCAGGGTCTTTTATATCTTCGCATATGCACAGTGTAGGGTGTAGGTATTTGTACCCGAATAATTCCCAAATCAGCACAAAACCATTAGCAAACTCATTACCTTGGTCCATTTACATTGCTGTTGTCAGATCAGGCTTGAGCTTCAGTGAGACCCTGAACGCCTCGGTCACCGGTATCACCGTGTGGAAATATTAAGAGAGTGCCCTTGCTCTGTCTACATGCTGAGGACCCTAAATGTACACATCCAACTCTCCTCTGCCCCCGGTCTTCAGACTTGTATCCAGTCTACCTACCAACCCCAGTCGAGACCTGTAACTCCCGATCTCCCCTCCTCCGCCTCCCAGTTGCTCATGCCAGAAACTTCAGAGTCACCCTTGGTTCCTTTCGTACCCTCACTTGCTACCACCAGCTCCTCAGAAAAATAGGATTGCTCTTCCTTGGAAGAGAGCTTATACTTAGAATTCGACCTCTCTCCTTACTGCCTCTACCTCCCCAGTCTGGTTATCTCTTGCCTAGACTTCTGCAGCAGCCTCTTCCTTGGTCCCTTTCTTGCTGCTGCCACGCTACATGCTACGGTGAGTGTGCTCTTCACACAGCAACCAGAGAGCGATTTCAAAAGAAGTAAATCAGATCCTATTACACACCTCTGCTTAAACTCCTTCAGTGTCTTTCCAGCACACTCAGGAAAAAATCCAAAGTTATTATTGTGTCCTGTGAGGCCCTTCATGATCTGGCTTCCAGCTAATTCTCTGAACTCATTTCCGACGGCTCTTCATTGTTCACCCTGCTCCAGTGATATTGGCCTCCTTACTGTTTCTTGAATATGTTGACCTTGTTCCTATCCGAGGGCCTTTTCATTTGCCAGGAATGTCCTTCCCCCACAAACTTTCGTGAGTCATGCTCGGTCTTCATTTCATGTCTCTTTTCAAATGTCACCACTTCATTTTCTGACTGTTCTCTCTAACGAGGCACTTGTATCAGTCTGTCCCCTTCTCCTGCTCTGTTTTGTTCATACCACTTATTACTTCCTGATATGTTTGTTTATTTTTTGTTTGTTTGCTCTCTTCCCTGTTTCAGTGTAAGTTCTGTGAAGGCAAGAATTAGATCACATTTGTCCAGTGCTTGGCATAGAGTAGTTATTCAGAAATGAGTGAGTGAAAAAGTGCATGAATGAGTGAATCAATTTTGGTATTGCTTATTAATATCCTTGAGCTGGCTGCTTGCTGGATTCCCCCCCCGCCCCCAGTCTTAAGCTTCAGTCAACATTTACTTAATGGTAACTGCATGCTCTGGAAGGATATAAAAAATGGTACTGAATAATCGTATAGAACTTCATACAGTAGTCCGCCTTATCCATGGTTTCGCTTTCCATGGTTTTAGTTACCCACAGTCAACCTCGGTCTGGAAACAGATGATCCTCCTTCTGACGTATCATTAGAAGGTTTATAGTAACCTAAGGCTAGGTCACAATGCCTGCATCCTTCACCTCACTTCATCTCATCACGAAGGGATTTTCTCATCTCACATCATCACAAGAAGGGTGAGTATAGTGCTGTATTTTGAGAGCGAGAGAGAGACTGACTACATTCACATAACTTCTATTATAGTATATTGTTAAAATTGTTCTATTTTAATGTTAGTTATTGTTATTAGTATTATACTGTGCTTAATTTATCAAACTTTATCATAGGCTTGTATATATAGGAAAGCATATAATAGATCTAGGGTCCAGTGCTGTCTGTGGTTTCAGACATCCACTGGGGTCTTGGAACATATGCCCTGTGAATGAGGGGAGGGGAACTACTGTACATTACAGTTCATTTTTACGTATGTTATTTTCTTGTGTTAAACATTTAGGAAGCCATCCAGAAGAGATTCCAGGTTAATATTAGGAGGGAACAAGAAAAGCATTCACGAAAGCTTATAAGGAGAGGCACTAAACCCAAAATTATGAAAATTAATAGTATCCAAGTTTTATACACACACACACATACACAGTGAAAAATGAGAAGAATAGTTCGATCCAAGCAGTATTAAGTAAGTCATCCTGAAATATTGCTGTGAACGAAGTGAAAGGACTAGGTAGATAGGAGTGGCATTCTGCATATGAAGACCGGGATATGGGAAATCACAGCCAAAGATAGAAGATTGTGTTCAGGGAACAGCAGGGTTTTTTGTTGTTGTTTTTTTTTTAATAGGGAAAGAGATTATTTATAAGCACAAGTTATGAAAACTGAGTATTTTCTCTGTGTGTGGTGATGGGGAGAAAGAATGTTTCAGCAGAATTAAATTATGGGAATTAAATTTGAAGCTGGTCTGAAACATTTTGAATCTAAGGAACAAGGAACTCTTCCAGATTTTTAGAAGGTACCTGGCAGTAGTATGGAGAGGAATATATTTCTAATGAACCCCAATGGGACTAAAAAGAGGTAAGGTGAGATACACAGAAAGGAGCCTGGAAGGTTGTAGAACTGTTCAAAGAGAAGGTAAAACGGCAGGGTTCGAGATGAACCATCCACTTGACATTGGGTTTTTTTCTCTCTGGTCTACAAATTAATCATCACAATGGCAATCTCAAGAGGAGAGGCACCAGGAAAATGGTACCCCAAATAGAGATTAGGTAACCTGTGGGCCAACATCCCCATTTTCCTCAATTTAAGCATGCTTAAAACATGCTCAGCTAGATGGTGACACATGCCCTGGATCAGCTCTTTGCTCCCACAAAGTGGTTTGAAGCCCAAAGTGTTGGTGCATATTGTTCAATTCAACTCTGTTAATTACTTTGTAAATAGCTATTGTCTTTAGCATAAGCAATTAGCATTCATTTTAAAAGTATATTAATAAGCTTCATCTTAGTATTTTGTTTAGGAGTGGAGGTGGTTTGCAGGCCCAACGCCACAATTTACAGTTCTGTTCTTAAATGTTAGCTTTTTTGTTTGGCAGTATTGTACTTGTTTTTTCCTCAGTGATACTTGGAAAAATCTCATGTACTTTCTGATCATCCCATTTCTTTGCCCTGAAATTTTAGAATAATATAATGTTGGAATTGAAAGGGACCCAGAGATGTCATATTTCACCTCTAGACAAGACCGTATCTAAAATATATTAGCAAGATGAAAATCTGTTATGCTTGCTTCCGTGACTGTTTATCCCAGTGTTTTTGCCAAGCTCAGGGCAAAGCTATGGAGAAGATGGAGTTTGTGATTGATCTTGTCCGTTGCTCATCCTCATTGCTTAAATTCTTTCACCTCCTTCTTTAGTCTTACTTTCTCAGTTAGTTACATCATTGGGAAATTGCCTTGTGAGCTAATAACTTTCACCAGGAACATTTGCATCTTAGTAGTAATTCCTGCCCAGCACCATGCTAAATGCTCTGCCTATATCAAACCCTAAAAACTCTCTTAGGGGCGCTCTTGGGTGGCTCAGCTGGTTAAGCGTCTGCCTTCAGCTCAGGTCATGATCTCGGGATCCTGGGCTTGAGCCCTGCACTGGGTTCTCTGCTCAGTGGGGAGGCTGCTGGTCCCTCTCCTTCTGCCCCTCCCCCTGTTAGCTCTCTCTGTCTCTGTCTCTCTCTCTAATATATAAATAAAATCTTTTTTTAAAAAACCCCTTAGGTAGTGCTCTCCTCATTTATCGATAAGATCGAGACTCAAAGAACTTGAGTAATTTGGCTGCAAGTCATAAAACTAACACATAATCAACAAGTTCCAGAGTTTGAATTTCTCTGATTCCAAAATCTATGCTCTTTCTGTCACATCGCGCAAATTCTTGTAGAAACCTAAAGCTCTCCAGACTCAAAAGAATGGAACTGCCAGAAATATTCACTGGTGAAAGTTTTGATAGGGATAAGGATATTCTGGGTAGGCTATACCTGGTCATCTGCTGCACATATTAAAAGTCACTCAGAATTCATTGGGAGGCATCTTTTGTTAGACCACTGGGGTGCTAGGTGTAACTCTACTTGGAGATAGTCTCAGATTTCTTATTCTTATTTTCTTATTCATCCTTCTTGTCTGGTAACTGTGCCCCCAGTGGAAGCCCACATGTGTCCCTCCTATGGAGAGAGAAGAGATGAGCAGCCCTCCAGCCTAGGCAGCTTGAGAGCTCCGATGTGTGTCTCAGACTTCAGGCTTCACCCTTGGGCCAGAACTGTCTTCATGCCCACACAGCTCCAGTAGCAGGGCATCATCTTGCACCTGTTTACTCCAGAGCTCCGTCTCTCTCATGCCAGCCACCTCCAATCCTTGCTAGCCACCATGGGAGACCTGATTATCAAAGTTTTGTTTGAATGACCAGAGAATCTGTCCTCCTATCTTTGTGCCGTGTTGTCAGTTTCTGCTCAGTTTCTTCCTCAGTGGCAATGGCTAAAGTGGAAGGGGCTTCATCTTGTCTCCAAACAGGGCTTTGCCCACAAGATTCACCTTCCCTGGCCTTTTAACCTCATCTGCCTCTTTTTAAATTACTTTGGAGGCTCCCCCCAGCTCCCCTCATGGATGGGCCCCATCTCTTTAGTTGGATTCCAGAACTGGGTGCAGCAGCTGGCAGGATGTGACCAGAAAAGAGTACAAAGCAGCAGCAATTACTTATACGCTTTGTGACTGATTATTGCTATTTCCTGAAGCCATTTTAGTTATTACTTTCTATTCCTATAGAAAACCAAGTTTACCTTGATTTTATTGAGATTGGGCTGGGTGGGGTATTTTCTAAGTTTAGCAAGGAAAGAGGTAAATTTCACTAAAAAAGAGCTAAGTTGTCTCCTTCCTCAGCTAAAGAGAGATTTGGGGTTGCCTTTGTATTTTCCTGCAGTTAAAAAAATGTGCAGTTGCCTGTTTTGCAATAGGTTTTATTCTGTGTTGCATGCAATTTTCTCTTTTATATCTTTTCCCCCCCTTAAAATTAAATCCAGGGAAATGTGAAAGAAAGAGAAGTACAATAATCTCCACAGCTGCCGAGTTTTCCTGGAAGGCAAAGAGATCTCAATTTTAAAGTTAGTCTTAAAACATGAAATCATTGTTCTTTGAAACAGCTGTCTGCTCAAAAACCTCTTTGTAGTGTACATTTTTAAACAGCAATTTTTAAAAACCACGAGGAGCTTTGTAAAGATTTCCTTTATCTGGGTTATGAATTATTTTCAGTCTTTTGAGTAATTGTTAAAGTGATGAAACTTACTGGACTAAAACAGATGTGTGTTTTTTTGTTTTGTTGTTTAGGGGGAAGAGGGAAATGCCATTGGGATATTAGGATTTACTTGATACCTTGACAGTGAAGTCTAAATAAATGATTGTCAGTTAGTGTCTTAGCATTCGGCTTACCATCAACTTTTGTGTGTACTGCTGGAATATAAGCTTCATGAGAATAGGTAAATTGTCTGTTTTAATTACCATGTGTCCCTCAGGGCCTAGCACAATACCTGGCACGTAGCTTCTCAACAAATGTTTGTTAAATAAATAAATCAATTAAGGAATACCATAAATACCATTATACAGCATGACATGTCATGTAACCAGATACATAATTCATCCATTCTTCTGTTATCTTTTATGGAGATAACCTGGCAAGGAAGTTTTCCTTAATAGAAGCTTTGAGGTTGAAGATGTGTTTCAAAATCTCTCCTGTTATTATTAGTCCATTATGGGTCTTTTCACCCATGATTTGATGTAAATTAACTCTGACATTGTTTATATTTTCACCACTTCTTGGAGTAATAAGTTTCATAAATAGAAGGCAGTTGTAGTTCAACTTAAAGGATGGATAAGTAGGGCATTATGGGAGCACAGAAGACAGAATGACTAAGGCATTTAATGCTGCCTGAGGGAAGACTCGGAGGAGGGAATGTATGAGTCCAGGCTGCAGGGTTGAGTGGAAATTTGCCAGATGGTGAGGAAGGCAAGGGGGTAGGGTTAAGCACGCATGTAAAGGCCTGATGGGTGAAGGCAGGCCGATGGACCCCTGGCTGTAGAACAATTACCATCACCATCACCACTGTTGTCACCACCACCTTCCGCTCAAATATTACTCTTTCACACGAGAAATAGGTTGCCATTGAAGTGCTTGATTTTTTTTTTTTTCAATCTGATTTCTTTTCTTTGAAGAGTCAGTTATATCCATTATGCTGAGTATACCTAAAATGGCTTCCCCAAACAAGTCACCGAATAGTCAAGCTTCCTGCAGACCAGATTTTTACAGACTTTTTGCTGCAAGGAGACTGATATGTGTGGATGGACTTGAGGCCTTAAACACTTTTCTATGATTTTAGTTGTACCCTGTTCACCCCAATCCTGGTCTCACTGAGGGGAGCCAGTGAAGTGCCACAGAGCCAGAATGTAGACAGTGCTGATTACCTGGGTGGGGCCAGAGTGTCAGAGCCCAGCTTCGGTGGCCCTATTCACAAAGCAGCCCAAACTTCCCTGATGTACCCAAGACATCTTTTTGTAGCCTCAGAACAGAGGCCTGAAAACCTGTGTTTTCACATGATAAAGGTACATACATAATTTTCCAAAATGAATTCAAGGAACTGACTTGATATAACTTGATGTTATTAAAATAATAATAATAATAATAATGTCAACAAGTAATCATTTAAAAATAATTTGAAAGGCTAATTTTGTGGGGAGACATTGTGTAAAACCACTCATACCACAACCATGCCAGCCCCTTGCATTCTTTTAAAATTTTCCTCTACCCTATTCCCTTTAACAGTATCTCAATACTGATAAATTTACACAAATATCCTCACCCTAATCTCTGGCTCTAAAAATTCTCCTCAAACTCTCTCTAGGTGTTAGGGGGCTAGCATGAATTCATAACTGCATATTATCTCACAATTGTTGTTTTTTTGGCTTGTTGATCAACACTAGGCCTTCTGGAATCAGATGTCGCTTCTCCTGTGGTGATAGTTTCTTGTAAATCTTATTCTTTAAAACTTTCAAAATGAGTTTTTTAAAAAGTTATAAAATAATAATTATTATTACTTAGTCATTAACCCAAGTGAAAGATCCCATAGAAGGTGATTTTCAAATAATAAATGCCGAAGAGCAAGAGGCTAGACTAGCATAGACTGGGCAGCATTCCTAGCACGTGATAAGGCATGGCTCGGAGAGGCCAATAGCCACTCTCTATTTATTCCTCAGATTTTAGAAATGCTGAGCTTAAGCAGATCATTACCGCAACCTCTTCTGACCTAATAAACGAGACAGACTGAGAATAATTGTGGTTCTCTCTCTCCTTTCTTCACCAGTTGCCTTTTATTCCCTTCTAAAGTCTTTCATTGCTCTGGGCTAAATGAAGTTTGGATTGCAACAACAATTTTTTTTTTAATGATATTGTAATACTGGCTCATTTGCCTGCTATTGGTTATGCCCAAGTAGACACATGACCTGTGGCTGTTTGGCTTGTTCTCCTATGGGAAAATGCTTAACGAAGCTAATAAGCTGTATTAAAGTAAAATAAACAAACTCACATGGCACCCAGCATCACAGCCACATGTATTATGGTTATTATTTATTATCCTCAGATACCAGTTCCACATCTCCAACTGCCTGCTGGGCATTTTCACTCATAAGGCCTTCTGTCACTTCCTGTTTAACCCATCTGAAACCAAAACCAGTACCCTTTCTTCAAAGCCACCCGACCTTGTTGGAATTTTAAGGGACCCAATAAATCACACACTCCCCCCCCCCAGTTAAAATTTGTTGTTGTTGCTCTTTTCAGAAGTATAGGAAACAAGCAGATAAGGCATGAACAAATGGGTGTAGATCTGTGGCCAAATGTCTTCTAATCGTTTGGCCCCCAGCGGTCATGGCCACGGCAGAGCAACCGCAGGGCCCCACCGCAGGGCAGGACTCACCAGGCCTTCTTGGAATGGGAGAGAAATGCATGTGTCCTGCGGGCGCAAGCTTGCTCAATTTCTCTTTTATAACATACTAATCAAATCAGTCAGTTCTCCTCCTCTTTTGGGGAGGAAACAATGAAGTCTGGAGAAAAGGGGCCAGAAGCCAAAAGCCCTACAAGAAGCCAGGAGATCAAGTTCCCACTAATGAGGCACTCCAAACTTTTCTATTTTTATTTAGAATACCTTCTTAATTTATATTACATCAGATTACAATTAGCATTTGGGTGTGAGGAAGAATATATAGATATTAAATGTTCTATATGGTAAGAATTTCCACCATCTAAATTGTAATCTGCCTTCTTTATGCTCTTTTTCATCATAAATAAGACCCCCACAGTTATAGCCCAAATTCATACTTTTCAGCTCCCTCCTCATGACTGTGATTAACGCTGACATGGACCTGGCGCCGTGGCCTGGCAGCCAGAGAAAGTCAGGATTGGTGGTGACTCAGCTCATTCTGCAAATGCACTTACAGTAAATGTGTTTTGCAATGCTCTTATGTTTTAAAATATTTTTTCCTAAAAACTAAAAAAAAATTATTTCAAATTTTAATTAATTAACTAATTAACTCTTTACTATGTCAAGAAAAGGAAATATCAAAAGACTGAATATCAAATCAAGGCAGGCTAAAGGAACTTGTTTCTTTGGCAATGAGTCCTGACCGTTTGAGTCAATATACAATAGCCAACCTCCAATTTAAAATTACCCCCTTGATCTTTGAGGCTGATCTTGAAAGACAAAGTCAAATATTTGAAGAAAATGACGGGCACTGAGCTATTCAGTCACTGGTGGCTGCTTCAGTCAGTCATTCACGCATTCACAGTTATTTACAGAGTATAGTCTGTGTGCTGCCTGCTCTACTTAAGTCTATGAATGGGGGGAATTTACATACAAGGAAGGAGACCGATAGCAAATAATAATTATTGAATTACAACTGTTAGTGACAATTTCTATGAGAATTTATATGAGAGTGACCTAACCATTTGGGGAATTTAAGGGTTGTTAAAGCTAACACTAGAAGATCGTAAACATAGACTGGGTGAAGGGAGAAGGGAAGATTGTTCCAGGCAGAGTGAACCGCATATACCAAGACCCTGAGGTGGGTCAAGATAGCTTTGTGTCTTCATGCAACTGATAGCAGAGCGAGGCATGCCAGAGTCAGGTCCAGGTCACTTACAGCCATATAGGCCACGTTAAGGTTGTTGGTCTTTATCCTAATGCAGCGAGGAGCCATTGATGAGGTTGGGTTTAAAAAAAGAAATATCCAGAATGCGACTATAGCTTAGAAGGAAACTCTGGGATTTGTGAGTGGTCCGCTTATCCATGGTACTGAATGCAAGTGGTCTCTTTTTAGTACTCCTTGTAGAAAACTCTTTTAGGAAAAACCCTACTTGTTGTCGTAACTGGATTTTTGTTCTTTGGAGGTATAATTGACGTATAGCATTACGTTAGTTTCAAGTGTACAGCACAGTGATTTGAAATTGTAACAAAATGATCATAAGTCTAGTTAACATCTGTCACCATATATAGCTACAAAATGTTTTTTCTTGTGTTGACAGCCTTTAAGATTTACTTTCTTATCAACTTCTGAATAAGCAATTGGATATCAGTTTGTATGTTTTGTCCCCCTTCACCCATTCCCTGTGCAGGGGAATATATACTTCCATATCTTGGCTATTGTAAATAATGCTATATTGAACATGGAGGTGCATATATCTTTTTGAGTTAGTTTCTTCATTTTCTTTAGGTAGATACCAGAAGTATTTATTTTTAATTTTTTGAGCAACCTCCATACTGTTTTCCATAGCGGCTGCAACAATTTACATTCCCACCAACAATACACAAAGGTTCCCTTTTCTCCACATCCTTGCTAACACTTATTTCTTGTCTTTTTGATTAGTCATTCTAACAGGGGTGAGGTGTTACCTCCTTGTGATTTTGATTTGCGATGATTAGTGATATTAAACACTTTTTCATGTACCTATTTACCATTTTTATGCCTTCTTTGGAAAAATGTCTATTCAGATCTTCTGACCATTTTTTAATCAGATTGTTGTTTTATTTTGTTGCCATTGAGTTGTATGAGTTCTTTATATATTTTGGACATTAACCCCATACCAGATATGTGATTTATGAATATTTTCTCCCATTCATTAGGTTGCTTTTTCATTTTGTTGATGGTTTCCTTTGCTGTGTAGAAGCTTTTTAGTTTGATGTAGTTTTACTGCCTTTGCTTTTGGTGTCAAATCCAAAAAATCCTTCCTAAAACCAGTGTCAAATAGCTGGCTATGACCTATGTTTTCTTCTAGGATTTTTAGAGTTTTAGGTCTTACCTTCAAGTGTTAATCCATTTTGAGTAATTTTTGTATATGGTGTAAGATAGTGGTTCAGTTTCATTCTTTTGCATGCAGCTGTCCAGTTTTACTGACACCATTTATTGAAGAAACTATCCTTCCCCTGCATTGTATATTCTTAGCTCTTTTGCCATAAATTAACTGACCATGTATGTGTGGGTTTATTTCTGGCTCTCTATTCTGTTCCATTTGTTGATCTCCATTTGTTTATATGCCAATGCCAAACTGTTTTGATTACTATAGCTTTTTAATATAGTTTGGAATGAGGGAGCATGATGCCTCTAGCCTTGTTCTTCTTTCTTCAGATTGTTTTGACTATTCGGGGTCAGATTTTTAAAAATTTTGTTACATTCAGTTTCCTAATATATTTTTTTTAAGTTTTGTATTTGTATTCATAAGTGAGATTGGCTTGTAGAAACATATCCCAAAATTTGGTCTTTAAAATACTGGCCCTGTGATAAGTTCAAAGAAAAAAAGATTCTAGGGTCAAGTAAGTTTGGAGAGTCATGCATACATAGCAGGTTCATTGCTTGGAGATTTACAATGTGTACTAGCCTATTGATATTTCTGAGATGTCCTGTGTAGAAGAATCTTCCTTTTAAAATTTGGAAAGAAAGACCTATAAAACTCTCTGAGATCAGAACTATTTTGAAGAAAAGTATTAATTTTTTTTCTAATTTATCCTGTGGATATTGGTCAGGGAAGATTTTATGATTCTGATTTCCTATTTTTTTAGCAATTTTATCCAACATTGATACCTATAAATTTACTATCATAAAAGTATATTCAACATCTCTTAAAAAATTAATCTTCTCCCTGTTAATCATATATATCCTCTCTGATTTTGATTATTTTTCTTATATTTACTAGATATTACAGAGCTGTGTTTCATGGATTCATCAAAGAATGGATTCTTAAATTTATAAATGATAGTTCAATTTTCTATATTTACTTAACTTTATTATATCCTATATTCTGCTCTGATTAGTTTTATAATTTTCCAACATCTTAAATTCAATGCTGGCAATGTATTTTTTGCTTATTTTTAAAAAAATAATAAGGCATACATGGCTGTGATTTTGCCTCTGAATAAAATTTTGGCTGCATGTTCTGGGTTTCAATCTGGTGTGTAATGTTATTTTTTCTGTTTACTAAATAGTGTGTAATTATAGTTTTGTGTTGCTATTTGAGACAAGTTTTGGGGAAAGTTTTACTTTATTTTAAGTGGTTTTGTAGTTCTTTCTGTTTAACTTTTATCATAATTTCTAGTTTTAGTGTATTGCCTTTTTATCTTCACTACATGAAATGAGGAATATGCTCTCTAAGATGTAAAAATAATTCATAGTCCTAGCTTATGAAACTTGTATTATTGAATTCACAGGTTTAGTTCTTAATTTATGATAACGTACCATCTTGGTATCATTGATTCATTGTCAATAGTCTTTGAAGAGTTTTGGATGCTGAGAAAAGGCTGAAAGGTAGTCAGTCAGCCAACAAATGTTATTGAGTACCTACTATATGATGGAAATACCAGAAATACATTGATGAACATTTCAAGTTCCATTATTGAACTTACATTGCAGTTGGAGGAACATAAACAAGGGAAACTGAGGGCTGGAAAGATAAACCAGGGATGGCAAGGAGTTTGAATTTTTTCCTACTTAGAGTAGGCAGTCATTGGAAGATTTTAAACAGGGTGGGATGTAATGTATAATCATGGTGGCTTCTGTGTAGAGAGTGGAGCAAGAAAGGTGCCAAGGAGATGTCGTCCAAATGAGATAAGATATTGGCTTGGATGTAGGAGTCTATAGTTCAGTGCAAACATCTGGAGTTACCTGCATTTAAATGGTATTTAGGATTCCCAGACAGGAAATGTCACCTTGCCAACAGCACAGATAGAGGGAAGTGGACCATTGAAGGAGTTTAGGGCACTCCAGAATTTGAAGATCTAACAAAGGAAGAGGAGACATCAAAAGAGATTAAGAAGTTGTAGTCAGTGATGTAGAAGTGTGGAAGTCAAGAGAATGTGGTATCACAGAAGTCTTGAGAAGAAAATGATTGAAGACAGAGGGAATGGTCAATATGTCAAATGCTGCAGTGAAGCCAAGTAATGTGTAGATAAGGAATTGAGCATTTGCTGTGCAAAGATGTAGATCACATGACCTTATAAGACCTGTGTCTACAGAGTAACAGGATCACAAATCTCACTGGGGTGAACTAAGGAAAGAATGGAGAGAATGGAGAAAATAATTCAAGATAACTCAAAAAGTTTTGCTGTAGAAGCAAATAGAAATGGGGCAGTTCTTAGAGGATTGGAAAGGTCAAAAAAAAGTGTATGTGTGTGTTTTAAGATAGTTGCTTTTAAGGGATGTACTATACCATATGAATGATCTGACAGTAGAAAGGAGGAAATTGTTGAAGTAAAAAAAAAGGGCATGATTGTAGGAAGTTCATGAAGACATTCGAAGAGAGGGGACTCATTGTATCAGTTGAGGGTTTGGCCTTTCCTTGTACAAGGTGAAGGCAGAGTCTATAGTTGCAAATGCAGGTAGTCTGGTGTATTTGGAAGAAAGAAGATAGATCATTCTCATTGGGTTGTATGTGTTTTTCCTGTGAAATATGAAGCAAGATTATCAGCCAAGTGTTAGTGCCAAAGTGTGTATTATAGATTTCAGGGAAGAAAACGTATAAAGTAATCAAATGGATAACTAAATGGAAATTTTGATTGATGAGTTTATCCTCAATACCCTGCTATATAAATTTGTAATTAATTGTAAAATTGATGGTTATACATTTAGAAAGGAAATCAGTGGTCAATAGGAACTTGCTTTGAATCTTGAAAAACAAGTTCAGCCAAACTGACTTCAATTTTTTAATAGAATTGAGTAGATATAATATACTTAGACCTTGATATAGTCTTCTGTAATATACATGAGGGAAAATAGAGAGACATGACTTGATAGTACATGTATGATACATTTATGATTAAATCGTAGGTCTCACTGTTGAATACCAGTGGGTACAAGTTAACAGAACATGTAACTGTGGTATGGGATCTTTTGAGGTCTGTTTAATTCTATAGTATATCTTTGATAATGACATGGGAATATTATGTTATTATAAATAATACAGATAATGCAAAGCAGGAAGAATTGTGACTATGATATCTGCCAGAATCAGAATTCAGAGCATCTGAGCAAATTGGGAAATGGGCCAGACTAGCTAGATCAAATGTAATAATGCTAAATATAAATTTTACTTGGTTGCAAAATAATACAGAAGAGGTCTGGTTTGATAGGAGATCAAGTGCAAAGGACCTAAAGGCAGTGAGAATAATGAATAATAGTAATTTTTGTATTTTGTATATTTTACTTGCATATTTACCCGATGAAGGGCAGTGTGCTAAGCAAGCTTTACACATATATGACCTTGTTTTATTATCATTGTAAGCCTGAGATAGATATTGGTATTATCTTCATTTTATAGATGAGTAAACTGAAATTCAGAGAGGTGGCTTTACTGAAAGTCCTGTAAGATAATAAGTGGCCCAGTCTGGATTTCAACAGGTGTTTTTCATGGTCTTTACTATTTTCTACTACTTGTTACTTGCTTACATTAGTAAAAGCTTACTGTCAAAAAAGTAGGCAAAAATTCCACCAAATGTCTTCCTTGCATCTAGATAATCCTGCCTCCGGGGATTTGTGATCAGTTGCTGGCATGTCATTTTCACAAACTCCTTTTAAAATAGAGAAAATCGGTAGAAGAAGGAAGGGAAGAATGAAGGGGGATAAACAGAAGGGGGAATGAACCATGAGAGACTGGACTCTGGGAAACAAACTGAGGGCTTCAGAGGGGAGGGGGGTGGGGGAATGGGATAGGCTGGTGATGGGTAGTAAGGAGGGCATGTATTGCATGGTGCACTGGGTGTTATACACAACTAATGAATCATGGAACTTTACATCAAAAACTAAGGATATACTGTATGGTGACTAACATAACATAATAGAAAATTATTATAAAAAAAAGAAAAATAATTAGAAAAATCCTGAAAAAATAAAATAAAATAAAATAAAATAAAATAAAATAAAAAAGAGCAAATCCACAGAAGGGTAAAAAAGGATGTTATCTAGAATTGTCTTCATATGAGAAACATTTGAAAAAAATGGCTTGGAGACTTAGAAGACTTGAGGGATAGATAATGTCTGACCCCAGATGTTTAAATTACTGTCATAAGTAAACAAGTTAGACCTCACATTTTTAATCTAAAGATATTCTTATGACATGTGAATGAAAGTTACACATCTCATCAAAACACAGCCTCATCATGTGGTCATGTTCTCTGCAGTGTAGCACTTAAAAACCTTTTACCTCTGGGATAAAATTTCTCATGCTCATTTTTAATGTTGAGGTAACTTATTTTTCAAACTATAAAACACGCAGTTCAGCTTGATTTCATAGTGAAATCATTCAGAAGCTCATATCTGCATGATTGCCGTTGAAATAGACTAAACAAAAAAATTCAGTCAGTACAAATTGCTGTGGGTTATCTATACAGCTACAGCGTGTGGTGAGAACCTGGAAGCTACATCCACAGAATTTATGAGACTTCCAGTAAATCAGCTCAGTTCAGTGTTTTAGACCTGTATCCAACTCTTCTTGGATGTCTAGACACAGCCTAAGATGAGGCTTCAAAAATGGGTAAAAATGAAGCAGCCAAAGCCACCAGAAGCCTTTGACCCTCTTCTAATGTTTCAACCAGATAATTATTTTCCCTCTCAAGAATTTGGCTATCCTTTGAGGGGAAAAAAAAAAAAATCAAGATTTTCCATGTGAAGAGCCCCTGAAAGAAAATACTCTGGAGAAAGGTCAGTGAGAATGGGCCAAAGCCGAATTCTTCAGATCTGCTTGGAGAATGTGGAAAGTCTGTACCCTCGCTACTTTTCGTGTTTTCCAGCTGGCCAAGAGCTCCCGTGGCATTTGTCCAGCTTTGCCTTCCCCATACCTTTTACATCTTAAAGGGACTCACACTGTGTGCTAAAATGCCTCAAATGGAAACTGAAGTGGTAGCTGCAAGCTGTGGTAGAGGTAATTAGATAATTAAGAACTGATGGGTTTTGATTTCTATCAAGGTAATCTATTACCCTTTCTGCTCTGTAGCAAAGATACGACCTTTCAAATTTGACGACAGTAAACTTTCCTACTTAGGGAATATATTTCTTTAAATATGTCCCACTTTTAATAAACAGTACTTACTCTGCTTGTTGTGGTTTGTCTCTTCAAACTTTTTTATCTTAGATTTTCTGTGGAAAGTTAAGGATTCTCTCAAAAATAAAAAAGTTGGTTTTAAAAATAAACACAGTCCAAGTTCATTCTATAGTTCTTTCATTCGTTCATTCATTCATTTGCTCCACTCATTTGACAACTATTTGTCTTGTGGAGGCCGTATCCCGAGGACTGTGGTAGACCCACACCGTGCCATTCATTTGCTATGTGATATTGGGAGTCACTTGATCTCTCTAAATCTCAGTTTCCTCAACTGTAAAACAGCTCTGCTACCAACTTCGCAGGGTCGCTAATGAAGATTAAATGAGATGATTTCTCTTTTAAGATGGTGAAAAATTAGAAGCTTCTCTTTTGCTCTACTCCATCCATTGCTATATCCAAAAGATCGTATACGACGGAGATGGAAAGTCTTAAAAGCACGAGAAAGTAGCAATCTTAATCGACTATTTGCAAAACTCATGGAGGGACCTGGATTGAAATTTTATGAGTGACCACTGCTAAAGAAAAAGAAAAGAAAAATGATTAAGAAAAATGTAGCTAAACAGGAAGACAACAAGAAGAAACTCCTATACATCCTCCCTGAATCAATGCAAGAAATGTAGATACTTGTGCCAACCAGAAATCCAGATAGCCAGCTGTACTTTGAAGCCAATTCAAAAAATGAATCCAAGTAAGAATTTACGTTTGGGGAAATCCAGATAGAAAATGCCTGACGGTAAATATTTATTCAAGTTAAACATACAGAGTTCCATTTAAATAATTGCTTAAGTGTGACAAAATTGCATACTAAACTAAAAAAAATGGACTCTTAAAAAGAAAATTATTGTGGAAACAATAATTCAGAAATAATATTCTAGGTCAGTATTTCTAGATAGATTAGCAAATGTGTGAGATAAAGTGGCAAAAAGTAAACGCTTTTAAATTCCTTAAGAAGTCAGTAATTATTGTTTTATTTGTGAATTTCGTATATACAAAAATGAATTCAGGGATGATTTGGAAAACTTAAAGGTAACTGTTTAAAAAAAAGATAGTCATTTACCTGTAGAACTGAAAACCACTAAAAAATATAGAAGTCAAAAGACAGTTCATTTATCAACATATGCAAGGAAACAGTGAGGAGCATTCAAAAAAAAAAAAAAAACAAAGCTTATGTCAAAATGACAAAACTATAACCAAGCCTATACAGCTATGGCAAGAAATAAACATGATTCAGACTTTCCTAATCATGGGCAGTGCTTTTCAGATTGGGATAAAAAATAAAACCCAACTATATTGTTGGCATTTACAACGAATATATCTTTTTAAAAAGTAAGACAAATGGATAAAAGTAAAAGAAGAGACAAAGCTATGTCAGGTTAATGTAAATAAAAAGTGAGAAATCATTCCAATAATATGCAAAAAAGTCTTAATGAAATCAGAACAAAAAATGTCACTTCTGTAAACATGTTAAAAAGCTCACCTCTTTGACAAAAATATTAAAGCTTTAATGGAAAATCACTTTTAAATTATAAAATTTGCAAAGGTGTTTTAAAGATGATAGACAATATTTTTATGGGTGTGATGATATTCATTATTCAGTAAATATTTATTGAATACCTCCTAGCACTAGTCACTTTGTAAGACCTAAGAACATAGTGTAATCAAAACAACACAGTCAAATATGTCTTTCCATTTATGAAGATCTTGTTTCAAGTTATTCAATAAGATTTTTATCATTTTCTCAATTAAAAAAATTATCCTATGTATTTTGGAGGCTTTCTCCTAATATGTATGGAATATTTTCCTATATCTAAGTTATTAGAAGTATAATCTAGTAGTGTCTTGTAAAAATCACTTGGATTTTGAGTTAATTTTGGTAATTTGTATTTTTTAGGGTATTATTAATTTCCTCTAGGTTCTTAGTTTTGTCATAGGATTGCTTATAATGTTTGATTTTAATTTTTTTCCATCTTCTCTATATTTGTGGCTATGTACCCTATCCTTTCTCATTTGTGATCGTGCATACTTTTGTTTTCTCCCTTAATTAGTATTATATTATCTATTTCTAAGGGGAAAAATATTTGTGTATGTCTTTATCCCTTATGTTATTTTTATATTTTCTATTTTATTTATTTTGGTTTTAATTTATGTTAATTCCCTCTTTTGGCTTGTTTTGTTTTTTTTTAATCAAAGTTTATAATCCCTGTAGATGAATATTGACTTTTTTTTCTCCTTTCTATAAATAATGAACATATTTAAGGTCATAAATTTTCCTATAGTCTTTGCTGTGGTCCATTGGTTGGATATAATGTGTTTATATTTTTTATTCTTTTCTAAATAATATATAATTTTTATTTTGGTTTCTTCTGTAACACAAGGATTATCTAAAAATATATTTAAAGGGGGCGCCTGGGTGGCACAGCGGTTAAGCGTCTGCCTTCAGCTCAGGGCGTGATCCTGGAGTTGTGGGATCGAGCCCCACATCAGGCTCCTCTGCTATGAGCCTGCTTCTTCCTCTCCCACTCCTCCTGCTTATGTTCCCTCTCTTGCTGGCTGTCTCTATCTCTGTCAAATAAATAAATAAAATCTTAAAAAAAAATAAAATAAAAAATAAAAAAATAAAAAATAAAAATATATTTAAGGGTTTTTTGGTCTCCTTTTTTAGAATTTTTTTTTCTTTTTCTTTCTTTCTTTTGATTTATGATTAAAGAATGTGATCTATATAATCTCTTTTTTAAAGTTTCTTAAGGCTGGTATTGTGTATGTGTGTAGGTCCAACTATAAGACTGGTTTTTGTAAATGTTTTGCGGATAATGAAGTCTTTATATTCTGTTTGCTTACTTACTTACTTTTATCCACTATATTTGTCCCATTTGAAAAGAGTCATATTAAATTTTTTCTATATTTTTATTTTAACTGATTTCATACATATATTTATTACAAGTTCTTGCAATTTTAGTAGCATTTGCTTTCTTTCCTTCCCTACTATGTAATTTGGTACAAACAGTTTTGTGAGTATTTTCCAATCTTCACAAATTGTACTTTATACTATTCTATAATATTTCTCTTTCTTCTATTTAGAGCTTTTAAACTATTTATCTCGTTCAGTACTTTTAAATTCTATCTCATCTATTATTAATAGTGCCATTCTTGAATTTATGTTCTTTGTTTTGTGCCTGTCTGATTTCTCTTTCTCTGTTCCTTTATTTTTGCAAATAACATGTAACTTTTTTAAAACCAAAATTAACTGACTGGCTGAGAGAATTCAGTCCACTATCATTAATTTCATAATCAATATACATAAATTTATTCCTGCCATCTTATTATTCTTTTGAATTTTTTATATTTTTTTTACTTGATCAAAAGGCTATTAATTTCTCCTTTTTCTTCTTTTTTTTTGAGAGTTCTATTGTACATTTAATTTCATTAACATTTTCATTTATCACCAGTACGTAGCCCTATTATTCCATGAGGCAAATTATCAAATATTTCTCTCCCAAACTCTTTCTTCTTCTGCTTCTCCCCATGCCCACTTCTCCTACTGAGACCTCTAGGATCCCTTTGCTGCCCCACTGTCTGCCCCTGCACCCATCAGAGAAGACCTGGGGAGCATTTTTATTTCCTCCTATCCTACCCCAACTTTTAGACTATTTGAATAGTGTGTCTCTTTTACTGTAAGAGTCTTTCTTTAGCGCTTATATTCCATATTCTTAGATGGGCTGTCATAATTTATTTTGATTTAGCTCTGTGGATGTTCCAAGTTCTGTTGCTTGCCACTGTTTTTTTCCTCTTTATCTTTCCTCACCTTGGACGTGCCCTTCAGTTTCATTTGGTCTGCTGTAATCTCATCCCTGCTTAGGCGCTCCCTCAGGTGGAGGGTGTGGTGATATCCCAGCTGGATATGGGTCTTTGCAGTCCTCTTAAGAGTCCATTCATGTTACTTCATTGCCATCTACATTTTGAATGTTCAGTCCAGTGCCAGTCTAATTCTTTCTCCTTCCTAAGCAACTTGCTATGTCTTTTCAGAAGACTTTTAAATGTTTTCTTTATTTCAGAGCTCAAGAATTGTATAAATGTATATCTACATGGTATCTTTTCTCATCAAGTACACATGAAACAGCACTTGAAATGTATAGACTCAGATCTTTTTAAAAACCAGGATAAGATTCTTTTTTAAAAAGTAGTTTCTTTTTTGTAATTATTTTGCTTCCCTCACACTTCCTTTACTTTTTCTGGAACTCCTATTATTTACAGGTTAGATGTTCTTTCCTCCACACTTTCATAACTTCTCTTTGTATTTTTTAAAATTCTCCCACTAGATCTTGAAAACTACTAATCCTAGGCTCAACATTCATCATCCTTTACTACTAAATGTTTTGACTTAAAAAATCTTATTTTTTAGTTTCAGGAAGTTTTTCTTAATGTTGTACTTGTACCTCTTCAAATACTTAACTATTCTGCTTCCCCCAACATTCTTTATTGATACACTGTTCTGATTGCTGTCTTCATTCTTGCTTTCTCTGGCTGGGAGACCTCCTCATCAGATGTCCTCTTAGTGTCCTTTGTTCGTTGTGGCACAGGTCCAGCTGCTGGATACCTTAAGTGGACTGGTCCTGTGAGGGCGGGAAGGCACAAGACATCTCAGTCATCCCAGGCCCAAAATAGACAAGTTGCCATTTACGTATTGAGGCACCAGGAGGGAGACTTTCTTTTGCATTAAGGTAGAGAAAACTCAGCCTCCCCATACTTCCTTAGGGCCGGAAGATCAGGCACACCCAGGAGTCCTGTGACCACTGAGGGACAGCCTTACCAAAGGCCTGCTGCATGCTGGTCCTTGCCTTAGAGTTTTCCTGCTGTGGTCCCAAAGCTCTGTTCAGCCCAGGGCAAGAAAGTACCACAGCAGGATCTAGCTCACACCCTCTACCCGAGTACCAGTCCCAAAGTCGGCTTGACTCAAGAAAAGAAGATGTGTTTGACCTGAGTTAGAAGTGGAGAGGAAGCAGAGCACAATTAAGTCATCATCTTCCTAGAATCCCCTGGGGGATATAATGATAAGCATAAAAATGATACATTTCCTGTCCTAATGTTGTTTATGAGCTAGTTGAGAAGATAGACAATATCTAAGCAAGCAAGCAAGTAAATAAATAAATAAGAAATTAAAAAAACAAACACACACATATTTCTGAATTCACAACTGTAATTAGTGCTATGAAGGAAAGGTAAATAGAAATATGATCTGAGATTCCAAGAAAGAGTAGGCATTAATTGTGCAATGATTCCAAGAAAGAGTAGGCATTAATTGTGAAATGAGGGCAGAAGAAAAGAGCTACAGGCAGAGAGCAGCATATTCAGAGACCTTGGGAGCAGGCATGGCACATTTCAGGAAGCAAAAGAGGCCAGCATGGCCGGAGGAAGGAAAAAAAAAAAAAAAAAAAGGCAAGGGAAAGCAGAGTGTGAAAAGAAGCTGGAGAGGAAGAGGCCAGATGACACGGGGTTTTATAGGCCATGAGAGACAGTGTAGTCTTTCCCTAAAAGCAGGTGGTGTATGTTTGACTCCACGGGTAAAACTATCTGATTCCCATTTCAGGAAAACATGAGGATTCCGTGGGGAGAGCGTAATTAGAGGAGCCATGTGATGCCGGGAGACCCGTGAGGAGGCCACAGCGATGTTTGAGGGAGGGTGATAGTGTGACCAGGAAGTGCACTTTTAGGGGGTCATATGAAAGAGGGCATGAGGGGGTGGAAGGGAGGGAATGGCAAGCTGAAATCGCTGATTCAGTTCATATCAGGGTGCCTCTGAGATAGTCAAGTGGGGAAGTCAGTAGCCACTGTGCATCTGGGCCAGTCCTGGGCAAGAGATACGACCTTGTGAGCCATCTGAGTGTAGGTATAAACTAAGGCTGTTAGGCACGAATGAGAATACCCTGGAAGAGAATAAGAAGAGAAAAAGGCTGTAATTTCTGGGATTCTGCTAGTATCCGTCAAAATTGGATTATCTCTTCTGGAAGGGTGATTGGTAATGCCTATCGGCGTCTTAAAAAATGACTGACTTTGATCCTGTAACTCTATTGATAGGCATCTATCCTCAGAAAGTAAGAGGAGTAAATGTGAAAGGCTTATGGATAAAAATATTCACTTAAGCAGTATTTCTGATTGTAAAAAGAAGGAAATTACCTAATTAATATTTGAAAGAGGTTAAGTAAATTATCAGACATTTATTTTAATGAATATCATGCCACTCTAATTTGATGTTTATAAAAATGTAATGGCATAAGTAAATGACCATAATATCATAGTAAGTAAAAAAGGACTCCAAATTGACAGAGAGAGATGGGGGTTGGGGAGACCTCAGCTGTGCGAAAGACTGATAGAACAAGAGTGTAAAGAAATAAGTTTATCTGTAAACCATGGAAAAGGGATGATTGGCACCATTTTTATACTTTTATCTAGTTTCCAAATCTTTCTAAATGGGCATGTATTACATCTTATGTATTATTTTATTGTTAGGAAAAGAAATAAAGTTACAGTATTGTCCGAGTTGTCAGTATGCACTTTGTAGGCATTTAATTATTTTTTCTTTTCTCAATATCAATGAGCGTTCCTGTTTTGAATCTAGGATAGTATATTAAGTTTATAAGATAATTTCCTTACCTTTTAAAGTTTTATGAACCATTTAGACTTAGAAAATGGTTTCAGAAAATTGATTAATTATTAGGCAACAGCAGATCCATTCCCCTGGCACCACTCTGACTTGGCACCCAGTGTATCATCTTGAGAGCATTTCTGTTTCCTTCCCTTCTTATTGCTTAGCAGTACAAGTGGCTCTGAATTCTTTAATGTGAAGTTTTTAAAAGATTATATAATAAATATAGGAATTTGCTAATTATTTTAAATGCGATGAATTGGTTTTATTTTCCTCCAGTGACTTTCAGAGAATTATCCATTTGGACTGTCATTTGTATCATCATTGTCTACAGTGATATAAAATCATTTTGAATTTGGTTTCAGACTAAAAGCACAATTTTTTTTTTTAATTCCAGGAATGTATACAAAGACTATCGTTTCCTTGAGCTGGCCTGTGACTCACAGGAGGATGTAGACAGCTGGAAGGCATCTCTACTAAGAGCTGGAGTTTATCCTGATAAATCTTTAGTAAGTTGGATATATCTCTTATTTTACAATTATTAACCATGCTTAAGAAGATATAATTCTACATACTATATGATGGAGAAACTAGTTCTCTTTTGACTTAATTAGTATGGAACAGTTCTAAGTAATACTTTGCTCATATTTCTTTTTCTCCATTAGTTTTTAGAAGTTTATCAGTTTGTTTGTTAGAGAAAATGGCCGACTCTGCCATAAAACATAATATACATAATCTCAGACCAAGATAGAATCTCTTTGTTGTAATTTAAAATTTTATTTTCCTTTATGTGGTATTTCACAGTTGTCCTAGTATTCATACAGCTGTTTAGAACATTCTTCATATAGTCATAGTATATATCACGTCATAACACTATTTCGTACCCTTAAAATGTACTTATTTTTATAAAAATCTACCTCCTTTCATTATGTCTGTAGTACCTGAATCCAAAATTATATCTGTATTCAAACTCTGGTTAATGTCATTTGGAGTGTGAAAGAAGAAAAACATTTATATTGCCATTCCTACTTATCTTTATAAATATACTTCAAGTATTTGAAGTCACTTCTCTCATTCAAGTTAATAAACAGAACTTCTATTTGTGTTCTTTGGGAAATGTCTGGATTTAAATTTCAGAAGTCCCACCCAACATATGTACACACACCGTTAGACAGATGCTGCAGACTAGTGGCTCCTGCTGCTTACTTCCTGTTCCCCTTGAGATGTTCCATCCAGGTGTCTCCTCAGAATGCAGTGCTGAGCCCGAGCCTTGGGGACTTGGTACAGCTTGACCCTTGTGGTGCTTACTTGTCTCTAGATCAGTTTATAGGACTGATCATGCATAAGCCAGGTCATTTCTAGGCCCCCAGTAGGAAGAGTCTTCTCAAGAGAAAGTCTGAAATGTGGGTGCAGGGGAGCAATTGGAGCATCTCTGGAGGAACTTTAGATTTGAGTACATCCCTGAGGTTGCACTGGAATTTAACAGAGTTCCAGAGGTAAAGGATTGGGGATTTGTGCCAAATGTTCTTCTCACTGTTGTTATTTTAGCTCACACATAGACCTCTTAACTCCATCCTAACCTACCCTTGCCTAGCCAGCACCTAAAACAACGAACCCCTCACAACATACCCTGTGCCCTCCACATGAAATGAAACAAAACCCTTTCCTGGTGATATCCAAGCACAGAGGTATCTGTATGATTTCCATAATTGTCCAAATCTTGTCATTTGTGTACATATATATTTACATAGCTATATGCCACTCCAAAAATTGCACGTGAGAAGTCATTTAAAAATAGGAAAACCACTTCTACTTTTCTTATTAATTCTAATCATTTCTTATTACTCTTCCCTCTCCATTGATGGTAGTGTGTTTAATTTCACAAAAATCCTATATTAAAAATGTACATATACTTAATTTTTTTTCATTCAGTCCACAAAAGCCTGTTGAGCACACACTGTTTGCCAGGCACCGTTCTAAGCACTAGTGCTACAGAGGTGAGCAATAAGGTCCCATCCCCAAGGAGCAGACATTAAACAAGTGAACGAATAACTGTTCAGTTATATAGTGGGATTTCAAGAGAGTGATACTGTCTATAAAAAATAAAGAAAAAGGGACAGACAGAGAGGGGCAGGTAAGCTTTATTTTAGTAAAGGTGATGAAGGAAGGTCCCTTTGAAGAGTTGCCATTTGAGTAGGCTCCTGAAGGAATGGAGGGAGTAAATGAAATGAAGGGAAGACTATTTGTGGAAAGGACTAGCAAGTGCAAAGCCAGCTCATTGTCTCAGAAGAGCAACAAAAAGTCATGTCTGGAACACAATGAGGGAGGACAAGAGTGGCTGATAGTTTCCAAGAAGGTGGTCAGGTTAGATTATATTGGTCTTGAAGGATGTGGTAAGCATTTGAGTTTTGAGTGAGATGGGAAGCCATTAGAGGGTTCAAGCCGGTTAGTGACATGATAGGATGGACATTTTCTAGAAGATTATATGGCAGGGTGTTACAGGAAGCTGTAGAGCATGTGTGTTCAATCAGAGGTTTTAGTGTCAAACGCCCAAGACTGAAATTCCAGAAGTTCACATGTAAGCTGTGGGATGTCTAACCTTTTTATATTTCAAAATTCCTATTTATAAAAGGGAAATAACAGGAATCCCCTATAGCTTGGTTGATGGGATTAAGTGAGAGAATGCAGGGAAGGCACTGAACAGGGGAGGCACAAGTAGGTACTCTGTTTATAAGAATGATGATGATGGTGATGATGATGATAATTATTTTCATCACGGACTGCTTTCTTTAACAAGTAGTGAGAGCTAAGACAGTGTGGATATTATAATGTAGCCCAATGAGATCGTAAATACTTTATGCTATTTTCTATTTCCAAATAATGCTTGGTTGTATAAAATGTTAATGTGTGGATGTATGTCTTCCTGCCATGCAGCTGTAATGTTTGTGAAGATTTTTTTTCAGTTGTGCTTTTGTCTAACTTATTTTAAATGCACTAGACGGAGTTTGCTATTTAAAGAAATTATGTAATGCATCTCTTGTGAGAGAAAACTGTCTTGGAAAAGCAAAATTACCTATCTCTGGTGAATTGTTTTTATAAATTTGGATTTTCACGTATCCATAGCTCTGCACGAAGGAGACGGTCGATGAAATATTTGCTATTTTTGATTGGAATAGTCAATTTTAAGCAAATCTAGCGTTGTCCTACACAATCTGTTTGATTCTTTTCCCATCACTTTTGTTTATAAATACACTTTTGGTACAGTTGCTTGGAGGGTCGAGACAAAGGGGTTTTTTACTATATGCCAAAGACATGACAGGAAATTAAACTTGGCAGTATGCCAGGAACGTTGCTTTTCTCAGTTTTCATCATAAACAATATTTGCATTTCTTATGCACCATGTAGTTCTGGAGGTTATATTACACGATTGCTTGACTTTCAGATGTTTAAATGGCAGCTAACTACTGAAAGCAATCTAAGTAGAATGCTTGTGTAAACATTCATTTTGTGAGCATGCTTAGATTTGGGGGGAGTGGATACTTTTAGGTGCAGTTATTCCTAATTTAGAAAGATTTGATGAAAAAGTCAGATTAACCTAATAACAGATGTCTCTCTGTAAGTCAATTTTTAGGACTTCTGGTGTGTCATTTGGGTTTCGTATCAATAAACCATTGAGTTGACAGCAAATCAATCACTATTCTAAAAATGAAACATTTTTCATCATACGTGGACATAAGTCTAGACTCAAGAAGTTCTGCTTTCTACACAAAACACCTCTATTTTGACTGGAAAAAAGTCTACAAAAATCATTTTTTAAAATTGTGTAATTTTGGCTTCATTTCGGTAAATAGCCATTACACACATTATGGTTTTGGACGAACGTTTTTTTCAACTAAGATTGCCCACTTTTTTATGACACGCTTTTCACGCTTTTCCCCATCATATTTTTTCTGTCGTGTCCACATGATGGGATATTTTATGTCACTCGTATCATAGTGTTTGTTCTGCTACCTGGTTTCTTCTATCTCTTAGGTTGTTTCTCTTAGAGTTTTTTACAGATTTTTTTTTCTTTCTTTCTCTCCCACACTCTTTTCTCCCTCCCTTCCCTTCATCCATCACTGTTACGGTGGACTCTAGAAATTCAAATATAAAAAGATGCAATTCTTACTTCGTAAGAGTTTCAAGTGTAGTGGAAGTGAGGGGTGCAAATAATTACAATGTGGTAGGAACTACAGTGGACATCTGTATAAAATGCAACAGCCTAACTGCATTTCTATGCGGATTTTCAAATTACTGCTTGTCCCTTAACCTTTTTGGATCCAAAGCAAAATGTAGACTTCATATTTGAGCACTGTCATGTGTGGCCCTGAAATGGAAATGAGGAGTGCTGGGTCCAGTTTCCCACGACACTGCCGTACTTCATGGACTTGCACGTAACCTCTCTGAGCCGCAGATTTAGCCTTCTACCAGTCACCTCATCTTTCAGAACAGCCACAGTACTTTAAAGATATATTTAAATCTGAATTTGGATTTAGCAGAATTTTTATTGCTCTAACTTCTATTTCCTTTGGCCATTAAATTAAAATTATGACTGCTATAAAATTTTATATTGTTGAATAATTGAATTGTTATACAATTTTGAAGTAAAGATGTTTCTAATGGAATTAGTTAATAGCATTTTGGGGTTTTTTTAGTGATGAAAATGAGATTAAAAAGTGTGAGTACCAGACTTATAGGCTACAATTAAAGAACTTTTAAAAGATCATTTTACAGGAAAAAACATATATACATGCATCAGTAAGTGTGAATATAAATAAATGTAAATTTCATTAAATATCTAAAGAACGTGATATAAAAAATGACGGACTTTCCTGGAACAGTTTTGCCAGCTAACAGTATGACTTAAATTGTATATAAACACTAAAGAATTCCAAATTCTTTGGAACATTTTGTGTGCAGTGAAATGAGGTAGACTTTAAGTCAGATCTACTCACATTTGAATCCTGACCCATTTATTGGCCATGTGGCTCAGGCAACTTACTTAACTCTTCAATTGTTTGTTCTTTTTTAAACTCAAAATAATGCTACCTTTCCCTGTGTGATTTTATAGGATTAAGTGAGGACGATTGCACATCACCTCCAGCGTAGTGCTACGGCCGGGTGGATGTGTTCAATGCCATGTAGCCTTTATTACTATTGAAAATCATTCATTGTCCATGAAGCCCTAATTCCCAGTTTAGTAGTTATTTTTGTCTTTGCAGACAGTCAGTGGGACTTGGGCATGTGAGGGAGAATTTCCTTAACTGTTGGCTGAGGAAGCAGAATTCTTTAGGGGGTGTCTTGGGGTTGTGTCACCCTGTGCCCAGGCTGGTTTGGAAGACTCCGTCTATCTGTCAGGAGTGAGCCCAACGGGCTGTCTGTGAGGAAAAGTGAGGATTCACAAGCCTGCCCTCCGATGCTGGCCTGCTGGCTATTGGAAAGGAGCAGCTTGTAGCGTAGTGGGGGCCCTGGAATTAAATTATTAAATTTATAATATTATAAATTATAAATTTATAATATTAAAGTATTATACACCTGAGAATTTCTGAAGAGATTTCCATTGGCTATACAGATGGACGGTCCTCCCCTCTAGGGTATGGGTTAAGTGATGAAAGATGGCAGTAGAATGTGAAACACCCTGGAACTTCATTATACTTCTGAATTCAAGACCTTCCCAGTCATAGTGAATGCTTTTAGGACTGCTTTGGAAGTTGAACCCACTCTATCAATGAAGTCTTTGGGGACTTCAGAAACTCCTTGTGGATAGACTCTAAAACTGAATGTTTCCTGTGGCAAATAGCAACTGGGGGGAGGGTCTCTGTATCGTTCGAGGGGGAGAAGGGGAACGCCCACAGCCCTCCATAAATATGTTTTAATATGGGATGAGCACTCACATGCATTTGTTTACTCAGCCATCGGTTAGTACAAGCCTGACAGAGCCCATGCTTAGCCCGGCCACACATCGCTTTCTTCTTAGCTTATTCAGCAGCACTTCCCACACCACGTCAAGCAGCCACATGACCAATGCTGAAGACTTTCGTTTTTCTTCAGTGGAGGTACTTGCTGTGATCTAAACATAAATTGCTGCCACACAGAGTAGTGGAGGGAATTATAAAACATTTACAGTTGGCCATTCATGAGTGTTATGCCTCTCTCAGAATAGACGATCGGGAGATGATTGAAGGAAGCAAGAAATGGCAAAGCCACACCGCGTCCTCCACATGGATGTTTCTCATATTTAAAGATCAGGGCCCCCTACTCTGTGACATCATTGTTGCCACTACAAACAGAACCGTCTGCCATCGAGCAGAGAAGCCAGTCATTCCCTAATGTGCAAAAATACTTGGTTGAACTCCTGAAACTTATTTGGTGATCAAAAGCGGCACTGCTGTGGAATTCAATAAACTCCATCTGTTGGAGGTATTTTCAGCAATATTGCACTTCTTTGGAGAACCAGGGTCCTGTTATTGTCTAAAATAGTATTTTACTCCTGATAAAATTCCCTGTGGGGATCTTTATTGCCTTATTGAATGGTTGGCATATTCCCCTATTTCCCCCCCTTCATTCTTTTTTCCCCTTCATTCATTCTTGTGTCATTATTTATGTTTCACAGAAGCCAGTGATGTTAACGGTGATATCATGGCAACTCCCAATGCCAAGAAGCTTCCCTACACTGTTTTATCAGTGTCTTTAAACTTACGTTATGTTATTATTAAATATGATGGCTGTGATGTCCTTGGAGTAGACATTTCCCCATAGTCACCAATTGGCATTGTTTTTAAGAAAACACCTCTCCTGTGATTGTTGCCTTGCCCCTCTCCAGAAAATTTCTGTATGTAGTGTTTCTCCCTGCACATCCTCTTTGACAACTAAATGCCAGATCTCCAGCCCAACCTGTTACTCCACCCTGGGCTCAGCCTCGTCCACAAGATGCACACACTTTACTAACAGCTCTCTTCAACTCTGCATCTCAGCGAGAAATTCCTCCTGGGCCCCTTGTGAGAAGACTTCAGATGTGTTCCCTGCCCATATCCCATCATGCCTTCCCCACAGGATCTGACCTTGCAAGGACTCGGGTTGTCCTGGGAATAATGAATCACCATTTTATTTTTTTAAGCCATATGTGAGTTAAATTGTTTGATAGAAATCATACTCCTGCCGCTCCAGTTTGAAACAGGAGAGCCATTTGCCCGCCGCCTGTCGCTGGCTGCTCTCTGTGTCTCCATCCAGAGTGTCTCTTTTAGAAATGACTGCATTTTTTGTGACTAACCTTTCCAGACCCATTTTCTTGAATGTGGACCAGTGTTTATTTTGGCCGTATCCCCACTATACAGCTTTCACTTCCCATGCCAACCCGAGACAAAACTCATAATTTATGAAGTAGAGAAATGGTACAGATGGAGGTCGTAACTTGGTCTGCTTACCCCGTCTCCCCAGAACCACCCACTCCTTTCCTCTGCTCCCTTTTCTTTCTTTTTCCACCTTCTTTGAAACCAAGGATGCAGTGTTTGTTTAAAAATGCATTGGCTGATGAAATTTTCCACTGCTTGGCATGTTGGAGGAGGGGCTGTCAGGAAAGGGCAAGCTGACATACTAACTATTTTGCCTTTCATGCTAACAGTTCACTTATTACCAATTCAAACCAGTGCTTTTTGGCTAGGTTCCCATACTCCAAGGATTCCGGGTAGAAAGAAAGGGGGAAATCTCTGTCATAATTTTCTGCTGTTGTAAATATATGATTTCATTTAATATAAGTGGATTCTTTGACTTGCCCATGGGCTCCGGGTGCTGTATGTAGAGGATGTCAGTGAATAAATTATTTGTTTTGATTTTGCTCTAGCGTGAAAAACCTTACAATTTTTAAATAAGTTTATGTTTAACATGTTTCTTTTTTGTTTTTGTTTTTGTTTTTCCTTGCGGCTACGTGCACAGGGGAACAGCAAAGTAAGTTCTTTGCCCTATTGCAGCTCCTCTTTCTCTCCAGCCCCCACCCCCCCACCGCATGTATCTTGGCAAGAGTGTTTCTGTGCACGTTGAAATGACTGTTGTCTGCGACAGCGCACCAATGATACAGGGCTTGCAAATGCCGGGGAAAACGTACATTTGGACTATCCTAATGGCTGTTCTGTTTTGACCTTTTGGAAGGGCAGTGTTACGTTCTTTAGGGTTGGTTTTTGGGTGGTTCGGAGAGGTTGATAACATAAGGAAAGAGGTCAACACTGAGAGCAAAGATTATGAAGATTTAATAATAAGGACTCTTCCGCAGAAAGGGTACAACAATCTGATGAAACTCAGTGCAGCGAAGTTTTTGACCAAAAATCAAAGCTCTTATGTTAATGTGCAGTTATAAAAACCCCAAACTGGAGTCTTAAATAGCAGGATGGCTGGCTTTGCTGGTGAAACTGAACTAGATCAGTGCTCTGGCTTTGAAGGTGCCTTAAAATGGATGGAAGAGGGTGGGGTCCACATTTGACTTGGCTTCTGCACCCTGATGTATTCCAGCTGGATGGAAGCAGGAGGGTGTGGGGGATGGAGGAGGAGACCGAATGTGCAGGATAGATTTGTGAGACCAGGCGGCACACACCGATGGTGAAAATTATCTTCATGTTGTTATTGTCATTAGATGAATGAGCGTGTTAGTCATTCGTAGGGTTGCTGGCTTGTTTGAATTTCAATTCAATTCTTCCAAAAGATTAGAACTACTTCTCACTTACGTTAGCTCTATAATAGTAGCATAGTTCGGGAAGATGGTCTTAAGTTTAGCACGGTGATTTGTTTTTCCTTTTTTCTATGGAGAATTATTAGTGTTTCATCCTACCAGGTGGCCCACTTAAAATGGGCCTCATTGAATACAATAAGAATTGAAAAGAATCTGTTCTATAAGGGGCTGCCTGCATAGTTAAACCAGCTGGAATTCATCAAAATTGCTATTCATAAGCCATACATATAGAATGTAAAACAAATGTGGGAAATCTTGCAGTTTAATTTGATGGAATGTGCTGTTATAGAATATGTTGAAGTCGTGGTTGGTATTGAAAATGTGTCACTTTATGAATTTATATCTGAATAGAACTGCTTGTGACCCAAGTAATAATATTAAATAAAGTTAAAAATACTACAACAAAAGTACAAGATAGACATTTGTGAAGAAGCGAGATGGTGAGTTCAGTCCACTAATAGTTCACTTTTTAAAAATGGCAGGTAGCTTATGAAATTAGAGATTCCTTGCACAAAGTAAAGGATAATATTTCTACCTAATACTACCACTATTAGAAAAAAACATTTGGGGGGCGACTGGGTGGCTCAGTCGTTAAGCGTCTGCCTTCGGCTCAGGGCGTGATCCCGGAGTTCTGGGATCGAGCCCCACATCGGGCTCCTCCGCTGGGAGCCTGCTTCTTCCTCTCCCACTCCCCCTGCTTGTGTTCCCTCTCTCGCTGGCTCTGTCTCTGTCAAATAAATAAATAAAATCTTTAAAAAAAAGAAAAAACATTTGGACAAAATATAAAAACCCATATTTTTGTTCTGACACCAAATGATGTATTTCAATTCTTGAGTAGTAAATATGTCTGATCTAGTCACTTACATTGAGTCTCTGTCTAGAATTTCATGTGCTCCATGTCTTGTTTGTTAAATGCCATGAGCTAATTGTGAGTGCGCCAATAATGAGTCTGTGTATGTGATGATCAGAGAACCAGCTGCTGACATTTTGGGGGATGTGCTAACCCGTAGACCCCTCGAAAAGCATTAATGATTTGCTTCTTTCACTAGTGATTCACTGATGACTTAAAGGGATTTGTAAAATTCCCCAAAGAAAACACTCCTTTAAAGTAGGAGACATCCATTTATTGTGTCTTGCTTGGTCAAGTTCTTCTGGGCAATGTTCAGTTTAATAGAGTTTACTGATTTTCAGATCATTATAATGCAGTGAGCAGTAAAACCCCAAAATGCTAAGCTGCTGCTCATAAGGGTACCTCTAGGATGATGTAGAAGATCTTCCAGGGTCTTCACGCACCTGGAGCCACCATCTGCATAACGAAAACTTAGTACAATGTTGAGGGGGTATCTTCAGGTGCCCGAGGGTCAGTTGAAGAGTGTTAAAGACGCGAGCACTGACTGCTTTGGTTTTTAATTGAAAAGTGGCTACTTTGGAGGTGCTGGTGTTTATTGCCCTTATGCCTTAATTTTTCATTGTTTATGTTATGAATGGTGAAAAAATGTAATGCTAATACTTTAAAAATCCAATTGTTGTCCTGACCATGTACGCTGGCACGAAAAAGCCTCCTGAAATCACAAACAGCACATCTGCATGCTATTTTCCTTTAGCTTAGAATTTCAGTATAAATGGAAAACACTGGAATACAAGCTGTGCTGTCTCCAGAGTATAGATCTGGAGTCTTCAAAAGGAGAATATGAGGTTCTTTTTTCCCTCTAATTCTGGAATGCTTGGTCTGAATTGTCCCCAAGGCAACATACCTAACTTGTTGCCTGCCATATACGTGAGCCAGCTGTAAAAGGTGACTCATTTTAGACTCACAATGGCTAATTGTTTATTTAGGGAATGGCATTTTATTATTTATGATATTAACCAGACTCTAAAGAGAATGAAGTCTGCTGAATTCATGTTTCTTTAGATGAGCAGGATGAATGGATTCATCTTCCCACATATGTTAAATGCAATGTAAACACACACACACACACACACACACATATCCACATACATATATTCTGAGCTGTACGGAACAAGCCTACTATCCATTTTCTCGTAACAACTCAGCTGATCTGCTCCAGCCACCTTTATTAGATTACACTTTGGGTTTGGGATCTAATCTTCTAAACTCCAAGGAAACAAACTTTCATGATAGGTGCACAGATTTATATTACAATGGAATGAAACAGCAAGGTTCACATTCCTCTTTGAACAACTGTATGTATTTTGTTATTTTTCCTTAAAAAACAAATTTTCCTTTTCTGAAGAGATCACAGTTACCAAAAAAAAAAAAAAAAAATTCCTTCCAAGCCCATTACTTATTTTTCCTTTTGAAAATGTTTTTCTGTTGGCATAGTGATACTCTAAATCGCTTAGGGTAAAGTCTGTCTCCTCCTTAGAGGGGTTTCCCTGAACTGTGGATTCCAAGTCCATGTCTTCATGAGGAAGACCAGAGTCTAGGACTTCATGAGTCAGTTTTGGGAATGTGAACAAATATATACAGTAATGGGGTTGGGGGGGGGTTGTTTTTGTTCTTTTTCTTACTTTGTTGTACACAAATGTAAAACGTCATTTGCAGAACTGAGGCCTTCAGGTAAAAAGTAATCTCCATGTTTCTTGTCCTAGAAAGAAGACATTTAACTTCTTATTTAATTTGATGCCCTCTCTTGGTAGGCATTTCTAGGAATATAATAGGCTTTTCATTTTATTTCTTTATTAAAGACTTCGGGTTTTGTTAAATATCTTTGATATTAGGCAAATTAAAAGTAGAGAAATACTGAATAAGGAATAAAATTCTATAACAAAAGCTCTCAAGATTCTTAATGATGTTGGTGCAGAAACATAAATGAAAACTGAAAAAAAAAGAAATCCTGATGAATTCAAACATGAACGCTTCAAAAAATTTTAAGTTGTGGGGAAAAACTACATTTAATCTCTTCTCTTATGAATCTTTTATGACCTATGAAAGAGAGATTTACTACCCTTTTACTTCAGTCTTCTTAAAGTGAAGGATTCTTACATTTCTTCTGGCAGAAGTATTAAGTTGACCACCTTGATTAGAGAGAAGGAACATTTGAAAAGGAGAAATAGAATAGAAACATGCTAAAACAATTTTTTAAATCTAAGTCTTAATAAAGTTCTGGTTAGGTTAAATGCAATAATGTAATACATTTCAGAGGGCTTTGCTGTTTAAGAAAAGAAAGGAAAATCAGATTTAAACACTTGTTTTTACATTAAAAAAATACTTTGTCTAGTGATTTCCCAACACATTCAGTGAGACAAGTGGACAATGTCCGCCTCCATTAATGGGAAAAGTAGTTATTACCTAGAGTATTTATTTTGGTGATCCACTGGATTCTGTTGCAGAGATTGAGTGTGCCAGATCAAATGTCACCAAAATATATCATACTGAAGGACATAGATGTTAAATGCATGATAATTTGTCTTGTCTCTTAGGCCAAGAGACTCCTAAATTCTTGCCCTTGGTTGAAGGCGAGAGACTATAGATAACACTGAAAAACCATCACCAAACCTGTAAAGAACCAGACAGTATAATATCATAATGTATTATGATGTATTTCCTTTCTAATATTTAAAATATGTATAAGTGCAAATCAGAACATTCTAAGCAGTTTAGGTATAGTCAGGTGAATTAGGGTTTTTTATTTTCTTTGAATGATGTATACGCTTTCCTTGATTTTTCTTAGAGAAGCTTAGAAAATGTTTTCCCCTGGGATTTAAGAAGAGACCATCTGATTTGCTTAATTTATGCATAACCCAATAAGAATATCATTAAAGTGAAAAGAAAGGATGAAAACTTATTGGCCTCAAAGTGTTATTTCAGTTTATGTACATATAAAAATGAATCGTCTGTCTCAATCTTTGCAACACCAATAAACCTTTGGTTCTTTTTTTGGCAAACCTATCTTAAAAGACCATTGCTTAATGCTTAGCTTTTGAACCCCCTTTTATTGTAATCAGTTGGAGGAAAGGGCAGTTCAGTTGGAGGCAGAAAACTTTGAAAGTGAGTTGCAATCTATATCGTGTTTCCAAATTTATTAATCTTGTCAAATAGACTCTATAAGAAAGCAAGAATTGATCTGTTGCTCAGAAAGCTCACAGTGGGTGATAGAACGGGGACTTCTGAAGGGTTCATGAGGCTTATTTATATATTTTATTTCCTCTATTGTTTTCAAAATAAGTGACTTCACTCTAGTTAATGAGAAATAATGAGAAGAATTTTTGTCTTACTTCATAGCTTTTTTGACATATTCTGAGTATTGTACTTTTTAAAATTTTAATTCCTGTGTAGTTAAAATACAGTGTTATAGTAGTTCCATGTGTACAATGTAGTGACTCAATATGCTGATTCAACAATTCCATACATCACCTGGGGCTCATCATGACAAGTGCATTCCTTAATCCTCATTACCTGGTGGTTTATATCTTTTTTTCCCTTTATTTGCTGTTTTGTTTCTTAAATTCCACATGTGAGTGAAATCATATGGTATTTGTCTTTCTCTGACTGGTTTGTTTCACTTAGCATTATTCTGTAGTCCATCCATGTTGTTGCAAATGGCAAGACTTCATTCTTTTTTATAGCTGAATAATATTCTGTTGTATATATATACCACATCTATATCCATTCATCTACTGATGGACACTTGGGCTGCTTCCATAGTTTCACTATTGTAAATAATCCTGCAATAAACATAGGGGTGCATATATCCCTTCAAATTAGTGGGTTTTTATTCTTTGAGTAAATACCCAGTGACGATTACTGGATCATGGGGTAATGCTATTTTTGATCTTTTGAGGAACCTTCATACTGTATTGCACAGTTGCTACACCAGTTTGTGTTCCTACCAGCTGTCCACGAGGGTTCCTTTTTCTCCACGTCCTCGTCAACACTTATTTCTTGAGTGTTTGATATTAACCATTGTGACAGTTGTGAGGTGATATCTCATCGTGGTTTTGATTTGCAATTCCCTGATGATGAATGATGTTGAGCATCTTTTCATGTGTCTCTTGGCCATCTGGATGTCTTCTTTGGAGAAATCTCTGTTCATGTGTTCTGCCCATTTTTATAGGTTTATTTGGGGTTCTTTTAATGTATATTGGGCTGTATAAGTTCTTTATATATTTTAACCCTTTATTGGATATGTCATTTACAAATATCTTCTCCCATTTAGTAGGTTGTCTTTTAGTTTTGTTGGTCATTTCTTTTGAGGCACAGAGGCTTTTTATTTTGATGTAACCCCAATAGTTTATTTTTGCTTTTGCTTCCCTTGCCTAAGGAGATATATCTAGAAAGATATTGCTATGGCCAATGTCAGAGAAATTAGTGCCTGTCCTCTCTTCTAGGACCTTCATGGTTTCAGATCTCACATTTAGGTCCTTAATCCATTTTGAGTTTATTTTTTGTATGGTGTAAGAAAGTGGTCTAGTTTCATTCTTTTGTATGTAGCTGTCCAGATTTCCCAACACCATTTGCTGAAGAGACAGTCTTTTGCCCATTGCATATTCTTGCCTCCTTTATCGAAGATTAATTGACTATATAATTGTGGGTTTATTCCTGGGCGTTCTATTCTGCTGTATTGATCTATGTGTCTGTTTTTGTGCCAGTACCGTACTGTTTGGATTACTACAGCTTTGCAATATAATTTGAAGTCTGGAATTGTGATACCAGTTTTGTATTTCTTTTTCAAGATTGCTTTGGCTATTTCAGGTCTTTTGTGGTTCCATAGAAATTTTAGTATTGTTTGGTCTAGTTCTGTGAAAAATGCTCTTGGTATTTTGATAGGGATTGCATTAAATGGGTAGATTGCTTTGGGCAGTATAGACATTTCAACAATATTTGTTCATCCAACCTATGAGCATGGGCTATCTTTCCATTTCTTTGTGTCATCTTCAATTTCTTTTATCAGTGTTTTATAGTTTTCAGAGTATAGGTCTTTCACCTTTTGATTAAATTTACTCCTAGATATTTCATTATTTTAGGTGCAATTGTAAATGGAGTTTTTCAAAATTTTCCTTCCACTGTTTCATTATTAGTGTATAGAAATACAAAAGACTTCTGTACATTGATTTTGTATCCTGCAAACGTACTGAATTCATTTATATTCTAGTATTTTTTGGGAGAATCTCTAAGGTTTTCTGATAGTATCAGGTCATCTGCAAATAGTGGAGGTTTTATTTCTTCCATACCAGTTTGGATGTTTTTTAATTTCTTTTTGTTGTCTGATTGCTGTGGCCAGGAGTTCCAGTACTATGTTGAATAAAACTGGTAAGAGTGGACATTCTTGTCTTGTTCCTGACATTAGGGGAAAAGCTCTCAAGGTTTTCATCATTAAGTATGATGTTAGCTGTGGGTTTTTCATATATGACCTTTATTATGTTGAGATATATTCCTTCTAAACCTACTTTGTTGGGGGTTTTTATCATGAATGGATGTTGTACTTTGTCAAATACTTTTTCTGTGTCTATTGAAATGATCATATGGCTTTTATCTTTTCTCTTATTGATGTGATATATTGATTGGTTTGTGAATATTGAGCCACTTTTGCATCCCAGGAATAAATCCCACTTGATCCTGGTGAATGATTTTTTAAAATGTATTGTTGGATTTGGTTTGCCATTATTATGTTGAAGATTTTTGCATCTGTATTCATCAGGGATATTGGCCTGTAGTTCCCTTTTTAGTGCATGTCTTTATCTGGTTTTGATATCAGGGTAATGTTGGCCTCATAGAGTGAATTTTGAAGTTTCCTTCGTCTTCTATTTTTTGGAAAAGTTTGAGAAGAAATAGGTATTAACTCTTCTTTAAATGTTTAGTAGAATTTACCTGTGAAGCTATCTGGTCCTGGATTTTTGTTTGTTAGCAGTTTCTTGTTTACTGATGCACTTTTACTGTTGGTAATTTTTCTGTTCAAATTTTCTGATTCTTCCTGCTTCAGTTTTGATAGTGTATGTTTCTAGGAGTTTATCCATTTCTTCTAGGTTGGCCAATTTGTTGTCATATAATTTTTTATGATATTCTCTTACAATCCGTTGTATTTCTGTGGTGTTGGTTGTTATTTTTCCTCTTTCATTTGTGATTTTATTTATTTGAGTCCTTTCTCTCCCCCCCCCTTTCTCTTATTTTGATGAGTCTGCCTGGAAGTTTATCAATTTTGTTGATCTTTTCAAAGAACCAGTTCCTGGTTTCATTGGTCTGCTCTATCGTTTTCCTAGTTTCTATTTTCATTTATTTCTGCTCTAATCTTTATTTTTTTCCTTCCTTCTGCTGATTTGGGGTTATGTTTTTCTTCTTTTTTTCTTTTTAGCTCCTTTAAGTGTAAGATTAGGTTGTTTATGTGACATTTTTCTTGCTTCTTGAAGTTGGCCTGTATTGCTATAAGCTTCCTCTTAAAACCGCTTTTGCTGCATCCCAGAGATTTTGTACCATTGAGTTTTCATTTTCAGTTTTCTCCATGTAATTAATTTTTTTTCTTTAAGTAATCTCTACACCAAACATGGGGCTCAAACTTAAAACCCTGAGATGAAAAGTCAGATCCTCTACCAACTGAGTTAGCCGGATGCTCCTCATGTAATTTTTTATTTCTTCTTTGATCTCTTGGTTGACCCATTCATTATTTAGTAGCATGTTTAACCTCCATGTATTTGTGCTCTTTCCAGACTTTTTTCTTGTGGTTGATTTCTAGTTTCATAGCATTGTGGTCAGAAAAAATATATAGTATTACTTAAATCTTTTTGAATTTGTTAAGTTTGTTTTATGGCCTAATGTGTGATCTATTCTGGAGAATGTTCTGTGTGCACTTGAAAAGAATGTGTATTCTGCTCTTTTAGGATTGAATGTTGTGAATGTATTTGTTAAATCCATTTGGTGTAGTGTGTCATTCAAAATCTCTGTTTCCTTGTTGATATTCTGTTTGGATGATCTGTCCGTTGATGTAAGTGGGATGTTAAAGTCCCCTACTACTATTGTATTACTATCAATTGGTACCTTTATGCCTGTTATTAACTGTTTTATATATTTGGGTGCACCCGTGTTGGGTGCATAAATATTTACAATTGTTATATCTTCTTGTTGGATTGTCCCTTTTGTTATATACTGTCCTTCTTTGTCTCTTGTTACAGTTTTTGTTTTAAAGTTTATTTTGTCTGATATAAGTATTTCTACCCCAGCTTTCTTTTGACATCCCTTTGCATGATAAATGTTTCTCCATCCCCTCACTTTCAGTCCGCATGTGTCTTTAGGTCTTAAATGAGTCTCTTGTAGGCAGCATATAAATGCGTGTTGTTTTTTATCCTATGTCTTTTCTGTCACCCTAGTCCATTTACATTCAAAGTAGTTACTGATAAGTATGTATTTATTGCCAATTTATAACTTGTTTTGTGGTTGTTTTTTAGTTCTTCTCTGATCCTTTCTTCTCTTGTTCTCTTTCATGGTTTGCTGGGTTTCTTTAATGCTTATACTTGGATTATTCTCTCTCTCTCTCTCTCTCTCTCTCTCTCTTTTGCATATCTATTACTGGCTTTTGATTTGTGGTTACCATTAGATTTATATATAACATCTGCATATACCAGTCTATATTAAGTAGATGGTAGCTTAAGTTTGAGCCCATTCTTTACTCCTCTCCCCACCACATTTTTGCTATATGATGTCATACTTTACATCCTTTTATTTTGCAAGTGACTTTTACAGATATACTTATTTTCACTGCTTTTCTGCTTCTTACATTTTTTATTCTTATGGTCTTTCCTTTCCTCTCAAAGAGTCCTCTTCAACAGTTCCTATAGGCTAGTCGTCATGAACTCCTTTAGCTTTGGTTTATCTGGAAATTCTCTATCTCTCCTTCTATTCTGAATAATAGATTTGCTGGATAGAGTGTTCTTGGCTGCAGATTTTTCCTTTCAGTGCTTTGAAAAGTCTGCTGATAGCCTTATGGAGTTTCCCTTGTATGTAACTATCTTCTTTTCTCCTGCTTCTTTTAAAATTCTCTCTTTATCATTCCTTTTGGCCATTTTAATTACTGTGTGTCTTGGTATGGACTTCCTTGGGTTGATTTTGTAGGGGGATCTCTGCCTTCTGTATCTGAATGTCTGTTTCCTTCCCACATTAAGGATGTTTTCAGCTATTATTTCTTCAAATTAATTTTCTGTCCCCTTTTCTCTCTCTCCTTCTTCTGGGATCCCTATAATGTGAATGTTATTATACTTGATAAAGTCACTGCGTTCCCTAAGTCTGTTCTCATTTTGCATAATTTTTTTTTCTCACACCTGCTCAGTTTGATTACTTCCTGTTACTCTGTCTTCCAGGTCACTAATTTACTCCTCTGCTTCTTCTAGCCTGCTATTTATTACATCTAGTGTATTTTTAATTTCATTTGTTTTGTTCTTCGTCTGTGATTATTTCTTTTTTATGTTTTCTATCTCTTGTTAAGGGTCTTACTGATGCTCTCCACTCTTTTCTTAAGTCCAGTAAGTATCTTTACAATTATTGCTTTAAATTCTCTATCAGGAGTGTCTGGGTGGCTCAGTTAGTTAAGCATCTGACTTTGACTTGGGTCATGATCTCCAGGTCCTCGGATCAAGCCCTTTGTCAGGCTTCCTGCTCAGCAGGGAGTCTGCTTCTCTCTTTCTCTCCCTCTCCATCTGCCCTCCCCCCTCCACTTGTGCTCTCTCTCTCTCTCTCAAATAAATAAAATCTTTTTTAAAATTCTCTATTAGGCATATTACATATATCCTTTTTGTTTAGGTTTCTTGCTGTGGTTTTGTCCTGTTCTTTCATTTGGGCATATTCCTCTGTCTCCTCATTTTGTCTAACTCCCAGTGTCTGTGTGTTAGGAAAGTCAGCTACATTTCCTGCTCTTAAAAGTAATGGCCTGGGGCGCCTGGGTGGCACAGCGGTTAAGCGTCTGCCTTCGGCTCAGGGCGTGATCCCGGAGTCCTGGGATCGAGCCCCACATCAGGCTCCTCCGCTGTGAGCCTGCTTCTTCCTCTCCCACTCTCCCTGCTTGTGTTCCCTCTCTTGCTGGCTGTCTCTATCTCTGTCAAAATAAATAAAATAAGATCTTTAAAAAAAAAAAAAAAGTAATGGCCTCATGAAGAAATCCTGTAGTGCCCAGCAGTGTAGTGTCCTCTGTTCACCAGAACCTCATGCTTCAGGAGTGTCTCCTGTGTGTGTTGTGTGTTACCTGTTGTCATGTCTGGGCTGCTTTTTCCTTCAGTCTAGTCATCTGCAGAGGCTTTCTTTGCCTATTGTGGGCAGTGTTTGATCCCTAGCCAGGGTAAGGCATGTAGTTTTAACAAGGCACACACTGGTTTGCTTGCAAAATGAGACCTGTAGCTGCTGCTGCAGAGACTGGGGCTGTGTGGGGAGGGCAGGCAATTTTAAGAAGGTGCACCCTTCCACAGGGCCTGCAGTTGCTGCCAGGACCAAGGCCCTGCAAAACACACTGGTCAGAGACTTGGTTTGGGCAAGATTTGCACTGGTCTTCAGGAGGAGGGGACCCACCGAGTCCAAACTGAGGCAAAGGTGACTGGGAAGGGTGGATCCACTAAAGCATAGTGGGGCAGGGTTTGGTGTAAGCAAGTTAGGTAGTGAGGCAGCTGTGTGTTTATGCTGGGGGTCGGAGGATGCAAATGGTACCTTGCTAGCTCCTTTGTTCCTGGAGGGTTCTCCCTGAAATCCCTGCCTCTCTGAGCGCTAAGATGAGTGAGTAACTCTCTATCCCATATGCCCAGGCATTTTTCAAACTGCTCCTTCTATGCTGTATCTCCACAGGCTCTTTGTTATGTATGCTATTTCTTTAAGGGTAGAGACTCAGCTTCCTATCACCGTCTGGGCTCTCCCAGAGCCAAGCCCTCTGATTTTTAAAATTCCAGGCTTTATGGCTCACTGGTTGTAAGAACTCATGAAATTTGGCCCCTCTAGTTTTCAAAACCAAATATTTTGGGGATTCATCTTCCCCATGTGGGCTCCCTGGTGTGATAATCTGTTTCTCTCCCTTCTCCACCATTGATTGAGGCTCCATCCCACCCATGGATGGTCTGCTGGAGTCCATCCAGGTCCCCACCACTCTCCTCCCTTCCTACCCTCTTTGATGTGGCTTCTTCTCTTTTTTTTTTTTTTTAAAGATTTTATTTATTTATTCGACAGAGATAGAGACAGCCAGCGAGAGAGGGAACGCAAGCAGGGGGAGTGGGAGAGGAAGAAGCAGGCTCACAGGGAGGAGCCTGATGTGGGGCTCGATCCCAGAACGCCGGGACCACGCCCTGAGCCGAAGGCAGATGCGTAACCACTGTGCCACCCAGGCGCCCCAACTTCTTCTCTGCCTTTAGTTGGGGAGTTTGTTCTGCCAGTCTTCAGGTCATTTTCTGGGTTATTTGCACTGATGTGTGTTATCTAGTTGTATCTATGGGACACGGTGAACTTAGGGTCCTCTTACTCTGCCATCTTGGCCCCCTCTCAGTAATCTCTCTGACGGTATTTTAAACATCTTTTTGTATGCTGATATTTTTTAATGGAATTGGTTTGAATGGAAATTTTTTTTTAAAGGTTTTATTTATTTACTTATTTCACAGAGAGAGAAAGCACAAGCAGGGGGAGGAGGAGAGGGAGAAGCAGGTTCCCTGCTGAGCAGGGAGCCCAATGTGGGGCTCAGTCCCAGGACCTTGGAATCATTACCTGAGCCAAAGGCAGACACTTAACTGACTCAGCCACCCAGGCACCCCTGAAAGGAAAAATTTTATACCTCCCTTTTGAAAACATGTTATGATCAAGTATGATTTTAGAAATTCCAATGTGATAAATTTTGGGTTGAAAATTAAGAACTTACAAAAGCATTTTTATCAAAAAGTATAAATTAAAAATTTTTTATTAATTTATCTTTGTGTGATTATCATACTGTACAGTGAAATCATACCAGAATCATTATAGTTGTAAGAGTTTAGAATTTTTCTCCCTATCTTTGGCAGATCAACTGGACAAAAACTAAAATGAAAAAGAATGTGATTATTATAAGAAATAAGGTTGACTCAAAAGATATGTGTGTGTATATTTTTTAAATAATAAATATTGGATATCTGATAAGCTACAAAAGCTATAGAAAACTAGATACACCTGGCAAACTTTAAGTGTAAAAGCTGATCTATTCAGGAAAAGAAAATACACTCCAAAATGGATCCAAATGGAAATCAATACTTAACAGACTATTTGGGATATAATAACAGTGAAAACACTAAACAGGAAACATTGTAAGATAGGGCCAGTGCTATATACAGAGAAAAACTAATACCTTTAAATGGAATTATTATTTTTAATGGAAGTACATAAATTTAAAAGGTTGGAAAGTGAGCAGCAAAAAAATCTAAAGAAAGAAATTAATGATTAAAGATTAATAAATTGGAAAATAATGAAAGAAAAATATGAGAGCTTAAGCTACATACAAATTTAAAGCTTTTGTATGGTACAGAAGACAGTAAACAGTTAAAAGACAAATGACAAATTGATAAAATATTGCAGCATGTATGATATTCAAGGGATTAAATACCCTCAAAATAGAACTGTTTCTATTTGATTCCTTTAAAACAGAACAAAAACCTATTGGGAAGAAAAGAAAGCTGATCAAATCAATATACATTCATTTAATACCATAAAAGGAAAGAAAAAGGGGACTGCTATAAAGTTCAGTTTCATTAGCAACCAAGAATTATAAATTAAAATAGCCAGCTATACATCATTTTTGATCTGAAAGAATGGTCATGTTATGTAATAATAAAGAAGCTGTCCTTCTTATATATGAGATGTGGCACAGTGTACATATGGCCCTCCTCGAAGGTGGCCAGTTTGGTGTTATTTATCAAATACTTTGATTATATGCCAACCTTTTGGCCAAGTAATTCTCTTAAACATTTATTTTTATCAAATAATTCAATAATTGTGCAAAGGTATTTGTTCAAAAATCACTTTGAAACATTGTTCACAGTTACCAGTGTTTAAAAGCAGTATCAATATATATCATAGATAATTGGTTTAAGTAGAGCATGGTACATCAATGAAATGCCTTGGAGCAAATTTTTTAAAAAATGAAGTATATATTGACTGCGATGGAGATTTTCATGAAATTAGCTAGGAAAAAAACCCCACCATGGATAACATAATCCCACTTTTGTTTTAAAAATTTTATACAGGATGATATTTATATTTATATATTTGCACATAGAAATCCTGAGAAGATACATACCAAAATGTTAATAGTATGGGCAATTTTAAATTTTGTTACTGTATCATTTTCTCATTTTCCTTGACAACTGTCTTTTGTGCAGTTTAAAAAAAAAAAGGTTTCGGGGTGCCTGGGTGGCTCAGTCATTAAGCATCTGCCTTTGGCTCAGGGTGTGATCCCAGAGTCCTGGGATTGAGCCCCACATTGGGCTTCTCCACTGGGAGCTTGCTTCTTCCTCTCCCACTCCCCCTGCTTGTGTTCTCTCTCTCACTGACTGCCTCTCCATCCGTCAAATAAATAAGTAAAATCTTAAAAAAATAAAAATAAAAAAAATTTTAAAAAAGGTTTTAAATACACCTTAGACCTCTATAACACTATATGTCAACTATATTTCAGTAATAAAATTTTTTAATGAAAAAGAGAAAGATATTTAAGTGGAGGATAGTGAGAAGAAAGAAATATAAAATGTTCAAAATAATATTCAGAAGGAAAAATATAGAACATAAGTAGATTAAACTTTATAGGCAAGTCAAAGATAATGATATAAATAATGAAAATTAAGCATCTAAGACTCTACAAATGTAGTATAATTGTGTAATCTTGTCTATTATGATTATTATATTTGCAATGAATATATAGATTTTGTTAATTTCTTTCCCTTTACTGTGCCTGTACAAATATGTTATTTTTTTTCACTGAATTACATATTGTTGAAGCATCATGCTATGAGGCTCTGACGCTTACATTCCTTCATTGCCTATGGCTCTTAATAGTGGCTTTGTTTCACATGCTCAAATTCCATGGTACCCAGCCTCCCCATCTTCCTGAACCAATCCTTCTTCCTTAAATTCCATGTTTGTACCTGTCAGCACCATTGCCCACTATGACGACGCTGTGCATAATGTACAAAAATATATGTATTATCTGAGGATTACCAGAGAGCCATTTCATGGCCTAATTTCTGGCCCTCTATCTTCTACTATTTTAAGAATCTACTATTTAAAGATAGTAACATATAATATGAAGCTAATGAAAAGAATTTTGCAAAATTTAAATTCAAAAGTTGATTCATTTGCCTTGAATTCATTCATTTATGCAACAAAATGTATAATCTGAAAATTGAAAAGCAGGATGACAGTTAAAGTCTTAGGATCAGAATTAGTGTCTCTACTAAGAAATGCTCCTCTTGAGGGGGAAAAAAAAAAAACCAAAAAACTCCTTTTTGTTTCAGAGTCATGTTGACTATTGAACAATATTAACTGTGTTTTTGCTAGGTACTCTACCAGGCACTCTTGTTTGAACAAGAACTAAACAGATTAAGGCTAGCGACCATTAAAATCAGTGACTTAAATCTAAAGATTGATCCAGGTTTATATAAAAAAAAAGAAAGCTAAAATTGAAAATGACATTTACAATATATATGACAGGCAGAGTTAATATTTTATTTGCCGAAGTTTAAAGAGTTCTTACAAACCAATAATAAAATACAGTAAGAAAAACAACAAATGGGAGCAGGGTTTGTAGGGAAGTTCAAGAGCCTGCTGTGTCGGTTCCGAGGAGAGATGATGGCTTGGGCTGTTGTCACAGCAGTGGAGATACTGAGAAGTGGTTGGATTTGGGATATACTTTGTTGGTAAAGCCAGTCTTCTAAGATTTACTGGTGGATTGGACGTGGAAAGTGCAAGAATTAGTAAAATTTAAAAAGATTATTGAGTCTTAGACAACAGGTACATGTTAGTGCCATTTAAAAAGTTGAGTAATATGGGGAAAGGAGAAAATGGGATGGGTCATATTGTTTTGACCATGTTAAATTTGGGATGCTTCAGACACATCAGTGTTGAGTCAGGATAGGCTCAGTTCTACTGCTGTGACAAACAGCCCTCAAAATCTGGTGGCTTCAAACTATAAGATTGATTTCTTGATCATGCTGTATGCCCATCTCACATTGTCAGGGTCTCTGCTCCTTGTTATTCTCATTTCAAGACTCAGTTTGGTGAGATTATTGCTGATCACCATGGCATGGAAAAAGAATGAGTGGAGAATCACACACTGGCCATTAATGCTTCTGTCTGAATGTGACGTGTCATCTCCATACTCTTTTTATTATCCAAAGTGAGCCACATGGCCACACCTGATCTCAAATGGGCAGGGAAGTACCACGTTACCAAGTCCTTGAAGGAAAACTGGATATTTAAAAGACTATCTCAGCATCCAAGTAGAGATATCTTCTATACAGTTCAATATATAAGTATGAGTGGAGAGGAGAGGGCTTCAGACAGAGAGTTGGATATTATTAGATATTTAAAATTTCACAGCTAGGGATAAAGTATAGAAACCAAAAAGAAGAGAGCTGAGGACAAAATTATCTATCGTTTAGAAATACAGTAGAAGAGGGCGCCTGGGTAGCGCAGTCGTTAAAGCGTCTGCCTTCGGCTCAGGGCGTGATCCCGGCGTTCCGGGATCGAGTCCCGCATCGGGCTCCTCCGCTGGGAGCCTGCTTCTTCCTCTCTCACTCGCCTGCTGTGTTCCCTCTCTCACTGGCTGTCTCTCTGTCAAATAAATAAATAAAATCTTTAAAAAAAAAAAAAAAGAAATACAGTAGAAGAGGAAAAACCATCTAAGGAGACATACAAAAAGTGTCGTTTATGTGTATCCGTGCACGCACATCTACGTGTTTCTGTCTGTGTTTATATGGGCAGACAGAAAGGTGTAGTAAATGGGTTTGAAGAAAAGTTAGGGGTATTTGTGACTTTTTTAGACAACCATGTATTAACTGATTTGCTAATGTACTCCAATATTATTTTTATAAACTTAGAAATCCAATAAGGTAAGGAAAATCTTTATATAAAAACTGTTTGGAAGTGGGGGCATGGGAGGAAAAATAACATTTAAGTAGGCTGAACAAGTGAGTATGAGGCACTTCATAAGAAGCTAGAAGGCAATGTGAATGTATGCCTGAACTCAGTTGTTAAATGATAGTTGTTACATAGAAGCCATACACTTGCATATTAAAAATTAAACAATCTGAATAGATGGAGCCCATAGACAGGTGTCCCAGAATGAAACCTAAAATAAGTCACTTATTTAGGATTCCATTTTTTTTTTAAGAAACTGTGAAGAGGGACTTGCATATTTTGACTTACGACCGTGTTCTTTTGTAAACCATTTTATTTTGTTTGTCCCAATTTGTTGCATATTATTTCAGTACAAAGTTAGCAGTGGATTTCTCTTAATTATTGGGGTAAGCAAGATCTAGTATACAAAGTTCCAAAAAGAAAACAGAATAGTATATAAATAAGGCTTTAGGAAATCTATTCTCTTGCATGCCAACTAACCTAATCAGACCTAAATCCGAAGACTAATTTTGTTTAGGGCTATCTAATTGTATAACAAAATGGGATGTTAAACACCAACTTTACATAATAACGACACACATTCTGCAGGATAATTGCTATTTCTGACCAAATTTTAAGTGAAGAAAGTTCTAATTGGGGCATTTTCATTTTAGTCATTTCAGTAACTAGTCATTAGTCACACAATTTTTTTTATGTCACATGGCTTCAAAGAGAATTGGTGACACTTCAAGGAATTAGGCAAAAAAAAAGAATCTGATGCAAAGAGCAAAATTTAGCTTTAAAAAAAGGCTTAACCTGTTGAAATCCTTCTACCACTGCAATTATTCCCTCACATAAGAAACTGGGCAAAAAGTGTTATTTCCACTTAGCTCATTGGTTCTCAACAAGGGATGATTTTGCTCCCTGGGGGACATTTGGCAATATCTGGAGACGTTTTGGATTGTCAGAATGGGGAGGCACTCCTGGTATCTAGTGGGTAGAAGCCAACATCCTATTATTTATAGAACAGCCTCCATAATAAAGAGTTATCCAATCAAATGTGTCAATAGTGTCAAGGTTGATAGACACTGACCTAGCCTCAAATAAGAATGCAAGATCCCCCATACTAAAATCTAACCTATGAAGATTTAAGCCTCTGATCTTCGTTAACTGAGCCCAGTTTACCTAGGATTGTTTGAAGACCTGGAATCTGTTCAAACTGCAAACTGTAAACATATGCGGTCCACACTTCCCATCATGCCTCACCAGTATCTGCCTCATTTGAAAAATATTCCCTGTCCTTTGATTTGCTGGTTTGCCTTAGAAAGTATGACAATAACTGAAGAGATTTGCATACTTGGACTTGCATACTTGGTCAAGAGGTTCAGGGTCAAGGACTGTGGGTATCTCAAAGAATTGCCTTTACTAACACTTTATTGTGAACATATGTCTTTCATTAAATAAGTAAAACCCCATTTTTATAAATTTGGGCAACTTTTATGTGCTTCCATTAAAAGCCAAATTCAAAATTAGAATTCTGTGGAAACAGAAAAGTTAAAATATTTCTATATTTAAGCATTATAACAAGATATAAAATTAGACTCAGGTACAGTTAAAATCTGAGCCTTTATCAAGAAAAACCTTTCGAATGTTCCAACCTAAACATCATCATTCGGCCCTTTCCATGTGGTCCAACAATTCAACTCACAGATTTTTGAAGAGGAAACTTTCTTGACCAAAGTATGGAATGTATTGTCTGTGCATCAGTTTTTTTTTTTTTTTAAGTCACTTTAAGATGGCTGGTACACCTAGACCCAAAGATAAAGCCACCTGCGTCAGTTTGCCCAGCCCATTTACAGGTAGAGTTTTTCAGGCATTGAAACATCAACCTACATACTTTGATTTTCTTCGAATGTGACAAAATTACTGGAGTCAGTTGTAGAAGTCAAGTGTTATGAAGGCTTTTTAGCAATTTTACGTTTCTAATTCATGTGAAATTGCTGAGAGGGTTATAATTATGATGAATGATTAAAGTATATGATTTATAGTATACCGATGTATAGAATATGAGTATCACATCAAGGAGTGGGGCTAAGTTTCAGCTTGGATTCTATAAAATGGCATAATTCTTGTGGTCCTGGAATAGATCTTTAACAAAGACACTGTATTACAACTGGTTAACAAATAGGAAGGCCTCCCAGATGGTGAGAAAGCAGTATTTAAATTTTAGTACTAGACAGGGAACATTAGGCACAGATTTGACAGAACAGAATTTTGTATATTGGTAAGTTGTGTAATACAGTTAATTTATCTGTTTCCTATTTGGTTATTGTCTGTCTTCTTAACCGTACTTCAACTGTACTTCCCCCAATGGTTTGTTAACTTATTATATCCCTAGAACTTGGGACATAATGGTAGTGAGTAAATATTTATGGAACCATTCAATGAATGAATATAAATGATGGAAGAAACAAGTCACAAACTGTGAACTTAGGTGTATAGTTACAGGGGAGAAGTAGGTGACAGTGCAAAGAAGGGAAATTGGGGAATGGTAGGAATAGGGAAGGGAGAAGGAGGGACATCGAGACCGGAGAAATAGCTTCCAAAATCTCTAGCCATCAACCTGGTCACCATGACAGATTCATCTGAAATTACTGTAACCAGTTCTCCAACATACATTTAAATGTTTACATCGCCAGACCACTTACCTCATTCTTAAGGGCTAGGCACAATAAAATACTAATAAAATTAATTATTGGGCTTTTTTCCCAATATGTGTAACTTAAATATGATTGAGCTTTACTCTCAGCTCTAGCAATCTGTTTTGTAACATGGGAAAAACATCTCTTTATATCTTAATCTTTTTTTCAAAATAGGGATAATAACATTATTATAAAAAGGAAGACTCTCAGAATTGTTTCATTTCCTTACCTTTTGTCTCTGTGTTCCCAGTTGAGGGGATGGTCCTCCTCTCTGATGAGGCCATCTCTTTAGCATTATTTTAGGACTTCGCTTTAATCAGTTATTTCCATGCTCTTGGATTTTTTAAAATTTAAGCGTAGTTGACATGCAATATTATATTAGTTTCAGGTGTACAACATAGTGATTCCACTTTTATATGCATTATGAAGTGATCATCTCAATAAGTATAGCTACTATCTGTCACCATATAAAATTCTTACAATATTATTGACTATGTTCCCTGTGCTGTAAATTGCATCCTGGTGTATTATTTATTTTATAACTGGAAGTCTGTACCTCTTTACCCCCGTCCCCTATTTTGCCCATTTCCCCATCTCTTCTCCCATCTGGCTACCACCAGATTGTTCTCTATCTATGAGTCTGTTTCTGTTTTGTTTTGTTTGTTCATTTGTTTTGTTTTTTCTAGATTCCACATATAAATGAAATCATATGGTATTTGTCTTTCTCTGCGTGACTTATTTCCCTTAGCATAATATCTCTAGGTCCATCGTGTTGTCAAAAATGGAAGATTTCATTCTTTTTTATGGCTGAATAATATTCCATCTTTATCCAGTCATCTATTGTTGGATACTTAGGTTGCTTCCATATATTGGCTATTGTAAATAATGCTACAATAAGCATAAGAGTGCTTATATTAACTTTTGGAATTAGTGTTTCATTTTCTTTAGATAAATAACCAGAAGTAGAATTACCGAATCTTATGGTAATTCTAATTTTCATTTTTTGAGGAACTGCCATACTGTTTTCCACAGTGGCTGCACCAATTTCCATTGCATTTCCACCAACAGTGCACAAGGGTCCCCTTTTCTCCACATCCTCACCAACACTTGTTATTTCTTGTCATTTTGGTACTAGCCATTCTGACAGGTGTGAGGTGATATCTCATTGTGGTTTTGATTTCCTCTTGGATTTTCATTCTGTTTTCTTCTACTAGCTTTATCTCCCCTGCCTTTGTATGAATATACATATGTATATGCATATATACATAAACATACATTTATATGTATATATATATTCTCTAACTGGCTTTCCCATTCAAAAAACTGTCTATTCCTCTTTTTCCCTTCACCACTAAGTCTCTTTAAATTAGTTCATTTAATCCTCACAGCAATCCTGTAAGACAGTGGTCCTCAGCTGGGGAAATTTAGCAATATCTGGAGATATTTCTGACCGTCACAGTTGGATTGAGGGGAACTACTGGCATCTTAATGGGTAGAGGTCAGGGATGCTACTAAGCATCCTGTGAGGCTCAGAACTAAATGTCTAAATGTCAAGAGTACTTCTGTTGAGAATCCCTGCTATAAAGTAAACATTATCTTCTCCATTCTAGAGATGAAGAATACGAAGCTTAGTACAGGTAGCAGACTAGCCAAAGATCACATACTTAAGAAGTGAAGGAATCAGGATTTAATTCACACCTAGGGGGCGCCTGGGTGGCACAGCGGTTAAGCGTCTGCCTTCGGCTCAGGGCGTGATCCCGGCGTTATGGGATCGAGCCCCACATCAGGCTCCTCCACTATGAGCCTGCTTCTTCCTCTCCCACTCCCCCTGCTTGTGTTCCCTCTCTCGCTGGCTGTCTCTATCTCTGTCAAATAAATAAATAAAAAATCTTTAATTCACACCTAGTTTTGAATCTAGAGTTGGTGAACTTTCTAATATATTGAAACTCAGTTTCAACCAGTTTTTTATTATATGTAAATTTAAACATTTTTGTGCATAATTCTTCATATGCATTTTTATTACTTCCTTAAAGTAGATTTGTAGAAGTGGAATTGGTATTGAAGGGAATGAATACAGAGTTTTTTTGTTTATGCCACCAAATTACCTTCCTCAAAGTCCGAGCAGTTCACATCTCACCTGACCTGAACCTGCAAAGAGCAACACAGTTTTCTCGTAGCTTATCTAATCCTTGCCAATTTGATCATCTGCCTTTCCTTAAATAACAGACGAACAAAAATCTCTGCTGCTCACATAGTTTCCTTTCACTGCAAACCTATTGACCCTTCTGAGAAGAGGAACAAAGAAGTCTAGAGTTTTAACACTCCAGTCCGAACTCAAATCCTAGCTCTGCCACTTAATAGCGGGGCGGCATTGTGCAAGTTACTCCGAGTCTGCCTCTTCGTTTGTTAAATGGACCCCGATGATCATCTCTACCTCACAAATGAGCTAATCCTTGTGGTGTATGTAGGACAGTGCCAGGAACAAGGCGGGGTTCTGAAAAGGTATCAGTCCCATTAGTTTTTGTATTTGCTTGGTCTCTTAGACTCTGTTGAAGTGCCATGATTCTGGACCCAAGAGGTGCTCTGACCCCCAGTATCATCCTCATTCTCCAAATATCATCTCTTTTCCAAGCCTCCCGTTTACAGGGACCTCACTATTTGCTAACATTCTGAAAGGCCTCAGCTGAGCTACCTATTGCCGAGCTACTGCTTGACCTTTACATTCAGGATTTGTCTATAACCTGGCATCTTTGCTCCAGAGCATTCTTCCATGCCCTACTACTAAACCATTTCCACCTAGGTATTGCGGATTATCCTCATCAGTAGTTCTCTGCTTTTGTATTTTCTTACATCGAAGTTCTATATAGAAGCATTTCCAAAGTATGCTCAGCCTATTTAAATACGGAGAAGATTCGATTATCAGAAATGTTTGGGTTACATTGTACTCTCTATCTCATTTCTGGTGAGACACACAGCACATTAACATTTTTTTTAAAATTTGAGAGTCCTGGAATGTGAATGTGAATTTGACACTGCAATTCTTGAATTTATTTTGTCAGATAATACCCCCCTTATTTTTTAAACAGTACCTATCACCATCTAGTAGTATCAGTGTTCAGTGGGAACATTCTTGCAGAGGAGGCAAAAGGATGAGGAACAGCCTCTAGCTTAGGGTTTCTCCATGTGGTCCATCTGACCCGCGTCAAACATACCCAGGCTGCTTTTTAAAAAGGCAAACTCCTGGTCCACTCCCAAGTCTTCTAAATTTAAATATCTCAGGATGGCTCCAGGGAATATGCATTTTAAATAAGCTGCCAGGGTAATTTTGATAACCTCTGAAGTTTTATAATTACTACTCTAGGTACCAACACTAGGCATAGAGTAAGGTACAAACACTATTAACGTATCCCTTCCGTCACTGCTGGCGGAGAGTTTACACCTGTGGCCTTTGATTATACTGTGAGGTGGATTGGGTAATGCTAAGAATCGTGCCCTATGTCTGGGTTTATTAGAAACTCAGCTTTCCAATCATACCCCTTCCCCACCCCTCAGGTCCCCGTCCACTGTGATCAATAGCAAATCGTTTTGCTGGTTGCTAGGGAGCCTGTGAATGGATTCTGTTCGCAACTCCGACACTGCTGGTGGGGAATCATTCCCTTCCCTCATTGAAAACAACTGTTGGCGGTCCCCAGGCTGGAAGGAAGAGCTAGAGAGGCCTAATACATTTCTTCATGGCACAGGATGAGAGCAGCTACAGGCCACCGGGTGTGCCCCGAGAGCTCAAACCAGCTCACTTTTTTCTGTGTATTTGTTTGTTCAGGGAAGTCATTACCATATCCCTTTGTACTTTTTGGGCTAAGAAGCTCTGAAAACTTCCATGGAGTTTTTCAGATGAGCCTAAGTGTATAACCAGTACCTCATTTTGGTTTTAAATCCAGAGTGAAAGTAGATCTGAACTTAAGACATATAAATGGTAGAAGATTTATTTGTATAGGTTTATAGTTTTAGGGTTTTTAAAATCTTTTTGCTCTTTCGAACTCTTCTGCTATATAATATTAACTTGTTAAAAGGTATTTTCACATTTTCCTTCTTTGGTGATTTCCACACTTTGTATCCTGCCAAGTTTGACCAGGATGATGTTCACTGACATTTGTTTTTCTAAATAGAAAATAATGTTTGATTGCTTTTAAAGGAGAGTTGAGGGTAGCCTCTGGTTGTGAAATATTTTGGTATGTTAAGTCGTTCCTTTTCAATGCATAAGAAATTATTTCATTCTTGGGACTGTTTTAGAGTCTACCTTTAACTAAATTGCCTTCCTGACTTGTGATAGTATTGAAAATTTGTATTTGCTACCTTGGGCAAGAGGGACAGGGGGAAGATGCCATTCTTGAAAATTTTGACCCAAACTGTATTATCTATTTCCATCTATTTTTCCACGAGTCTGTTTCTAGAACATTTGCACTGGCTCATATTGCCTTAAGAAACCTCATCTCTGTTGATCACTCTTGCCCTTGCCCTATTTTCAGCATTAGTCATCTGCTTAGAAACCAATGATGACCTGGCCTGGCAGGTTATCTGCTCAATCAAAGTACTGTGGTTCGATTATGCCATGCTGTGCTTAGGGGTCAAAACACCCAGAGGAAAAACAAACACTTGGTGTTCAGCCATATTTTAGGGCAACGGCTTCCTGAATCTTCCCCCACTTTAGGTAGGCACCTCCTTGCCTTGGGTTAACCTCCCAGTCTCTCATAGGTGAAGGCAATCTGTGAGCCAGCCTTCTTTCATACATCATTCCTGCTTGTCCTCTCTGTTGGATTTTGGTGTTATTTATTGTTCCTCTCATTTCACCTCAGTTCAGTTCAACAAGCCTTTATTAAGCACTTGCTAGGTGCCAAAAATGTAAAACTTACTGTCATCCATGATTTCTGTTTTTAAAGAGCTCACTGTCTCACAGAAACTTCTAACAGAGGGTGATAAAATGTATGCTCAGGATTCAGTGGCTCATAAGGAGCACGTGGCTGCCTGTGGCGTGGGTGGGGAAGGGTAGCTCCTGATTTGTTGAGGTCAGACATGGTGGGACTTACACCTCATCAGGCAGAAGCTATGATGATCAGAGTGGTGTTTTAGACTGTTGAGTCAAGTAGCAGGTGAAGGTGAATTTAATGGGAGGTGGGAAGACCTATCAGGAGATTCTCGTAAGAGTCAAAGAAAGAGGTGGCGAGGGCCTGAACCAAGGAAAGTTTTAAGGAATAGATGATGATGTGAATGAAAAATGTGCCCCTTCCCAATCATTTGGGTTAGATTCATTCTGGGAATTTAGTATGTGATCAGCATGAGCTGGAAGTTGACGCATTCTTTTGCGTTATAAGTCGTGGGTTGACAGCTTCTCCTCCTCAGGGGAAGCACCACTCTGTCCCCATTGTTGGTCCCAGCTTCTGTTTGTTCCTGTCTCCCAGAGTGGCCTCCTGCCTCGCTTCCACTGGGCTGCTCGACGCCTCTGCTCATCGAGGTTTATATTGCCCATCCTGATGCACTTTTCCTGATTACAGTCACTGACAGACATTGAACACTAGTGGGCTTTACCGTCCGTATGACACAAAGTGACAAATGAGAATAAATTGTTGTAACCACTTGTCAGTGTTTTTTTTGGTAGGATTTTTTCTCACTAAATCAATGCACCAGAACATTTCTGTAGTTTAAAAAACAACAACAAAAAAAGCAAGCAAGGAGAATTTGTGATGTCGGCCACGTTCTGTGTCTTATCTATTGTCTCTCAGTAATCTGTAAAGCTGTTTTATTTCTGATATGAGCCTGTTCCTTTGTTCCTTTCCTCTTACATTTTTCTTTTTTTTTTTCTTACCTTTTTGGGGGATCTAGAGAGAGTGTTTTAAAATGGGAAATTCCTTAAGAAGCCTACAAAATGTATTTTCTCCATTGAGTTAAAAAAAAAAAAAAAAACCTCCATAGCAATAAACTTGGTTTAATGTGGTCAGTTTTATCACAGATCAGGCCTGCCCAAGGCAAGGGAGCTCAGCCAGTAATTTGGGAAGCCTTTGAAGCCACATGCACATGTATACATTAACCTCTAAAACTAACCATAATTTTAATTAACATAAAATAATCTAAAGACATGCTGATTAGGCACCGTGTGGCTTGAACAAAGCATTCTGGGCAGGGGGCTGGGGAATAGAGAACTCTGACCATTCCTATCCCCAACAAACAGGGCTTTCTTTAATCATTTAGAAGCACATTTCATTTTGCTCAACTTTTTTTTTTTCCTTCCACGATGTTCTTGGAGACCAAAAACAACAAAATTCCAAAAGCTTTTGCTAATTAAAACGAGAGGAACTGAAACTGTTATAGATTATGTCAGTTAAACCCCAAATTAGAAAAAAAAAAAAAAGGCTCCAGATCTCTTTTAAAGTATATGATTTACGCCATATTCCAGTAAATTGATGCAGGCCGAAAACTTTTCATTCATTTCTCTTGTGTGTCATGTGGGGCACTCTTAGAGCAGTTGGTTCTCCTAGGGACAAAGCAGGAAGAATTAACTCGAGCCAGTGTTGCTTTTTATGATATGCGGTTTTGAGTTTCAGAAGAGTGGAGTACAGTGTGAATCATGGAAGCGACCGACTGAAAAATCCTCAACTCTGTAACAAAAAGCAGATTTTTTTCCACATTTCTTCCAAGTTTTTATTTCACATGCAAGTCTGAGATACAAAATATTCTGTAAAACTGTAAGGAAGCCACAGTAGTTCTTGCTGTTTGGGGGTTTCCCAGGGAGAATCGTGTTCAGAATGTTCCTTTTTTTGCCAAATGGTTTATTATGTGGACTGAACGGCCCAACAAAACAGACAACACCATCTCCATTTTATTATACATGTTATTTACTGGGGTTTCCCTGAAGAAAGCTTAAGAATTCTTTCCCCGTGAGTCACTGACCAAGTGATTGTTTTTTTAAAATATAAACTTTCCTTCAGCTGGTCAATTTGGAACACAGTCTTCTCATCTTCTGTTCACTTCAGGGCTGCTTCGCCTTCATCTGTAAATGATCATGTCTATAGCCAAATCGAGTGCCTTCAACGTAGCCAATTTCTTTCCATTTAACACTTAAGTTTAAGAAATCAACAGCCTGGTCAGGCAAGATTCAGAGGACACTATCCTCTGAACGTGACCTACATAATTATATTTTCATTGCTTTGGCAAAATGCCTCTCCTTGGTTTAATTTGTGCTGGAATTAATGGGATGTAGAATTCACCCTTTCTCCCCAAGAACTGTTGGTGATCACTGCACCCAGGCCATGTTACGCTTTTACCTTTGTGAGTGGATTAGAAAGTGTTGTCCTCTATTCTTGTCTTCTTATAGAATAAGGATCTGTAATCATCGTCCTTGCTAGCAGTTGAACTTTCCAATTAAATGTTGACACCTTAACAAATGTGTCAATATGAATGTTAATCAAGATCAACTTTTCCTCCTTGAAAATAGCTCTATAATTGCAATCATCCATTCTGACGGAACAATGTTATTTTAGGGAATATTTCTGAACCCCTTCCCACCCACTTTCCCAGTGGCTATAAGAAGCCTGCCGTTGCCAACTGAGTGGTCTAGAATCCCTGCTAATTACCTCCTTCCACAGCTTTTGATTTTGAGCCCAACTGATGGCGCCAGAGGCTGAACCACAGTCAGATCTACAGGCCCCTGATTTGCCAGATGGAATCTATGCAGTTTGTTTCCTTTCTCACAGTGTTTTTATGATGAACTCAGCTCAAACTGGAAATAGAATAGGAATTACTTCAAAATATTAATGGCTGATGGTTTAAATTTTGAGAAAAATAGCCATGGAATCCTAATTCATTGCCCATATGGATGTGTGAGTGAGTGAGTGTGTGTGTGTGTGTGTGTGTGTGTGTGTGTGTGAGCTTACAAAAGGATACACGTAAACATATCATAAAATTGTTTTTCCAAAGATGTTGGCATTCTTTTAATTATATTCCACTAAGTATACAAATACCAAATGCTTCAGAATACATCACATTTGATATCCTTATAAAGCTTTTATTCCATTGCCTATTGATGGCTGATATGTAGGGTTTCATGTCCAAATCAGATGTGCCTAGAATATTTGCTGAGTGGCATCCTTTAAAAACCTGAACACAAAGGTTTAGTTTCATCGTGTTTAAAAATGTTTGTTTCTCAAAAAGTATTTTCTCAGCTATAACTTGCTTTCTTATTTGAGTTTCCTTCAGAAAGAGAAATTGATTATGCTAGAGAAAATAACGTGAGTGGACAAAACAGTCTGAGACAACTGTGAGTTAAAGGCTGTCTAAGTGAACTACTTTTCTCCCTATTAATTTGGTTCCGAAGGCATTTGGGGTGCTGTGGTAGTAAGTCAAGCATTTCAAAATCTATAGGGCAGAGTGAATGGAAATGTAGCTCTCAGGTTTTGTTTTGTTTTTTTTTTTAATTGATGGGAAGTCAGAAAATCGTGCATAATTTTAAAGAGCAGGTAATCTAACCCCCCCCCCACACACACAGCCTGTGAATCATTAGAATAAGTCTTCTTTGTCAAAGTTACCAAACTTCTAAGTATATTTGTGCTCACCTAATTCAGTTATTACCCCGCAGACGTTTAGTTAGCACCTTCATGTGTCTGATGCTTGTGCTTACTGCTGGGTATACAGCGTGAAGGAACCCTTGTTCTCAAAGAGCTCCCAGTCTGGTAGGGGAGACTGATAAGAAAATCATTTGTCTCACCCTGTATGATAATTGCTGTAATAGTTATGTTAGGAAGTAAAGATGAGAGGTGCCTAATTATTTTTCCTGACAAGCAGGAATGCAGATCAGAAAACGCTTTAGAAAGGAAGTGACTTTTGCAGTGAATTTTGAAGGCTATAAGTAAGAATCTGGGAGAAGGCTGGGGGAGGGGCATGGATCTCAGGCAGAGGAACAATATATGTAAAAATTCAGAGAAATGAGAGTGTGTTGGAGTAACTAAAGGTGGATGACTACGACTACATAAAGTTTGTTTGAAGATGTGCAGGGGGCGCTGAGGGAAAGGGGGTGTAGATAGATGACAAATCTTGCTGAGCTCTATATGCCATGGAAAATTAACTAATTAGCAGTATAAATGAAAAAGATTGTCTATAGCATATTCTTTTTATGGAATTAAAAATAACTGAAAAAACACTTCTTTAAAAGTACATATGGATGCAATAAAATAATAATAGGAGAAAGGCAAGGTAATGACGATTGTCCTCACTGATCTTTGCCTCGGGTGGCAAAGGCAAGGAGATGACGAGTTGGTTGGTGGAAGGTACCATATGAGTAGATGCAGATGGGACTTATCTTTAAAAAATCCCAGCTTTTGGTTTTGGTAATGAATTCACTGGTGCTTATTACATCATAAACATAGCTAATCAAAAATCTAAATAAATAAGTAAATAAAATTGCTCTGCACATTGACCAATGATGAAAGACTGCCATGAACCAAGGATTATGATTCATCCAATTCTTGATACTTGGCGGAGACAGGGCAGCCTCAGAATTTTCTAAAATTGTTGAAGTCCACCAATTCTTAGTTTCAGGAAACAAGTCCTAAATAGGATTAAATAATAAATAAATAGATACCCAGGCACATCATAGTAAAACCATGGGACACTGAGGAGAAAGAGATCTTAAAAGAAACCAGGATAGATCACCTACAAAGAAAGTGGAATTAACCTATTGATCAGTTAACCTGTAAGCATCATTGCATAAATAAATGTTAGAGCCAGGACTCAGGTTCATATCTTCTGATTTCTATTTCCATGCCTTTCTAATATTCTATCAAAATTTATCACACATTCTTGTATAGAATATTTTGTTCACTGTCATTAATGCAAACCAGAAAAATAATAAAATCAAGGAACTCAAAAATTTGAAAAGCTGGAAAAAAAACTTACTAATAATCTAACATATGAAAATTTCAGTAAAACTTATTTAGGTACAGAAGAGAAGGGGGAAATAACATTTGTTTAATGCCTAAGTATGTGCCAAGCATTGTGCTAATGTTTTTTAAAATGCCATTCGGTTCTCACAACAGATATTTATGGGTTGTAGCTCTAATTTCCATTTTGTGGTATGAGAGATCATGGCTTGGAGAGATGAACTAACTTACCTGATTTCACAGAGCTGGTAAATGGTAAATTCAAACTCTGAAGAGGTCCCATCCAACCCTGCCCAACCTTCCCATCTTCTCAGTAGCATTTTTAATAAATGAATAATGTAAAATTATATTACCCGTTTGGTGTCACCAGATGGAACCCTTTCTGGGTAGCCTTCCAATACCACCACTCCCAATATCAGGGTTCCTGACCCTGCAGACTTGCCGAGGGATATCATTTCTTCTTTTGCACTTCTCTAGACCTCGTTCCCACTCGGATACTTCACCAGTTTCTCCACCACATGCTTGGTTATCCATTTAAAGTAGACGGACTATTTTCTAGTGGTGCAAAGGTTTTGGAAACTGGCTCTTATACTGGACAAATTACTGAATACATTTGAGCCTCAGTTTCCTTGGAGGCAAATGGAGAGATAACACACACCCTTCAAGGATTAGTGTGATGATTAAATGAGAAAATAAAATCAATAAGGCCCTTAGTTCTGTCCCTGGCACTTAGAAGTTCTCAGTAAGTGATTAGTGGTGCTAACGTTCAGTGAGAGCTTATAAAAGCTCAGTGTTTTCCTTTTCACCTCCTAGTTTGTCTAAGTGACCCATCTTTACTTAGTCTGCTGGTTGTGTTCTGATATAGCCTTGGACCAAGTTGTCATTGACTTTAGACCATTTTAATAAGAAAATAATTATAAAATATTGTTTTTAATTTCACATAAACATAATACAAATGGATATAGGAATACATTACCAAATACCCATTTTCTAAATCGAGATTAAAAAATTCCCATTCATCTCCTGAGTCTAATTCACTAGAGTGGAATACATGAAGCCAATGTTCACTAAACTTCTAAAGAATTCACATGTTATTTAGGGCATTTTAGCCAAAGAGTATTTTCACACTCAGGATTTATTATACTGAATGAAGTGGCTATGCATAATCATTTTAATGTTACAGTGATACGTGAAGAGGATTATTATAGTGTCAGCAGTTAGAAACACAGAAGCACTAAATACACATGTATATAGCAGCTCATCCTGAGGCCAGAAGAGGGAGGAGGAGAGGCAGAAAAAAATATATGCTAAATCAGTAAACATGTACATTGGATGATGCATGCACGTGATACATACAAAATGCTAAACTGGCATAGATTTCTGGAAAAAAGAAGGCCTGTTGTTTACTCACATTGTACAAATGACAAACCTAATAGGCAGAAATTTTTATATTTTACATTCCAACTAATCTATTATTTTTTTCAAACAAAGAAGATAAATAAAAGTTGTTATAGAACATCTTTCTTCTCCATGTTTAGTGGCCACTGACTTGCCATTTCCATTCTTCTTTAGGGCTTTCTGGAATGGTAATAAGATTGTGAACTTGCTCACATTTTTCATACCCTTCCATTTTATCTCATTAGTGTGTGTGTTTCTTGTAGGTGGAGTATTTCTCTGGTTAATGACTTAATATGCTCATGAATCTAGATAGGTGGATTTTTTTTCACTTTGCAAAACAACACATTCAGTGCCACATAGTTATTTATGCAGCATTCAGACTTTTAGAAGATTGCTAACTATTGTGGGGTAACTAGAAAGGACGAAAGGAAGTGCTTAGCTTTGGAGAAAAGTAATGTAAAAACAGTCCTCCACGGAGCACAGCAATGCAATAAAACATCTAGATTATCTGTTAAACTGTCAGAGACCGGAGTCTGCTAGATAGACCGACAGGGGAAGAAAAAAAATTGCAGTTCTTACTCATGTTATACTGACTTTGTAAAAAGGATTTTGCTCTCTTTTACACAACACACAATTCATAGGATCTTTTTATATCAGCGGGTAACTCGTCCATCTGCATATCCATGGAACTTGCCAGCTGTTAACAGCACAGCATAACACTGCTGAACAGTTCAGGGTGCAGGGATAAGAAATATCATTGTCCCATTCCCAACTGAAACAACATCAGCAAATGTAGGCCAGCTAAATAGAATTATCCAAAATGGAGCCTGTCTGAAATTCCAAGTCTCCCCCCTCTTCTTCTTTCTTATGGCTGAAATTCATTTGCATCCACTGAAGCCCTTTAAAATATTACCCTCCTGGGAAACCCTGAACCCCCTTTAGGATACTTATAAACATTCAGTTGTTTCTGATCAGACCTATGTAGTTTGTAGTTTGAGTCCTCTGACTCATATTTTAGTATACCAGCAAAGAAAAGTCACTGCCACAAATGTAGCAAATATTTACCATCTAGATTCTCTTGGTTCCGGGACCTCCTGCAGCATTTTAAAAATTTTCTATACCTACTTTATGCGTAAAGGTCATAATTTCAGTGCTCCCTTCGGCAGCACACATACTAAACGTCATAATTCAAGAACTCTGACTCTTATCTGAGCCTTTAGAATGATAGAGAATTTCTTGTGCCTAGAGAAAATGCAAAATAGGAACTAGCAAGTTCCAAAATTTAGCAACAGCGTAATTGATGGCTTTCTCCAAATATCTGTTAAAATTTTAATATAATAAATCATAGGATTTTTTTTAAGTAAAATTATTTAGTGACAAGAATTTAGCACTTTCAAAGCAGCCACATGGGCTGCTGCCCAGAACTCCCTTAAAGATTGCTTTGCTGAGGCTGTTCGACATCTGTCAGCGTTTTCAGCATAAACCATTGGCTCAAAAAAATTCTTCAGGCTGAAACTTGATATATCAGGTCTCAGCTCAGGAGTTTTTATGTGTATGCAGGAAAATAACTTCAGCTGTTTTTAAGTTAGAGCTATAGAAAAAAATCGAATACCAAGACGCACATTTAGTTTATACGTAGGTAAAAAGAAAATGGACTTCTACCCAACTAAAACGAATGGAAAACATGTAAACAATTCAATGGTCGCAAAGTTTTCTTCACACTGTATTGCTGAAACAGGATGTCTTCATTGGAGCTATAGTGATCGCATTCTTCGTAGGGTAGTATATGGAACTCTGCCCGGCTTTAATTCCAGAGGTCAGAATGTGCCCACCTCTTGGCAGCTGAGGATGAACGGCTTAAGTGACAAATTCCGATCCTTCAGCTTTCCAGATCATTGTACAGCCAGAGGCTAACACAATAAACAGCATTTGCCAAAAGGCATCGTGATCCGCTGGTGGACTGTGGTTCTGCACAGCTTCAACATGCATTATCTTGACGTCTAAAATTACTTCTCAGCGTACAGCTGTGTGTGTGATACTGGACTTCATTCCACTGGGTGATCCCGTGTAGTCCGGTTACAACAAGAATGCACTTTTGAACCGAAAACTGTCACTACAAATCTCACTGAGAGTACAAGAATTCATGAAGAGTCCCAGTTTATTGGTTTGTAAGGATTTGCCAATGAAGGTAGAGAGACTGTGTCTTAAAATTGTTATTGCATTCAAGATGGAAAAATCATTTTAATGAGTGAACCACTGATTTTTTGATGTGAACGTTAATTGAAAATAGAAAGGCAGGGAATGAGCAGGCCTTCACCACACCAGTCCGCTGTGCCAGGTGTCTCTGTTGTAGGCCTTCTTTGAACTAAAGAGTCCCTAAATCACTACAGCATTTCTGAGGGTTACCTCAGGGGGAAAATCTCAAAAATGTATAAACAATTAAAACTGTACTAAAATTGAGCCACTGTTTTACTTATAGATATCCGTGTGGCTCCCTGACCTCATCACAGAGTCTTCTATTCTGATAGGATTTTCTTCCCCATAGAGATGGAAAATGCCCCGGTTTTCCTGATTGATCTGTACTTATCGCACTGAACTTAGAGCTTTGAAGGCCGAATTTCAGTTCTACCTCTTCAACTCATATTGTATGGCCTTGGAAAAAGCACGCATCTTTTTTGACTGTTAGTTTCTGAAAAAGGAAATAAGTCTATGTCAAAAGCTCAAAGCGAGTTATATATAAGTAAAACAATTTGAAAATTGTATACCTCTATATTTATACAAAGTATATATTCATATGAATAGCACACAGAATTGTTACTAGCATCAAAGGAAATTAGAAGTCTAAAGTACCTGGAACCCAAGTAAAATTTGGCAAAAAAAAAAAAAAAAAATGATGGTTAGGATATAAATTGCTTTTAGTATCGACCTCTGATTCCACTTATTCATGGTTTGCAAAGTGTTTTGCAAGGATCAGTAGCTATTCTGAATAGCTAATAACAGTGTCAATATCCAGTAGTACTTAATACATACTGGGTTGATGTGTGTGTGCGTGTCTGCGGTATTAAAACATTTTGCTATAGGATATTCTGAAGTAAAAGAGAAGACTTAGCACTGATCAGAGTTCTCAAATCTTTATTATTTTAAACTGTACTAATCTTAGAAAAGCATCTTTTTTTAAAAAAGATTTTATTTATTTATTCGACAGAGAGAGAGACAGCCAGCGAGAGAGGGAACACAAGCAAGGGAAGTGGGAGAGGAAGAAGCAGGCTCATAGCGGAGGAGCCTGATGTGGGGCTCGATCCCATAACACCGGGATCACGCCCTGAGCCGAAGGCAGACGCTTAACTGCTGTGCCACCCAGGCGCCCCAGAAAAGGATCTTTTTAAAAGGCCTGGGGACTTTGATTTCCAGCAGTTTTTTAACTAGCTATCTTAACATCAAAACCTCTAGAAATGTTGCGAGAAGTGCTCTTTTAAATTTCTAGTTGAGCTCACGAGAAAGATAGAAAACGCTGTGGTGCCAACATAGAGAACAGGGAAGTAGGGGGTTAAGACTATGGTGAAGCCACAGCTGTCTGTGGGGCATTTGCCATCAGTGTACTCAAGAGCTTTGGGTTTCCATGGTTATGTGGGGATAGGAGTAAAGGTGTCAGCCAGAACAAGTTGGACAATTGAAACCAAGCCCTCTGCAGTAAGCAGGACCCTCAAAGATATACACCTTCAAGAAGAATCTATCTGCCAGTAATGGAAGAAACAAAGAAAGCTGTTTATCTCAGCCTAAGCTCTGGGTAGAAGGAAAGAAAAACCTTCTTGGAGAATCCATTAGAGAATCCATATAATTTAGGGTTCAAGTTTGTACCACTTACATGGTCAAGCAGAACGAAAACTGAAATGTTAAGTTAAAGTGGTCCAGCTTGGAAGCAGTTCTGGGAGCCTGTAGAAACATAAATATTCTCTGAAGGTACACACCCCCACATCAAACCTAATAGGATTCACACAAATAAAGCCCAGCTGGACATAAATACACAATCCAATATTTAAAAGTACCCCCCGCAAAAGAAAGAAAGAAAGAAAGAAAGAAAGAAAGAAAGAAAGAAAGAAAGAAAGAAAGAAAGAAAGAAAGAAGGAAAGAAAAGAAAGGAAAGAAAGAAAGAAAGAAAGAAAGAAAGAAAGAGAGAAAGAAAAAGAAAGAAAGAAAGGAAGGAAAGAAAGAAAGAAAGAAAGAAAGAAAGAAAGAAAGAAAGAAAGAAGAAAAGAAAGAAAAGAAAGAAAAGAAAGAAAAGAAAGAAAGAAAAGAAAGAAACCATCATGAGTGAGTCAAGAGAATAACAGTAGAAAAGAATTTGGACTATGTTTATTTTTTTTTTTAAGATTTTGTTTACTTATTTGAGAGAGAATGACAGCACGAGCGGGGGAGGGGAAGAGGGAGAGAGAGAGAGAAGCAGACTCTCTGCTGAGCAGGGAACCCGATGCAGGACTCGATCCCAGGACCCTGGGATCATGACCTGAGCCAAAGGCAGACGCTTAATGGACTGAGCCACCCAGGCAACGTGGACCATGTTTAAAATGTTTAAAGAAATAAGAGCAAATCACAAACTTGAGAAAGGAACACCTTTTTAAAAAGACAATGCATATGTTTTAAAGAGCCAAATAGAACTTTTAGAAATGAAAATGCTTATTGAAGTTAAAATTTTATGAATATATTAAACAGCTGAAGAGAGACTAAGTGAAACAGATCATATACTGATCGCATGCTGATAAATGTTTAATAACTATCTCTCCTGGGGAGTAGAAGAAAGCCCCTGTTATTTAATATTTTCCAGTTTCCATGCTGCACCTACTCCTACCGTGGCCAATTTTAAACTACCAACATGATGACAGTGAATACAAAACTGGGAAAAGATGTTCTCTGTTGGTTCCTGGATGCTGGTACACCCCAGTTCCTACAACGACTGGTTGTATAACTGAATAAATTGCCCAGAATGCAGCATGGAGAGAGAGATAGGAAATGTATGAGACATGAAAGATAACATGAGGAAATCTAACATATGTTTAATCATCATTCTAGAAGTGATTAGGAGAATGACTAAAATTTTCCAAAATTGATGTAAGTCATGAATTCTAAGATCTAAGAGAACCACAGATAACATGCAGATACCCATTGTAACGAAACTGCCAAACACCCAAGACAAAGAGACAATCTTAAAAGCATCCAGAGGAAAAAAGAGAGATCAACTTCCAAGGATCAAGAATTAAGACTTCTTAAGAGCAACAATGGAAACCAGAAATAATGGAATAATTTTCAGAGTACAGAGAGTGGAATTGTTAACCTAGAATTGCATAACCTAATTAAAGCATTATTTTAAAGTGAGGGCATAATAAGGACATTTCAAACAACAAAACAGCGTTTACCACCAGTGGATGAACACAAAAAGAACCACTTAAAGAGGTGTTTTAGGAAGAAGGAAAATGATCCATAAGGATTATGGACAAAGAAATGGATAAACATTTAGGTAAATCTAAGCCAACGTGAAAACAACAACCATAATAATAATATCTGGTAATTAAAAGTCATATAGTGAGTTTTATTTTCCCACAAAAACTGAACAGTTTAGTATGCATTTTAATATATTACCACTTAGAAGTTTTAATCATCTTTTGTTCACTTGTGACTTATAAAACAATCAGAAAAAAAATGTTAAAGTATTTCAGTAAAAGATTTCCTTGTTTTAGTCCAGATTACACTCTGTTAAGCATAACAAAAATTGGGGTGGGTTTTTAGTTTATAATGAAGGATCCGTAAATATCTCTAAGAAGAAAATATACTCCTCTGTGTTTGTCCTTTATTCTCACACGTGTGCGTTTTCTACTCATTAAGCAAGTGACACCAGCTTGGTCCTGCAATTTAACTCAATTCTGACACTATCTACCAGAATATTGTGCGTCAGACCTCACAGATTAAGGGTTCAGTTCCATAAGAGTGCTCCAATCCCCCACCTAACTGTGGATGCCAATCAAAAATTCAGGTTGTCACCTGTGCTTCCCACCAAACTGCCAGATAGAAGTCCCTACAACCCCTATTCTAGTTTGATAATTTGCTAGAGTGGTTCACATAACTCAGAAAACAGTTTACTTACTAGATTACTGGTTTATTACAAAGGGATTTAACTCAGGAACATGCATCCATGTCTTCAGCATCTTGGAAGCTCTCCAAACTCCACCTTTTTGTTTTTACGGAGGTTTCCTTACAGAGACACGACTGATTAAATCATTGCCCATTGTCTGTTGGCAATTGAACTCAATCTTCAGCCCATCTCTCTTCCCCAGAGGTGAGGGGGATGGAACTGAAAGTTCCAACCCTCTCATCAATCATATGGTTGGTTCCACTGGCAACCAGCCCTCATCCTTAGGTACTTTCCAAAAGTCCCCTCATTAATGTAAACTCAGGTGTGGTTGAAAGGGGCTATCCTCAATAACAAAAGACACTTTTTTGTCTAACTCTTATCACTTAGAAAATTCCAAGGGTTTTAGGAGCTCTGCCAAGAACAGGACCAAGACCATATGTATATTTCTTAGCATAAATCACAATCTCACGATACTTCAGATTTCAAAAACTATGTACCTTGTTGATCTTAGTAGTTCAATTATGTGAGTTCCATGTCATTATTTGTCAGGGATTTCCAATTTAGGGTGAACTGGGAAAGACATATTGCAGTTTATGATTTTGAAAAAGTTGACCGCCAAAACGCTGGAAGTTCAGAGCCTCTGTTTCTCCCTAGTCACATGCTGCTGACCACTAGGAGAGTTACATACTCACTCCAACTAATAAGAAAAGATAGAGTTATTTTATACTGTGCTTCAATTAAAAGAACTAGGGCTCCTTGGAGAAATTAGGACTGGAGCGGAGAAAGTACAAAATGAGTACAGAACACCCTATAGTTCCGGAAAGTAAAGAAGTACTCAAAAAATGATGGGGCCATGTTTAAGGATACGGGAGATGGACTTGAGGGAGGCTTCCAGGGACTAAATCTGAGACCATTTCAGCAACAAAATTATGATAGTAATGGGTTATATCCCATAGAATAAATTAAGCTATACTTCCATAAATAATTGAATAAGTAAATGAAGAAGGGAAAGCTCTTCCTTACAATATAAATCCAAGTGATACTTTGAGAAGAGAAGATAGAAAACCACCCTTTGCAGAACACCATAGTAGTAACTGTTTCTCTCAAGACTCATCAATGGATGCTAAAATTAGTAGCTGAAAGTATGATGAGAAGCAGGATATTTACATAGCCTCAAAATATCATCCAAAAAATACTTCTTAATTCCAAAAGGGAAAAGAAATAGAACCTTTACAGTGGAGAAACACAGTGGACACCATCTTAACCAAGTGATCAAGTTAACATCACTAGCACTAGGACAGACTGATCTCACATGTGTCCTGATATAATGCACTGAGAAGGACACATTGTTTATGTGGCTTTCTTGAAAAAAAAAAAAAAAAAAACATAACCTAGGGGTGCCTGGGTCGGTTGAGCATCCAACTCTTCATTTCGGCTCAGCTCATGATCTCAGGGTTGTGATATCGAGCCCCATGTCGGGCTCTGAGCTCAGCGTGGAGTCTGCTTGAGATTCTCTTCCTCCCTCTCCCCCACCCCCCATCGCTCACCCTCTAACTAACTAAAGTCTTTTAAAAATGTGTAGCCTAAATTCAATTATAAGGAAACATCAGGTAAACTCAAATTGAGAGACACTATAAAGTAACTGGCCAGTAGTCTTCAAAATTTCCTGACTGACCATGATTGTGTGGTTTTATAAGATGTTAACATTTGAGGAATTTGGGTTAAGAGCATACAGGAATTCTTTGTATTAATTTTGCAAACTTTTTATAAAACAAACTATTTCAAGATGAAATGTTAAAAAAAAAAAAAAAAGATAGGGTTATGATAGTTTTCCTGGGCCTCTCCATCCTCCCTCATCGTCAGAGAGGCCTCCTCTATCCAGAGACATCAATGTATGGCTTCAGTAGAAGAGGGCCAAGTTCCCGGCTTTAGAAGCAAGGAAACAGTTTGAGTCTAAAGCACAAGGTCCCGACCGTGTTGAATCAGAGTAGTAGAGGCTATAAAAATGCCATCTTGTTCTCCCTCCTACCCCTCCTCTCCCTCTGCCCCCATCCTCCACTCTCCAGACTGCTTTTAATCCTATTGGGAGGATATACCGGGAGAAAGAAAGAAAAAAAATAATGAATGGCTGTATTCCTTGGCACATGAAGAACAGTTTCCCTTTCGGGGTTTCAAGAATAAAAAATGAGAGGCTTTAAATCTTGCTAACTTGTGCAAGAATGTGTGTGTGTGTGTAGGTAAAAATGTAAACTACGACTGTGGAAAGAATAATGCTGATTTTCAAAATCTACTAAAGCAAAGGAAAACATTATTCCAGAATAAGGTGTATTAGAGGCCAGCGGGGAAAAAGGACAGCAGATGCTCTTGTTTAGCGCGGGGTGAACTAGGAAATACCCTTTTCATGGCTAACCCTAAAGAGATGAGCTATGGTTGCCAAGATGTGTTTATCAAATGTCTCGGCTCTCTCACAGGATGTGAGAGTTGGTTTAGCCGTGCAAAAGAGTTCTGTATTTTTATTTTAGCCAAATCTCTGCAAGGCTCTCAGTCAGCTCCCTCCCCACCAAAGTGAAGCAGCAACAAGGACAACAAAACCCCGACTGAATGTTGGCAGGAAGCCTGTGGCAATCCAGCCTTGCTTTTTCAAAGGAATCTCTCTCAGTTTGATGCCTTGCGTCTCACCCATGAGCTCCAGACTGCTTTTCTTTAGATTGAAGTGAAAAAAGAAGATTGTCATTGGTAATTCCTTCTACTTACACACACACAAAAAAAAAAAAAAAAAAGTGGGCAGAATGTCCATGCTCCTGTTGACTCCCTCCCGGGTGCTACAGGGTATGGAAATGGTGCAAGGAGAAGCCACAGATAGAGTATTAGGGTGTGAATTCAGACCGCATGCCTCACTAGGTATGAGGCTTTCTGCAGCAGATCTGTTTTCAGTAAGCTGGCCTCCTACCGCTCTATCACTTGGCACGCCGGAGATTCCACCAGGTTGCCTCTCCGTGACTCAGACAGAGTCTAGGGCATCCCTGAATTTACATTAAAAATAAGATATGTGTCTGGACGCGCCGCCCCCGCCCGACACACACTCAATCAGCATCAGGTTGTGCCGTTCCCTCTATAAGTGATGGGCGCCTCTGGCAGTGGTGTTGTTTTTGGCTGGAGGCCTTATAGACCAGCCAGCCGTTGTGTAAGCACGGTCTGTCTGAATTGCTCTGGGGCAAACTGCCTTCTTAGAAGTTCTCGTGCTGTTCCTTACTTTGCCGGCAAGCCGTCGCTATTGTTGATCTAAATTCCTCACTGTACATCCTCTGTGCTGTAAGATAATGAAGTAGAGAGAGTCCTTGCACTGTACATCTTCAAGATTCTTTTGGTGCTTATTTCTGTAATTTGGGATTGGGATTTTTAAGCCAGTGTAGAACTTGTAAATTTGCTAAATTTAAACCAGAATTGGGGGGGGGGGGCTAGTAACTAAACTATTCTGCTGATGCTGTTTTTAAAACTTCTGGTGTGTGTGCCTTTTTATTGTTTGCTCATCATATGGTCTATTCAGAAAAATTAAAAAAAGAAAAAATACTAAGTAGCTCTTGGCAGAAGGTCAAAACCAGCATTGCAGGGAAGGTATTTAAAAGTCTTTTAATTGTGGCTATGTGTATAAGCAATAACTGAACATTTCTTATGACTAGGGAGGACTGTTTTCACAGTCTTTCATGGAAATATTTCTAGACGATTTCTGTGGCTCTTTTCCTTGAGCTCATTTATTTGCTTTTGCTTCAGAACAGAGCATTTTAATGAGCAGTTTTATGAGCCTAACCTGCGTTCGGCAAGCTCCACATGACTGGATTCCTGTTACACATAACCTTTGCCCTATTTTCCATTAAAACACAAAACTTTCCTTTAATCAACTTTGTACTAGGACCTTGGAGGAAAAAATACAACAGACACTTTGGTCTACTATCCGGCTCACTAAAATTAATAGGTTTTTGAAATATTTGTTGTTTCCTTATAGTTCCAAAAACTATACATATTAATATTTTAACCACAGATTCCTTTATTTTCTAAGGTGCTTATTTCCTCCTCTGTTTATATCTTTACCTACTCCATTACTATATGCCTCCCAGTAAATAACTCATTGGATTGTCTTTAAAATCCACTGAGGCAGGTACAGGACAAGATGAGCCCCAAATTATTCTGGAAATACAACTTTTTGAAAAATGCATAGTTTTCTCCATCTTACATAGAACTGTCAGCGTCAGGAAGCTCCTTCTCATTTATGGCAAAGCCGAACAGCCATCTGATGCCTTTTGATTCCTTCTCTTTGTGTTTTAATTCAAACGTAGAACAACTGTTTTCCATTTTATACATACTAGCCTCGATATTTTTGTATAGAAGAACTTTCTTTTCTCCAACCTGAAAAATCCAAATTTGTTTCATTTTTCTTTCAGGTCTACTTCCAGTGATTTAAGCAGTATTATTGATATCTGCTAAACATTCCAGTTCTCCTTTTCATTTGAGCAGTGGCGCCCCAAACAGGAAGCAGAGCCCCTGGAAGGTTTCTAACCAGTTCTGAGAACAATGGAGCCATTGTGGTGTGGCACTCTCCGTTCCCTCTTGGTCATGCATTCCAGCCATGTTTGTCTTTTAAAACTATACTACGGATTTAAGGTAGTCTGCGGTTCCTTGTAACACCTAGCTCTTTTCTGCCCTGCTTACTTTAGCCAATCTGTCCTCATCTTATAATCCTGTTTACTTTTTCTTTTTAGGACAAGGAGGGCACTCTTTAAAACAGAGTGAAATAAGTTTAGGGAAAATGAAAGGAAATCTACTTCACATAGCAGGTTATAAACTTATGGAACTCTTTAGTCCCAAAAGGTAGTGCTGGCAGGAAATGTAAATGAATTCGAAAAACCTCTTAGTCAAATTTATGAATGAGAGCCATAAATGGCTACTAAGAAAACCAGGGCTATGCCTGATATTTACCGTTGCAGTCAGAGTTGCTCCAAGGCCTCCTCCCACAGAGGGTCTCTTGCAGTCGGTTGAAATGGCTGACCTTGGGCCTGGCCAACATGAGATTTGCTGAGGAACCTGTGTCCTCAGCGCTTGTCCCTTCTATGTCCCACTGGGTCACAGAAAGACCCTCCAGGTCTGTTCTGGGATAGGCAACTTTCTTTTTCAAATAACTTTTTTTTTTTTGTAAATTTTCCTTTACCGTTCAACCATCTGCCTACCACGGTGCCAATTATGACTGTCAGTTAGGGAATAATGACGTCTGTCCAGTGGAAACTAGCTGAGATCACATTTGGATCCTAAAACATAGATACTTTCTTTTATGTAAAGTCAGACCCTTCTTTTTCCTGGGAATTTTCAAGCCTGAGACCATAAATAACATTTTTGCTTCATCCTGTACTCCATCCTCAGGAGAACCTTCCGTCCCCTAACCCCTTCTGCTCTTCCCCACCTGTATCTCCTTACTGTAGGGCGGCTCACCTGGGGACACTTTTAAAATACAGATGCTCCAGGCCTCAACCCAGATCAATTAAATCATAGTCTCTGTGTGGGGGTCCCAGGCATCGGTATCCCAGACTCTTCTTGGCAGCTGAATTGACAGCCTGGCCCCATAGTTTGTGTTAGTTTCTTTCCTCAACCTGAGCGCCGTGCACATCATCTCAATGTGGTCTGAGGCCTGGTTCTGCCACTCCCCCAGCCTCCCATGCTGAATGTTTCCTACGGACGACGGTGAAGCTGACTGCACCAGTCAATGATGCCGGGTCTTTCTGCTGTCTCCTTTCTCTGTCCTTCCAACTGTGAACTCCTAGTAAAAGAAAATTTGCTGCAAACATCTGGGCTTGCAAATTTATGATACCCAATACTTAAAGGAACTTCGCTTCCTCTTACTCACCTGTTGGTTGACTCATCTTGACACCTGCTCCAAATGCAGTCATCCTTCACATCAGTCCCTCACTTTCCTTCTAGGCAAGTGTGTCACCTCTTTCTCTGGGAGAACATTGAGGCCAAGTAGATGAAGCTGCCAATACCCTTATCTTCATTCTATCCTGTTCTCTTCTTAGCCTTCTCTTAAATGTTCAAGAGGAAAGATTCCACTTTCATTTACTAAACACTATGGAAGACCACCTGCAAGCATTAAAATATAGTGGGAAAGGCTTAGTAGGAAGCAATTAATAATAATTCATGGGGGAAAAGAATGTAAATTTTTAAGAAGAAGAAACATTTAAATAACCTATGAATATGTAGGAAGGAGAGATCAATTCTAATCAATTTCACTAGGGAAGATTATATCACAGGGGCAGTGACATATAGGCCAGGCCTTGAATAATGGAAAGATTTTAGCAGTCAGATTTCAGGCAGAGGAGCATTCATATTCAAGGGGCAGCATGGTCAAAGGCACCAGGTTGTGATGTGCATGTTTTGATCTAGAAATGGTGAATGGCTAGGTAGAGCTGGAATATGGCATAGACGGTAAGTCTCTAAATATTTCTCCTTTACCAATACACTGAATCTCCTTTGTTTTCGACATCATCTAAAATCTCGTGGACAGAACTGCCTTCTCTGGTGTCTTTGGCCTTTTTTGTCTACTGGCTCCTTTTTTAACTTCATATATACACATGTCCTCCCTGCCCTATAAGAAACATTTTGTGACCCTGATATCCTGGTATATACCATGCCATTTCTACCACAGACAATAATGGGTCTCCCTGCTTCTAGTCTTACCCTCCTTAAATAAATCCAGCCTGAAAACAGCTGCCATAGTAATCTTCCTAAAACATCATTTGATCATATCCTTTCAACATGCTTATCACCATGCCCTCCCAAATACTTCCCCAAACATAACAAGCTGATTTCTACCTCTGTTCCTTTTGTTCCCCTTGCCTGCACGCCTTCTTGATGCCTGCATGTCCCAATGCAACCAGGCCAAGTCTCACCTGCTTTCTCTCTGTGGCTCCTGAAAACTCTAAAAGTCACTCCTTTCGTGGAAAGCTGATTACACTTAGAAGCTTTATCATAGTACTTAGGACTTATTGCATGCTGTGATTATGACAGATTGTTTCCTGCCTGTCACTCTGCTCCTCCGCAGATAGATGGTAAACTTCTTAAGAGCACAAATTGTGTTATGTTCCTCTTTTTAACCTCCCAGGTCACCTAGTATATTTCTCATCCTATGTCATATTGTTTAATACATAGCATGAATTAATTGTAATAATTATCTATTCTTTAGTAAACTGGTTTAGACCAAGATAAAGACTCTGCAAAAAGGACAACAGGAAATAGGGTTTACACTGTATGTAAGGGGCTCATTTCTTACTCTACAATATTAATATCTAGTCTGCATATCAATTTTGATGTAGTTGCCTCTTCCTAACTCAAAAAGAGTCATTTAAGAAGTAATAATTGAGCCTAGAGATCTAAGTACTAAATTATAGGAAATACAGGAGTAGAAGACCCCATTAAATGATATCCAGGTAGATTAAATCTGCCAAATCCAAACTGGGAAATGGGATGGAATCTACAGGACAAATGACCACAACAACAGATTTCAAGGAAAGAAAGAGAGAGAATGAGATGGAGGAGAAGCTTATAGATTAAAATAAAACTAAGACATATATCTACCAATCATAGTGTATGGATTTATTTGGATTCCAATTCAAACACGTATACTTAAAAACATTTTTTCAGGGACAAGTGGGGAAGTATACTGTGAACACGGAATACAGTTGACCCTTGAACAATGCGGGGCTTAGGGAGCCCCCTGCCCTGTGCCGTATAACTTTTGACTCCCCAAAATCTGAACTACTAAGAACCTGTTGACCAGAAGCCTTACCAGTAATATGAACTGTCAACACATATTTTATATGTTCTATGTGTTATATACTTTGTTTTTACAATAAAGTAAGCTAGACAAAAGAAAATGGTGTTTAAAAGCCATAAGGAAGAGAAAATACATTTACAGTACTGTACTGTATTTATTGAAAAAAAATGTGTGTATATATGGACCCACATGGTTCAAACCAGTACTGTTCAAGGGTCAACTATATTTGTCATGTTAAAAAATTATTATTAATATTTTTAGGTGTGATAATAGTATTGTGGTTATATTTTCCAAGGGTCCTTTTCTTAGAAATACATACTAAAATATTTACAGATAAAACTACATGATGCTGGAATTTGACTCAAAGTATTTGGGGAATAAAGATGGAGCAAGGCTAGCCAGGTGGCCAGTCATTGGAGCTGAGCAGTGAGCACCTCAAGGTTAATTTCTGTTATTCTCTTTACTCTCTCCACTTTTATGTATATTTAAATTTTCCCAAATGAAAGGATTTAAAAAGTAGTCACCGATGTCAAGTGATTCTTGTTAAATATTTTTTGTGTGACAGTAGTATCATGGTTATGTTTTTTGAAAAGGAGTCCTTATCTTTTAAAAAATACCGACTGAAATATTAATGCATGAAATGTTAAAAAATATAATCATGTAAGTTATTGTGGTTTTAAAAAATTATAGTAAAGCAAAAACACAAAATGTTTACATTGTCACTGAAAAAATTTCTTATCCTCAGGAATATATCCCTAAACCCCAAAAGTCGAGAAACAATAATATTTTAGGTTATGTAAGGCCTGCCCTGTGTTTTACTTGTTTTTACCAAAAGATTACCCGAGCATCTACCCCAGGTAATGGGAGTTCTGCAGCCTGTAGATGAGTGCATGCAGAAGAGTTAAAAGAACCAAACACCGGGTTGTGAGACGTCTTAGTCCTTCAAGATACAGGATTTGTCACAAGAATAGTGGCTTTAAAAACTATTTGCTTTTATTCCAGGTAACATCAGCCTTCAGTGGATATGCTTTGAGACATGCTTAAGCAATCCGAGGTTTTTAAAAACCCTCAGGCTTTCCCTGATATCAGATTAATTAATAAGTTCATTCTTAGCCCTCTGACAAACTTTTCAATGAAATATGGATTATTAGCAAGTTTATCTGATTTGAGGAAGAAGGAGAGTCTTGTGTGTGTGATTAAGATCTTCATGAGCAGGGCGCCTGGGTGGCTCAGTCGTTAAGCGTCTGCCTTCAGCTCAGGGCGTGATCCCAGTGTTCTGGGATCCTGGGATCCAGCCCCGCGTCAGGCTCCTCCGATGGGAGCCTGCTTCTTCCTCTCCCACTCCCCCTGCTTGTGTTCCATCTCTCGCTGGCTGTCTCTGTCTCTGGCAAATAAATAAATGAAATCTTTAAAAAAAAAAAAAGATATTCATGAGCAACAAAATGATCATTAAGCAAATACTGCATCCCAGCTGAGGGTCTAGAAAATCTGTTAGAAAAATCATTCATAGATGAAGAAGAATTGAGTGTGCTACCAATACCTTCATCATTTCAAGTGGATTCCTATAAAGCATATAGCTTTCTCTTGTCATCCTAAAGCCATAAACACTCACTGAACTTCATCCTCATACTGACGTTATCTCAATAAAAGCTAAAATTAACTGTACAGCCTATTAACCTAATGAGATCATTTTATGCTCTCCCAAAGTCTCCTTTGATGCTATAACCAAAGGAAATAAAATTTGAACACTTTTCTAGGAAACATAAGATTTATCAGGTGGCCATTCTGATAATATGAACCTAATGTAAACATTTTTATCAGAACAAATCAGCAATATTGTTTTAGCAGTGGAATTGGCACTTAAGAATAAGATTGTTAATAAGCAGTCCTCTATAAAATTTTTAAAAATGAGCATGTATTTTTTTTAGAACTTAAAAAAGCACTTTATATGAAAAATATAATACCACGGACCTACTCTGTATTTACACAGTTCAGTGCAGTATCCACCAGCTGTGTGTGGTTCCTGAGCCCTTGAAACGTGACTGGTCCAAATTGAGACGTGCTGTAAGCATTAAATACGCACTGGAGTCCAGTACTTGGTACAAAAACAGAAAAGAATGTAACTCTCATTAATTATTTTTATATTAATTACATGTTGCATTTGTTTTCTAGAGCTGCCGTAACAAAGTCCCACAAAGTGGCGTAAACCACAGAAATTTATTTTCTTACAAATCTGGAAGCTAGAAACCTGAGATCAAAGTGTTAGTAGGGTTGGTTTCATCGGAGGCCTCTCTCCTGGGTTTGTGGACTGCTGCCTTCTTTCCATGTCATCACGTGGTCTTCCCTCTGTGCCTCTGTGCGTGCCTGGGTCCTAATCTCCTCTCCTTATAAGGACACCAGTCACAGCGGCTTACAGCCTACCGAATGGTCTCATTGTAATTTAATGACCTCTTAAAAGACCCTATTTCCTAATCCAGTCCTATTCTGCGGTACTAGGAGTTAAAACTTCAACAAATTTGGGCTGGATACAACTCAACGTGTATAAACACATCAAAATGATACTATTTCTTTAAGTGATAATATTCTGGGTATGTCTGCTTAAGTGAAACATTACTAAAATGCATCTCACTGACTTTATCTGACATGGCTACAGAAATGTGGCTTGTGTTTTATTTCTACTGGACAGTGCTACGTTTGATTTCCTCGGAATTTTAAAACACTGGAGCATCACCTGTTGGAGTAAGAAAACGTTTTTTTAATTTTTAAAAATTTCTCACTTTCTATTTAATTTCACTTCTAGTCCTCAGTTCTACTGCTGTGTGGTTAATGAGTGAGAACAGTGAGGTGGTGTATTAAGAGCAGGAAGGGTACACAAGGCAAACTAGGTCAGGATCCCAATTCAGTCTTACTGTCTTTACGACCTTTAGGCACATCCCTTCCCCTCTCTGTGCTTTCACTCCCTCTTCCTAAAGAGGAATAATAGTAACGGCTGACATTTACTGAGTGTTCTTATGTGCCAGGCACTCTTCTGAATGTCTACACTAGCAGTTTATTTAATCCACACAATAACCCTTGAAAGGTAATCATTATAATAGGTACAATTATTACTCTATTTGACAGAAAGCTGAACTAAACAGAGATTAATTAACCTCCCCAAGTGCCCAGAGTTAGTAAGTAGTGGAACCAGGTGGTCTCACTGTGTCACATCCTTTATTCCCTCATGGGCTTCGGTCCCGCAGGATTGTTTTGAGGACCAACTGAGATGGCGTATGTGAATGCATTTAAAAATTGTTGGCCGTTAATTGTTTGGTGTTTTGCTAGAAATATTGCAGATAAAGCTGTTGCTTTTCTCTTTTGACTAGCGGATCTACCTATCTTCCTTGACAACCTGGTGATTTTAGAGCTAAAGGAAGGGACCCTGTCTTTGTTTTTGACACGTTACTGAATCACAAAATCTTTGGAAGGATTCTTAGAAAGTCATCAGTTCTAGCTCACCCTCTTGCTCGTTGTAGCTCTAGTTTTTTTTCCAGCATACCCAGAAGATTTTGCTGGAATTCTTGTAGTAAATGGGTGCTCTCCAGTTACTTGATATTTCTGAATGGCTCTGACTGCTTCTATTAAGCTTAAATGCACCTTCCTTTTCTTGCGGTTATAGAATGTTAGAGCTGAAAGGGCCTCTAGAGATTAAGTCAGTGCCTGTCATACTCAGGTAGGCAGGGAAGGACCTGACACATTTAGTACGATAAGCCCACCAATATTTATTGGTAAGATTTCTTTCTCTGTTTCAGAAAACACTTTCAAAGAGTTTGCAAAGACCTTTTGATTTTTTTTTAACCAAGCTTGTATTTGTGAATTTCGTAACTCTTTTTAAATCATTAATGTCATTTACATCAATAATCTCAAGCAATACTAACAATTAACTTCTGTTGAGCACTCACTATATGTCAGGCACCGTGCCTAAGTGCCTTTTCAATGATGCTTTATTTGGTCTCTACACCTGCCCTGCCCTGTAAAATGAGTAAGATGCTAATATTACCCCCTCTTATGGCACAGAGATTAAGGCCTAGAGAGGCTGACTAACTTCTTAACTTTAATTTCACTAAAATCACAAAGCTAATTAGTGACAGAAACAAGATATGAGTATAGTTCATCTGATTCCATAGTTCATGCTCTTAGTTGTTATTCTAAATTGTTGCTCAAACTGAAGTGGTTTGGGAATGTGGAGTAATCTACTAGAGTCAGGTAGATTTTTTTTTTTAATTGTATTTGAGGAATGCTACAAATGTGTGTGCTTTTTTTTATTTAAGAATATATGTTGTTTTTTGTATTTTTTAATATTTTTTTATCATATTATGTTAGTCACCATACTGTACATCCCTGGTTTCTGATGTAAAGTTCGATGATTCATTAGTTGCGTATAACACCCAGTGCACCATGCAATACGTGCCCTCCTCACTACCCATCGCCAGCCTATCCCATTCCCCCATCCCCCTCCCCTCTGAAGCCCTCAGTTTGTTTCTCAGAGTCCATAGTCTCTCATGCTTCATTCCCCCTTCTGATTAACCCCCCTTCCTTTATCCCTTTCTTCTCCTACCGATCTTCCTAGTTCTTATGTTCCATAGATGAGAGAAACCATATGATAATTGTCTTTCTCTGCTTGACTTATTTCACTTAGCATTATCTCCTCCAGTGCCGTCCATGTTGCAGCAAATGTTAAGAAATTGTTCTTTTTGATAGCTGAGTAATATTCCATTGTATATATGGACCACAACTTCTTAATCCAGTTATCTGTTGAAGGCCATCTCAGCTCCTTCCACGATTTAGCTATTGTGGACAAAGCTGCTATGAACATTGGGGTGCATATGGCCCTTCTCTTCACTACATCTGTATCTTTGGGGTAAACGTGTGTTTGATCCAGGTATTTTCCTTATAGTTTCTTTGATTTGGGGGTTCTCCTACAAACTTGGTAGAATATGTTACTTACAGGAATATGGAAGGTATAATTAAACAAGACAAGAGTTCTGTTGAATTGGTAGGAATTGCCATCCAGAATTATTTCGTTGATTTATTTTAATGCCCTTTAAACTGTAATCACACATACCATCTTGATGTTGCATAAAGCTATCTTTATATGCTTCCTTAAGCCATGTGCCATTCCAGTCTTGAGCCCTCTAAAAATTGGTATCTTGCCTTTTCCATTTTTTGCATATTCCCAGATATTTTATAAGTGATTGTGGAATATTGCTAGAAATTGTATTGAATTAGATGGATAATGTTGTCACATTTCTTTTTTGATGCCTTTGGCCACCAATGTAGAATGAAACTTCATGATGATAATTTCAAGGAGGTTTTACTCTTTAATTCAGAAATCATTATACCTATTTTAATTTGAAAGTATTTATATGAATTGAGTAGACATAAACAGTTGGCAAGGGGGATATTACAGTACTCACTAATAATAACATTTCTAAGAATTTTGAAGCCATGATTAGGAAAAAAGAAATTTGGGGGAAATTGTGAATACATGCAGTAATATGTTTTTTAGCAATATTTACATATCCAATCTAAAGTTACCTTGTTATTCTATAAAGGAACATCTTGATCTGGTCATAAAAAGCATTATTTGAAATTGTAATCTCATCAGTGTTTATTAGTGGTTATAGTCTGATTTCTGCTTCTAAACTACTTTAAAAACAGTCTAAGGAAAGAAAGTTTTTAAGAAACCACTTCAATTTTTTCTCTTATACCTCAAGCCGTATTTACAAATCTTATTAACACAGCCCTCAGTACAATCTCATGTATATACATTTTAAAATACTACAGATTTTCTTCTAATAATAATTGCCCCTATCAAACGTACCTTAGAATAGTTTTAATTTTTATTATAAATGCTGCGATAAGTTGCTGATCTTTTAAGCAATCTTGCCTTTGTTAGTTTTTACCACTCTGTGAGAAGTAGGCATAATTTGAAGCAAACATCACGATCAAGGTAAAGCAAAGAAAGTTTTCTTTTCTGTGTTATTTCCTCCATATTGTGAAGCAGGCAATACACACAATTTCAGGAAAGGAATAGAGAGCGGTAACAAAAGAAAATAAACACAGACACAGTGGCTATTACTTCCGGCATGTAGATCTCTGTGGACTCAATTGAGTTTTCAATATGAGAATTTTTAGCATCTCCCGTATATTGTATTCTTATCATCTTCATGAATTCCTATTTTCTGCACACTGGAGGTTTGCCTACCTTGAGACAAAGTCCTCTACATTTAGTTTCTCTCTTAATTGGGAATGAGTATTTATAGAGACAGATGTTCTATTTGGGGCAGCTTTGGAAGTATCTTTCCAGTTCTGGGGCACATACGTGCATGCTGTCTGTTTGGTGGTCCAGACAGACGTGGTCCATTGTTATCACCAGAAATGTTCTATCTTTGAAGATTGGGAACAAGAGATTTAAAACAGTTCAGCCTGGCAAATTGGTTCTGATTTTACTTTAATCTCTCCTTAATATTAAGAGAAAGGAAACTAAATTTTCTAGAACAGTTTGTAGATTCTTTATCCGGGTCATCCGGTAAGGCCATTGGGCCCTGGAATGCCTGACAAAGGTGTTCGCGCTAATTCACGTGTAGGGATGGCTGAAAAAGTTATCTTGAGGCATTTGGGGAATTCTGCAGTTGAATCCAGATGACAGCTTTATCAATGACATGTTCAGGGGAGCCTGGAGAAATGTAAAACCCTTGACAGGAGTTACTTCTTTAAAAGCTCCGTCATTTTGTTTCTCTACTTGCGCAACAAGTCATGATTCTACCCACAGTTTTACCCTTGTGTGTTTTTAATCCATTGCATTCTTTTGTTATTTACTCAGAAGTTTTTTGCATGTAAAGCAAGGGCTATTGTATTTGCAGTGCCCTGTGAAGGATTATCTACCTCAAGAAGCTTTCATTTTGGCTAGAGAAATGGACATGTATACACCTAATTGAGATACAAGACAAAGGCTGAGAAGTCTGGGCTGAATGTTCAGATGCAGGGAAGAGGGCGGTGTTTTAGCTGCAGCATTCAGAGATGTGCCAGATGCACTAAACCCCGAAGTGGGAAGAGCTGGAGTTGGAAGAAGAAAGTTTAGGTGGAGAGAACATCCTGAAAAAGTGATTTATTCATCTGAACTCCTTAGGATAGGGGCAACAGAACTTAAAGTCAAGCCAACCCAACTTTTAAAAATAACAACAACAACAAACCCCAGCTTACTGGCTGGTGTAACTGCACAAGCCAGAGACAGACACATCCGTCACAACCAGATCCACACACTCGAATGACCAACCAACAGGACCGAGAGGTGGGGAGAGGAGGCTATCCAAATTTGCCTTTAATCTACCCACAGGGGAGGCATAGCAAGACCTTGTGGCAGATTGGAGAGACTAAAGATGGGTGATTTTTGACTCTCTCTTCTTTAGAGAATGCTGTGAAGTAAAGGTCAATCATTAGAGTAGGACCAGTGTTTCTCCCCATCACAGCCCTTCCTGATTCTCTGCTTCTCTGAACTCTTACAGCACCTTTGAGCTCCACTAAGCAATGTAACATTGAATCACATACTGTTTTATGATCTATAGTGAGACTGTGTATGTATTAGTCAGGGCTCTCCAAAGAAACAGAATCAATAGGATATGTGTGTGTGCACACACATGCAAGGATAGATAGATAGATGATAGATAGATAGATAGATAGATAGATAGATAGATAGATAGATAAATGATTTTTTATATGGAATTGGCTCACATAATTATTGAAGCTGGCAAGTCCAAAATCTGCAGGGTGGGCTGGCAGGCTGCAGATCCAGGAGAGCCAGTGTTCCGGTTCAAGTCCAAAGGCCGTCTTCTGTAGAACGATAAAGAGCCATGTTGCAGATGAAGTCTGAAAGCAGTCAGCAGGAGAATTCTCTTTTGCTGGGGAGGGCGAGTCTTTTTGTTCTAGTCAAGCCTTCGACTGATTGGTTAAGGCCCACCCACATTATGGAGAACAATCTGTTTTACTCAAAGTCTGCCAATGTAAGTATGAGACTCATTCAAAAATACTCTCACAGAAATACCCAGAATATGGTTTGCACCACATATCTGGGTACCAACTTAAGTTGACATGTAAAATTAACCATCACAAATTGTTTTTATGTTTACCCTATTGTATTTGATCCTATTTTCTGGGAATTTTTCTTTGGAAATAGTCTGTTTCCTGTTTTGCTACTCCAAAGAAATGTTGTGATTTTTTTTTTCCATCAAAAAGGAAATTTGTATTAGTTCATTCTAATTCTAGATCTCTTTAGAAAAAGGGTTTTCTTTTTAACAAAGTTAAATTTTAAACATATTTTTGCCAAGAGTCAATACTTGAAAAATAATTTTGGCCATTTCAAAATCACTAATATTATCTGAAACCAAAAAATGTGGTGGGGCCAGTGGTCATTTTTAAAGAAACTGTTTAAATTGTTCTGCCTAGACCATTTATTGTTTGGACAAAAGGATGTTTTGCTGTGGTAAGCAAACTCAGGTAATAAAAATTAAAATTTTCCAAAAATAAATATTCATAAGTTTAGAAAAAATTCTCAGCAAGACTGTTTAAATAGCAATATTCGATAATGTGTTTAAAACATATGAATATTTCATATTCATAAACTTACTTGTTAATATAAAGCAATACAAGACTTGGGATGGATTTAAAACTAGATTGTAATTACTATAACTTTGGGGCACCTGGTTGGCTGAGTCTGTTGAGCATCTGCCTTCAGCTTTGGTCATGATCTAGGGGTCCTGGAATCAAGCTTCGAGTCAGGATCCTTACCTAGCAGGGAGCCTGCTTTTCCCTCACCTCCCTGCATGTGCTCTCTCTCTCGCTATCTCTGTCACTATCTCTGTCTCTCTCAAATAAATAAATAAATGTTTTTTTTAAAAAAAGGAATTACTGTAACTTCTAGGACGACCTCAGGACAGAGCACATAAGTTTTCAAATTTCTCTAAGAATCCTCATATCCACATTTGTTTTTACAGTTGCAGATAAAAGCTATTGTTTCAATGCATCTTAAATGGAAATGCAGTGATTGTCAGTTATATGAGGGAAATCCTCCTTCTCCTTATTCCTCCAGATCCTACTTATTCGTTGCTGTCATCATTCAAGTTATTAGAGACATAGGCATACACTGGCCCCACACAGAAATAGACTTAGCAGCTATTGGGCTGAGTAAGAGTTAGAAAAAAGAGAGCTACGTGAAAAAAAGAGCTACCCATTGACATAGGTTTGTTGTTGTTTTTAGTCAAGTACGTATCTTTCAAATCCTATGTGTTTTTTTAATGGCTGTTTAATTTCACATTAATCTTACATAGTTTTGTAATGTTTATTATGATGCCATGTAGAAATGAGAGTATGAGTTGTAGGGAGAATAAAAAGGTAGTAGCAGGTAAAGGAGAAGAGGGAAGGAAGAATAGTGACGAAAATGGCAGAAGCAGACAAAGTTGGGTCCTGCCTGCTCTGACCAGTGGGTCACCACTCACAGGGTCAGGTGATGAGGTTCAGTGTTTTGTCATGTATCATGGATGTTTCTCGACAACTGGAGATGTAAGTAGATGCCAGCATTGAACAACAGTCGGGGCTCCAGTCTGTAGACATCCTTGGAGTCATCAAATCTTTCCATCGACTGACATCCTTCTGGATGCAGATCATTACCACCCTGTCCAGACCAGGAGGCCCTACACGGAAAGCTCCATTGAAGCAATCCAAGCAATTGTTCACATTTACCATCCAGCTCAGTTACCTGGAGCTCAGTCCCTTAGGCTCTGTCTGAAACAGAAACCTAATCCCTCAGGAGATGGCCTGGGTGAGTTTTTGTCTTCAGATGTTCCACTTATTTGTGAAGCTCCTGCTACATATAGGGCACTGGGATAAGTGCTAAAGATAGAACAACAAGCATGTTCCATCAGTGTCAGTCTGAAATCTCACCCAGCTCGTAAGCTTCGTCTCTAGTGTGGCCATCCGTAAGGACTCCCCTCGAAGCCCACCTCAGACTCACGGACTCATCTCACCCTGCGACCTCCCTGCCAGAGGAGAAGCTCCCAGCAAGCCCGTGGTGTTCGACTTCCTTTGTACCCCTCACAGTTCACCTGAGACACTAAACAAGTATTTTTTTGAATTAATTAATGAAATACCTGTGCCGAGACAGCAGACTACAATCTCTACTCCTCTCAAAGGCTTTCTGAAGCATGTTTCTTCCATAGTTTTTGGTTTGGTTGCCTGCCTCTGCAAATTAGCCTCTAATTAGCCTCTGCAAATTAGAAGAAGTACATGACTGAAAAGTGGGGAAAGGTTTTCAGGGAGACATTCTTCCTAATGTGGGGCTGGAAAATTCAAAGCTGTGTTACCATGGTAACACTAGTTTCATAATGATGACCTGATTCACTACGAAAAAGTTAAATGATATTTTTTACTGTTTGTTTAAGGGAGCAGAGAAATTGTATGGCAATAATAAGATCTTTAGAAAGGGGCAAGTGTTGCTTATCTGGAAAAATCACTTGTGTTAATCTGTAGGTTATCGTGCAATGCTTTCCATTGGCGAGAAGAGATGCAGCAACCCCCCCCATTAGCTAGTGTGTTTATGTACGTATTTTTGCCGGGATATTTTGCATTTCTATCATTCCACTTTTAGAGTTGCAGTCACCTTAAGAAAATAACCTTCTTATATAAATGGTTTCAGTGATCCTCCAAGAAGCCTATGACATAATTCAATAAGAAATTTAAGTAGAGAAAAGAGATGAAAGCAAAACACATGAAAAATAGACATCCCCATCAAACCCAGATCTATAATGGTTGCTTTAAGGTATGGTGGGAATTATTTCTGATTCGACTCTTTTGTCCTCTCACCCATTAAAATATTAAGTCTCTAGGAGAAAGCTTTTAAATTAAAATGTTGTAAAACGGACTGTTCTTGAATACCACGCAAATAGTTTCATAAGAGAGAAAATCACAATATTGTTTATAAACAATTTACAGTGCTGAGTTGTTATTTTTCATTGTTTAAGTTGCATTAGATTTCACAAAAGCTGTTTAGAACAAAATTGCAATAGGAAGGCCTGTCCATTGTATTTTTCAGAAGAAAGCTTGTTTTCACAATATTATTCACATTTTGTATACAGCATCAATGAACCTGCCCATAAAAGGTTAAATGTTTGCAGACCATTCTTTTTTGCCTCAAAGATCAGAGACAAATTACTATTTTTATTTTACATTCCCTTGATGAGGATAATGATAAACAGCTGTCACTTCAGTGCTTAGACTGCAAAGAATCCTATTGCAATCCTATAATTTAAACAAAGAAAAAATACATAGTCATACACAGTATACATACAGAAAAGAGCACGACAGAGAATTTGGTTAGAACTGGGTCAGAGAAAAGGGAACATTTGCTCTCTGAAATTACTCAGTTAACAGAAAAAGTCCATCTATGCATATTTCCCCCATTTATCTTAGGTATATTAGAAAGGGCAAGTATTTCTTCTTTCTTTCTAAAATCAGAAAAGAAATTCAACTTGCATTCTGAGTTCTGTGACTCCCTGTCACATCCATGGTATTATCTGAGTAGTTTAAGTTTGTATGTGACCACATATTATTTCCAAAAGCTAAAGAGAACTTCAAATTGTTTTTTCGGGTTATTCTGGAATACTTTTTTTTTTTTTTTAAGTGTTGAGAATTAATCCACTCAGTGTTCTCCATTCACTCTGACACTTTCCTTATTATTTGCATCTGCTTTTAAAAAGTGAAAGTGAACATCTTTTGCGTGTTTTGATAGGCAAAAAGTAAAGTAAAGCTAAATGTTAAAAGTAGTGTGAAATAGGAAAATTCAGTGTTTCTATGTAAACATGTGGATGATGATATAATTACTTGGTGTTTTGTATTTCTGCAGGTTCTTTTAAAAATACTGTTTACTCTGTTTTTCTCTTTTGTTTCAATCTTTTTTTTTTCTACAAATAGCCATTTTTCAATGACATCTTTTTCCTGGAAACTCTTTTTACATTTATTATTTTATCTATGAAACTGGCTTGATGTATTATGAATGTTTCACTGTCTCATAATACTTCTTGATTTTTTTATATTTATGGAAGAAAAAGAAATTTGTTAAAATCGAATGCATCTTATACTTACTGAACTGATTTCAGCTCTTAGAGACTCAACATGCTCTTCCGTGGGTTGACAGTAACAAGGTTGTGGTGTGGATCTTCCACGCAAAGTACCTAGCAGAGTACCTAGAACACAGCAAGTGCTCAGGAAGTGTTCCTGGGACAGGTAGAATATTGATGCTGACATGTCATCACCCCCGACTGTTCAATACCTTAGCAAAGCCTCAGTATATTTCGGATCAGAGAGACAAACTGAATTGTATTTTATCCATCATGGAGGCTTATGTCGCTTTGTATAAAAGATATTTTCCTCACAAAGCTGTCAGTCATCTCTTCTTATTTATAAACATAATTTCATAATCGTTTTATCATTCTCACTGTTATCAAGTCGTCATGGGTCCTAACTCATCACCCTGGGGTTTCTCTGGTCTGCAGTGTCTCTGACATGTAGGCACTCACACTTGGAGCCCCTGAAACACACTGGAGTAGCTTCCTCGATTTAGGTAAACCCCTTGTGCATTTGTTAACTCCTGCCCCTGCGCATCGAGCTCTGTGCCAGGTGCTGGGAAGGGAGACATAAGCAAGACCCCAGAATCTAATAGGAGAGGAGCATAAACCAAGGCTGAGTGTTAAATAATAGAAGTGAATACAAGACACAGAGGAAGTACAAAGTGGGGGGAGCAGTTGGGGTCTGGGCATCATCAGAAGCTTGTCCAGAAGAGGTGATGATGAAACAAGGCTCTGAAAGATGAAAGATCTTCACAGGTGGGGGGGGGGGGGTCCAGGTAAAGGGGACCAGCTTGCAGAAAACATGGAGGTGTAAAAAAAAAAAATACACTTGCCATTTTGATATTGCTTGAATTGAAAATGTTTTATACTCAAATTTTTCACCTTAAATTTTCATAGTGTATGTTGAGAGTGAGGCAGCTCTCTAACTCTTATTCCATGGATATTCAGAAAGGAAAGAAAGCAGCTAACATTTATTGAGGCCCTTGCTAGGTCATCTCCTATGTGTTATCTCCTTTAGCTTCTACAAGTTCACCAGGGCCGTGTATCCCCATTTTAGAGATAGGGAAGCTGAGTTCTAATTACATCAAGTAACTGAAGTGTGGCCACAAAACCAGTACACAGTAGAGCCTGAATTTGAACCTGAGGTTTTCACTTTCAAATACATTCTCCTTAAAACGACATTGCAGTTACCACTGACTCTTCTAACTTGGACATTTGCAGTGGTTTTTATACCCTAGAAAGAAGTTTGGAAACACGACTGGTTTCTCCATCACTTTACCACTTTATGGCCTCAGCTTTTGACCCATTTGTCCTAAATCCTCATGTGCTTGTTTATCACTAATTAATAATAAAAATAAAGAACTGCAGAAGACTTGGTTTAGTTCCTTCTCTCAGTGACCAAAGACCATTTCAAACAACTGTCGCTTTTGAAACTTCCTCCTCCTTGCTGGTGTAGCAGTACGATCCCTCAGAAATGTCCTCAAACTATCACCCGGAAGCGTGGGGTCACACTCTCAGGACTGGAGAAACCACTGTCGTGTTGTAGAGTGAGCACATTATTGTAATATTTTTAAAAGGGATTGGATATTTCTGAGCAAGAGAAGCCTATATAAATGATTAGGACCTATTTCTCTGTTATCGTTGACTTTGTAGACCTACAAAGATGACTTTCACACATGCATATTGATTCAAAGGAAAAGTTTGTCATTTATAGATCCATTTAAGCACAGGGCTTTGCCTAGAACTGATAGGATGATTGAAAACCTGGCAGATCAAAGTATGTACATTTCCAAGGAAAAGTACTTCGTGTCTACAATGGAAGCAATAAATTATCCCCCCCTTTTTTTGCATTTGTAATTAAATCTTTCCAAATGTTAGAAAGTAGCCAGACCACTAACAATATTTGTATCATGTTCTGGGGCTTAGATGGTTCAACCTGACTTGAAATGGAGACCATTTGTTCTAAATTGATTTCAATGCCAAGCCAATAGGTCAGCCCTTAATGATGAAGATGCCATTCCAGCCCAGCCTCTGGTGGATAAGCCAAAATTAATTAACTCAAGTCCCATAGTATAGAAAACAGATGCTTCTCTCATGTTACACAAATAAATTCTTTGTGTATAGATGTGTTCTGTTTTATTCAAAGAATAACAAGTTGGAAGTTAAAATTGTAAGTTTTCCACAATGGAGCCAGCCTTTAGTAGTGATGACAGAAGCATGAATTTACAGAACAAATTCCAGCAAGTGCATGGAAAGATGGATTGTTCTCTATATCTCTTACGTTGGCTCCAGGCCAGGCCTAGGAGATTTAGTTTTAAAACCTGGGCTGATCCAAATGCTGATCCATTCCAGAACAGACCTAGGAGTTCCAGAATGACACCAAGGTTATTTCTAATCTATAGAATCCCTGGGGACCCCTCCCAGAGGGTTACATCTGCATCATTCTCTTGGATTCAGTTCTTTGGCCAGCTTGCAAATGGCTGAAGATTCGATTGTTCTCTAGAGGTGTGTTGTTAGGTGCACTGTTTATCTGGTTATTTATCTCAGCATTCACTCAGAAATAGTTGCTTTTGCTAGGCTGTGGGTCGCTAAAAGTAGAGGAATAACTGCATGGTTCTGATCTCTTTTCAGAATTAATGGGTATGTTTAAGATAAAGGTGTTAATGATCTAGTGATAGAACTCCAAATCGAGTGATCAGAAGTTTGATCATGTGATAATGTATGGTATTTTTTTTCCTTCTGAACGAATGTGAAATAATCCATGTTTTCTTTCCTTTCTGTCAGACTGAAAATGATGAGAATGGCCAAGCAGAAAACTTTTCCATGGACCCACAGTTGGAGAGGCAAGTGGAGACCATTCGCAACCTCGTAGACTCCTACATGTCTATCATCAACAAATGTATTCGAGATCTCATTCCAAAAACAATAATGCACCTTATGATCAATAATGTAAGTGATTATAAACTGTCTCATTTTTACTTCTCACCCATCGTGATGTGGAAGCTGCTCATATTCTCATCAGCTTCTCTATGATATTTTTTGGGTGGTTGAAATACCTATTACCGAGGCTCCTCATTTTCTTTACAGGTGGTAAGTGACTGACCAGTGAAAGAGAATTTAGGAAAGCCAACATGAAACTTACAGCCACAGTACTGTGGTATTCCCTATCGCCTCTCTCCTCTTGATGAGTATGCATTTGCTCGCAATAAAGCAGAGCAAACGTACTGTAGCTGTGGTCAGGGTGTGAGTTAATTGCCAAGCCAGCAATAAAACCAGATGCCCCGGCTCCTAGACTTTGAGATTAAAGGCAAAAAATATGTATTATTTTCTACATATAAACGCATAAAATACGTTGATAGGACTATTTTCACCTTCTAAAAACCACGGCATGCTATTTTAACCTGGGAAATGGCTTTTTGTCCTATCCCCTTGGATTCAAAGTCAGTCAACTTCTCTTTTCTAAGGTAACAGTGATATTGCCATAGATGTTAAAGTGCCTGCTGGAGGAGCCCCCCACCAATCTGGATCGTACAGAATCCCTCCCTTTTCATGGTTACTTTACAGTAGTCAGGATATGACACTTAAATTACACGGTCTAGTTTGGTTCTTTCGGAAGCTACTTTATTAAAGTACAAATAATATTACAAGTTATTTGAGGCATTATCTTTTAGATAAGATAGGCTATGATGCGGTGTTTTATAACAGGCTTTTCTGACTCTTGAAAAGGAGACACCAACATTTTTAGTTCTAGCTGTCTTCTCCAGACACCTTCTTATTTAAATCGATGGTATATTATGCGCATTGGCTTGTAATACATACAAATTAGCTGGCAAAGGCACTGAACATACTCGAATCCAGGAGAAGCCTATATTCTAAGGCTGGTTGTGCTACAGATTCTGTCGACCTCAAGACAAGGTGGTCTTTGCATCCATTTCCTCCATAGGTAAAATTCTGATCGTAGAAAAGGCGCCTGGCTTAGGGACTTATTTCAGAAGATAGAATATATAGAAGTACTATGAAAAACACATTTGTCAGAAACCAATGTGGCTGCCTGCCTATTTCAGAACTATAAAGAGCCCTTATCCATATTTCAAGATTTCTTTCAAAATTGTATTTGTAAATATGACATTCTGTTTGTGGTTCATGGTGTATTCATTCTTTGAAGAAAGGTTTCCTTGAAGAAACCCCTTGAAGGAAACCCTTCTTGAAGAAGCTCTAAGCACCCATGGTTTTTAACTCTATTCCCATGCACGTTTTTGCACAATCAAACCAGGTTACTAGGATGCTTTGAAGTACCAGCGTAAGTACGCAATATATTGGAAGCTTGGAAACCATGAGTTGTGTTCTTAAGCTTAGTCAATGGCCTGCTGTGTGACCTGAAGCAAATTATTTGGCCCCTCTGAGTCGAAGTCAGTCACTTCTGAAATTACGATGAGAACACTGAGCTGCCTCACCGAATTGTCAGAGAACGTAATAAATTCGACTATGTGCCATTTTGAAAAATACAGAGTACTAAACAAATAGTCTGTGTATTTTTTAAATTACCCTCTTAATTTTACTTAAATGAGTTCAGGTTGTTTTGCCGTGGTATATCCAGGCACTTGCTTATTTAAACACTTTCCTGATTAAGCATCATTTATCTTTTCACTGTTTTATCGCAAGTCATTAGTGCTGCCATCAGTTCAAACACTGCTTTGCTCTGCACCATATTAAATCATCAGCACAGGAAATAGCACTTACAGTCTAGAGCACGAGGAGTCGCCTGACACTAATTAGTTAAAAGGAAAAAGGAAAAAAGACCCTCTTACAAATCTATCCGACTTTCACCTTCTCAAGAAACGCACATACACAAAGAAACATGAGGGTAATTGCCCTCACCTCTCACTGGTGTGCTTGTTGGCTTTAATGAAATGGCTGAACCCTCACCTCCAGGGAATTCTCCTTGGAGGGAGAGCTCTGCAAGCTGTCTTGAGAGAGACCTTGCATGAGAATAATGAGAAAGAAGACCTTGATGCCAAGACTCACAGGAATGTGGAGAAAACAGAAACATCACGTAATGCTGGATTCTTAACGAAACTATGGTTATCTTTGTTTGAAATTTAACTTTTTGTATCTGTCCGAAAATAGTTTTATGTATCTCAGATGACCACTTTTCCTGGAGTATTATTTTGTCTTCTTTTTTACTACATATGTAAAAATACGTAGTTAAATCTATATACATATATGTATATATGTCATATATTTGATAATTACATATATGTAAAAATATAAATTGCTCTTTTTAAATGCCATATTCTCAGGGCATCTTATTGGACAGAACGTCTGAGCCCTTTGTGTTCACTCTGGAAGGGCCCTGTTGAATACAAGGACCAGAAACGCGCTGAACACCCAGCACCATGTCATGCATACGTGTTGGCTATTTATTCGATGTTAAGAGATCTTCAAGATAGAGAATTCATCATAGAATCACAGCTAGGAAACAAATACTCTGACTGCTCATTCTAAATTCCATCCACTTAACCCAGCTGCTTCTATAGATGGTTCTGGGTGCACGCTCTTCCCCAGAAGAGTGCCTGCAGCGGGGTCCTGTCTGTGGACAATCACCGTCGAAAGCCGTGCTGTGGCCTTTCCTCTTTGAAATGGGAATGGCTGCCCTGCCTTCTGGAAAAGAATATGTTTCAGCCAACTTTTATAAAGTTCAGAATTTGGTGGGCAGTTTCCTTTGAAAGTTTACATTAAGCGTTCTGCCACTCAAGTCTCCATATGGAATTATTTAAGAAGTTTAAAGCCAGCAATAAATGCCTTGCCTCAGACATACTGTAAGCCTTTGTCTGTGGAAGCTCAGCAGCTGTTGCATTGCTTAAGCGCACTGGGGAACACGGCACAAAGAAACAGCAAGTTTATGACAGCCGGTCATTCTGCACGGGCTACAGTCGGAGCAGCAGAGTTTTGCTCAGGACTTTAATGTTCACGCACACTCAGCGCCCCATGGCAAGCACGACTTTGAGGGCCTCTTCTCTGCAGCTCACCCCACCAGAAGATTCTCTGTCCTAGAATCAGGAAAGGGAATCTAGCTTTATTGTGAGAGTCTGAATGACAAAGCGGTACATCGCCCTGTCGGCACCCACAGGACAGTCACCCACTAGGTACTCACTATTTTGCCCAGATCATAAATGAAGAAACTGAGGCTCCGAGAGGCTAAGTGACTCGCCCAGCGTCACGCAGCCGGGACTGGCAGAGTCAAGATTAAAACCCAGATCTTCTCATCCTCGGTCAGTTAACGCATATGGCAAGGTGAGGCAAACTACGGAGCTCAGCCTTCTCAAACTAGGGGGCTGCTCTGCCTGTAGCGTGTACCTGGTGTATCTTCCCAGAAGGCTCAGTTCCTCAAAGATTTAATTAGGGTTTGTTTGAATATGAGAAACAATGTTTTAAATCTTAACTAGTAATTCAAACACACCCAGATAATACAAAATAGAACGTAAAGTTTTTTATGAAACTTTTTAAGAATCAAATATGAAGCCCGGAGGCATTTCACACTTGGAGTGTGTGCTGCTGCCTGGACCCCTGGACCCCTGGACCCCTGGAGCTCCACATTTACTCTCCTTGGCCAGTGGCACTTCGCTGGAAAATTAGTAACATGTGCCCTAGTTTCAAAACTGACTGTAACTTTCATGTGTATGAAGTCGAGTGTTATTTCAAATGTTCATTATTTGAGGGGAAAGTACACCTTAAATACCAGGGCACGGATTTGTTTCCACGGGTCAAGAATTCAGCGTCCTGCTCAAGGAACAGATCGGGACCAGGATCCAGAAGCCCCCTCCCCCTGCCCCCACATCCTCCCCGCTCCCATCACTCTCCACCATGGGTAACCCTCCTGATTCTTACAGCATAGCTCGTCTTAGCTCTGACTGTTCTTGAAGTTTGGAATTGTAGAGTGGGTGCTTTTTGGTGTCTAACTTCTTTGGCTTGACGTTAGGTTCGTGAGGCAAAGGATATCATTTTTTCAAGAAGGGAAACGTCACCGGTCTTTAGCAGAACTACGTCCCTGAGAAATGAAAAGGAAGCTAGAGCAGACGTGAAAGGATTGTGAGATCTCAGAAAATCGCAAGCTCCTAACCAAGCCCCTTTCCCAAACTAAGCAAACTTAAACTGCTCAATTACATTCTTTTATATATGTATTCACGCGAATGCGAGCGATCACTGTGTCGCAGACTCCCTCCCGTCTAGAAACAGAGAGATTTTAAGGAAATGGTCTCCTTAGTAACTGAATTGTGTGAAAATCCTGGGAATGTCCCTTCTATTTGTGAAGGCTTTAAAATGGTCTTAATTATGAAGACAAAGAAGGCTTAAGATCCAAAACTATTGCAGGTTGATAGAGAAGGGTTAAAGTAAGAAAGAGAGGAAAACGTGGAACATTTTTAATGACCTCACATTCCTTTACACTGAGCAGAACGACATGGTGCAGTCATGCCTGTTTATCTAGCCTGTAGAGTCTGAACTGGAATGAGGTTTTGTGTATGAGAATTTTTTTGTGACCCATACCAAAATGTATAGGTTATAAGGTGTTATAATTAAAAGCATAAATATTATTTCAAGTCTTGCATCCAAGTATAATTCATTTATATCATGTTCTGTGAGGTATATTCAAAAATGCCATCACCTCCAAGGGATCTTACTGGGCCTCAACTGTCGTGCAGAATCCTGATTTACGTATTTGCACACAGACATACAGACCGCTCAGAAAGTCCCTGAAGTGTCTGGAAACTCCCTGACGTCCCCCTACCTTTGTTCCAGTTGTGGCATCCCAAAGCTACACTAGCAGGGGAAGAGTCTTTCTAAAATTTCATTTTTGTGAAGTGCAAAATAAAACGTTAACCCCCGCTGTGTATTGAACTGTGTACGTCTCTCGACGCCTGCGCCATTGCAGTACCTTTCTATTTGTTCTTCTCCCTCTACATACCTCATGCCAATTTCATCTGCATGCTTCAGAACCAACAGCTTATGCTTGCAGAGCACTAACGAAATGCTAGGCATTGTGCAAGGCAATTTATAATCATTCTTTCACTTGATCCTCACAACAGCTCTTGAGACAGCTGCCACCACTGTCCCCATTTTACAGATCAGGAGCCTGAGACTGGAAGAGGTGGGTATTTGCTCAAGAACAGTTAGGTGTGGGAGCTAGGGCTCAGATTCAGAGTGGAGCTGTCTGATTACAGAGTGTGCGCTCTTAACCACTGCACTGTACTCCCATTTTCTCCCAGGCCAGTAGTAATACTCCTATTAATTCAGAGCATTGCCAAATCTTTGGGATAGTAGGCAAGTTTTAGTGTGTCATGTTCTGATGTGGAAGAGTTGATTCAAGGCAGATCTTTGATCGGAATGGTGAAACAAGCCCTTATTATTTTATTTCGTGGTTTGTTTGACAGTCGCTTCTTAATTCAGATCTGCTTTAAATCTATTCTTGGAAGGACCTTCTTTTAAATTGTGTTTAATAGATTCTAAGTGATACTCCAGTTAGATGTAAAGCTTCAAACTAGCTTAGTCCAACTGCTGTTCACTGCCAGGAAAATTGTCTGGTTTTGAGTTTTGTGTTGCATCATCTATCTGAGTGCGTGCACACACGCAGCGGTGGAAGATTCGCGCAAATGTCCCTGACTCCTTGTGGGTACCTGCAAGTGTGTTCTAAAGGTGACTAAATCTCCAAAAAAAAGAAGGGGATGAAATATTCCTTAAGCCAAATTGACTGTCTTTCCTCTAACTTTAACTTTCCTTCCTGACTTTTGATTTTCCGTTCTCCAACTCACCCCCACCTCAGTGCTTAAAGTGTCCTTGTTCCTTTGGCTCCTGCCCTTTCACATCAAAACAGCACCACACGCACCTGGTTTTTCCTCTATAGTGTAATTGGTATGTGCCCATCTTTTCTATGCCACTATAGTCTCGCTAAATGAAAGCCCCACCATCTCAGAAATGATCTGTAATGGTCTTCTATCAGATTTCTTCCTCTCTGCTACCACCCTTGCAAATTCTCTTTTTCCTAAAACTCTCTTCAGTTGTTTCACTTGCTTAAAAAGTCTTCCATGGCTTCCCACTGCCAAGTGGATAATGTTCAAGCAGTTTTCTTGGCGTTCGAGGCTTTCACATCTGGCCCCAGGTTACCTGGCCAAGCTTACCTTCCACAGCTATAGCACGTAAACCTTCTACCCTACTAGACAGTTGTGCAAATATGTCTTGGCTACTAGATCACTTCCACATTTGAATCATTCTTGGTTTGCAAAATGTGGAGAGAATACTTTTTGTTTCACCACAGTGAAGCTGTGATTTAGCCGAGCTTTCTGATCAGTAGAATTATTTACATAATTTGATACCTTTAAAAAATAATGAAGCTGTGTGTTTTCGACTCTTGTCATCTCTTGGTTACATATTTCACTACAACCCAGGAATTCTGAGCCTCTGACAGCTGTGCTGCTGTCTGCCTAAATTTGTAACAATTAAATATGCTGCCCTTTGGTCTTTCTTAGAAAGATCCAGTGACTCTAGATAAGCATTAGTCTCATTTAACAGAGAAACTGAAAAATCCAAGTTGGTTTATTTTTGTAGGCTAAGTTAACCAGCATACTTGCGATACCACTCTAACATGACGCTTAAACATAAGTTGTCTTTGCTAAGCACTCAATCAAAGTGGGGTAAGGGGTAACGGAAAGAGCACTAGACTTTGAGTCCAAAGTTTCGGGGTTCAACTTAATGTTACGTGACTTTGGGCAAGTTACTAAACTCTCTGAACTTCAGTTTCTTCATCTGTAAAATTGGGATCATAATAAATTTCATAAGTACGTGGTGAGAATCCAATCAGATAACTTGCAAAGGTACTTAGGACCTACCGTCTTTTGCTGATTCTCACATTCACTTGTTTCACGTTTAATAGTTCTGACATGAAGATGCACGTCGCACTCAACGGCATCTTGGCATTCTGTCATAGTTTAATTGAAGGTGGTTTCTCCTTCTTAGTGGCACATAAAATTATGGTGTGTCTTAAAATCACTGGTATCTTCGATTTGTTGAGATATGGCGGCTGGTGCTCCCTCCCTCAGTGCTGTGCAATGTAGGCACCCTCTCCGTCCTCATTCTGCTACAAACTGCCCCTCCCCTAAGACTCATATACATTGTTCATGCTGAAGACTGTTTCCATATATCCATTAACTACGGAAACTCATGTCAGTACTCATTACTGTTAAGTAGTTCTATTGTAAACTTCTAGAAAGCCAAGACTATATCCCCCCCCCTTTTTTTGTAAATCAACTTGCATGATTATATAACGTTCTGTATTTAATAAAAATTCACTTATTGGTGTTCATTCCACTTTTGAATTGACACTGAAACCTGGGATCTTAATAGTATTCCAGAGATTTTGGTAAAAGTGAGGTAAAGGACTGGGGATACCAAGGAGTGGATAACTTGTGTTATTACCTAGGTTTCTTTATATCCTTGTTTTCTGTTGAAAATACTGCTGCTTACCTCCTGGTACCGGCCCTCATCTCTATGCCAAGCAGACTCAGACGACAATGTGGAAATGTTTGCGTAGCCAACAGGCCCTGTTCTGGTGGTGATGGCAAGGGTTAGTCCTCTTCCAACTAATCTAGGTTTTCCTTTAGTCCACAGCCATAAGACAGAGGGAAAAGTGTTCCTGCACTCGTACTGAGGCTTGGGAGGACAACAAAGAAAATAAGAGTAAACAGATGCATATACATCGTACATCTTGCGTACGTCGTGCGTCATGCACCTTTCCCTAGAGTGGACCGTTGAGGACTTTGTCCACAGACTCTGAACCGGTTTATACCATTTGATCGCTCATGTATTCCCATTTTTATTTTTCTGTGGTGGCCTGACAGGTTAAAGATTTCATAAATTCAGAGCTCCTAGCACAGTTATATTCTTCAGAGGACCAAAATACCCTGATGGAGGAGTCTGCCGAGCAGGCCCAGCGCCGGGATGAGATGCTTCGGATGTACCAGGCCCTTAAAGAAGCCCTTGGGATCATTGGCGACATCAGCACGGCCACCACGTTCACCCCTGCACCGCCTCCTGTGGATGACTCCTGGATACAGCGTTCCCGCAGGTAAGAAGATGTCCCCATGTCACCGGAGGCCCGCCGGGCTTGTCCAGTGTCACTTTCTGAGTGTGCTTCCCTAAACCATATGAACCTAAAAAATGAAGAGGGAAAAAGTTATTTAAGTTCAGGAGTGAGAGAGAAGGTTAGATTATCCCTTCAAAAATGAACACGATACAGCCTCACAGTGGACTGTCACACGGTCCTCAAAACGAGTAAGACTGCTACACTGAAATGAAAAGATAGTGGAGCTAATGCGAAACTTTAAAAAAAAAGGTGTAGAACGTTATGTTCTAATATGTACCAAAAAAAGAATATATGTATATAGAGAGAATATTGTATTGTGTTGTATCATAGACTATAGTTGAAAAGGATACACAGGAAACTACTACTGGTTGTCTCCACAGAGTGAAGGGTTGGGGGAGGGGAACTTCCTTTTCATCATTTTATACCCTTTTATACCCTTTTATACCTCTATCACCCTTTTATACCTTTTTAAAAAACATTTATTGAAGTAATCTGTACACCCACGGTGGGGCTCAACCCATCACCTGGAGATCAGGAGCCCCATGCTCCTCGGACAGAGCCAGCCAGGCGCTCCTCCTTTTACACCTTTCAACATTCCTGACCTGGATCCCAGTTACTGGGTCAAAAGTGTAATTTTTACAAAGCAACCCGGAATTCGTAAAATATTTTTTTGAAGATGAATTTGGACTGAAACTGCTCTCATCTGTCCTCAGGTCCCCCCCTCCAAGCCCCACCACCCAGAGGCGGCCGACCCTGAGCACTCCCCTCACGCGGCCAGCCTCCAGCCGAGGGCCCGCACCCGCCATCCCTTCTCCCGGACCGCACTCGGGGGCGCCCCCGGTGCCCTTCCGGCCCGGCCCGCTACCCCCTTTTCCCAGCAGCAGCAGCAGCAGCAGCAGCGACTGGTTCGGAGCACCCCCACAAGTTCCCTCCCGGCCCACGAGGGCCCCGCCCAGCGTCCCCAGGTGAGTGCCCTGCAGGCCGCACACGCTGGGGGGGATGCTCTTTTTGGTTCTCTTCTTCTAGCGTAACAGACAGAATTTATTTGGAAAAGAAAATTGCAAAGATATTATCATACACATTTGCAATTTTCACCCAGGGGAAAGGTATCAGGGGAACACCGTGGAGTCTGTGACACCGTTTAAAAACCAATATGTGGTCCAAACCTCTCCTTTATCAACTGGCACAAACTAGATGGGACCAAAGAAAATGGGGTCCAAGTGAATGACATTTGGGCAGCTGTTTGTATAATTTGAGAGAGCACTTTGAAAGGAAAGAAAGAGCCATGGCTGGGTTATTGCAAGCTGTGTGCTCCGTGGGTCATGAGAGAGTATCAGAAGCTAAGGCCTCACCTTCTCTATTACCAAAGGAATTCTAGAAAACCACTAACTTCAAGGAATATTATCCATTTGCCCCCTGAACTATAGCCCTTAAACCCAGCATTATTAACTTTAATGTAGCCCGAGTAAAAACCAGGCTGATTCATTCACAAAAATTTTTTAAAAACTAAGCATAGAAATTTCAGCACAGACATGATGTTGGCTGCGTGCAGTCACTAACCATATATGAGATGGAACATTGTGCATTTGAATAATACATTTTGGCATGTGGAAGCAGATTTTTTAAGCTTACTGGTGAAACAAAATAGTGAATAAATGACACTTGGAACATGTATATAGTTGAAGCTATGTTCTCTCCTTTATACATTTACAGTCAAATATGTACAATGTGTATAATTAGAGATTTTAAAAATAGAAGGAGTTAGGAGGTTTTTTCCTCAACATCTGAAATTTTAAAAGGAAAGGAAATCAGCTCATACAGAAATTTAATTCTTAAAAAAATTCAATTCAGACGATTAAAATATTTGTGTGCTTTATGAAGGAAAACCATACTCTGTGTGTACCATGAAGGGGGAGTGACTTCCTCCCACCCACGAAGCCTGAGTCACCTCACTCTCTGATTACGGGGCTTACATTTATTTTGATCTTCGGGCTGCTGGGTATAATGAAGAGAAGGGGCATCTTAAACTCGTAAACAAAGGGTGGAATAGAGGGCTAGCAGGGGATGTGGAATCAGAAGACCTCGTCTGTGGACCTTGCCCAGCTCATTCAACTCTGAGCTAGGGGTGCCCCACCTATGAAGTAGAAACAGCTGCAACAAGGTTGTTGCCCAAACCATATGTAATGAGGCTGATAAACGGGAAAGCACTGTGGCTGTCAGGGTTACCATCACTCTGGTCCTCATCAAAAAGGATATATGTTCTCTCAAACCTATATTTTTTCCCTCTAAAAACAACATTCAGCCTATAATTTATTTGGAACTGAGCTAAATTTCTGGTAATAATAGTAAAAGCAATAGCTAATATTTATTGTGCTCTCAACGTATACTAGGCACTGTCCTATGTGCTTTGCAGATATATTTGTGTTTACTGCTCACAACAACCTAAAGGAGAGGTGACTGTCCATTGTACAAATGAGGCACAGGGGTTCAGACAGCTTGCCCAAGCCTGCTCAGCCAGACCCTAATGGAGCTGGGCTTTCATCCCAAGCAGTCTGACTCCAAAACCCAGTCTTCCAACCGCAATACCAGGGTTTCTCAACCTTGGCACTACTGCCATTTTTGTCGTGGGGGGCTAGCCCTTGCATTTTAGTATGTTTTGCAGCATCCGGGCCTCAGCCCACTGGATGTCAGTCGTACTCTCCCAGTTGTGACTACTAAAAATATCTTGACACTGCTAGTGTGTTTGGGAAGGTGGAGCGTGGGGTGTAAAATCCCCCTCGTCTTGAGAACCACTGCACTACAGTATTGCAAAGATTTTCCCTTCCACGTGAAAAATAAATAAATAAACGTCAGTGTTGAGCCTCATTACAAGCAAGATTAGGTGGTTGTTTTAGGAAACCTCAGCCTGACTGGGAATGTATCTGCCATTGTGCCAGGAAGGTATGGAGGCCACTGAGGGAGGGCAGGAGAGCGGGCGGGCAGGAGTCCTATACAGGAGTCTCAAAGTCGGCTATTTTGTCTGTTTAGCTACAAGAAGGAACCAGAGCAACCTGGTGGTGCCTTTCCTCAGGAATGAACATGCATGTCTTTGTTTGCTCGCTTGGCTGCTTTACCTCTTGGTTTCAGATAAGCTGGTTTGCCAATACCCTTCAGAGATACCGTTGAATGCTAAATTGATTTGTTAAGCGGGATGGAGCTGCCCTTGGTATTTCCAAGCTCACGCACAGAAGGTAGTGGGCAGGAATCGGTAGCTCGCGCTAGAGAAGGGCAACCGCCAGGTTTAATGCATCTGTGTTGGGGAATTTATAGGACGCCAGTTACGTTATTCAAAATTTCTAGAATATTCTCCACTTAGAGCCAGACCTAACTTGCCCTGGCCTTGCAAAGAGTCTCAAATGTAAAACAGAAATGAGACTTCAGAGTAAAAGAGGAAAGTTGGTTTTTGTGCTGAGCCTTCAAGTTTCAGCGCCAGTTCCGCGCAATGGGAGGGAAACCCCTCTGGGGGGTGTGGGGGGGTCACCTGAAAGAGACTGAGAGAGATGCTGTCAGGATCCTTATGCCTATTCAAGTTTAGCTTTAGATGAAGAATTCTGACCACATAAAGTCTGTTTTTAATAAAAGCCAGAGCAGGAATCCTACCAAATGCAAGCCAGAAATGGGGTTTAAGATTTCAAAAAAAAAAAAAAAAAGAAAGAAAGAAAAGGAAAGGAAAAAAAAAAAAAGAAAAAGAAAGAGGAAAAGAAAGATAAAGATGGAAAAAGAAAGAAAAAAGTTGAGGGAAGCTCTTATTGAAACTTCACCTTGTTCCGTTTATTTACATATTCTCTTTTCCCTCTGTGATTTGCCTCCATTTTCTCTATTAAAAAAAAAAAAAAAGTTGAAATGCCATTATCCATCATCTCCAGGAAAACAACCCATAGCTTTCCGAGAAGGAAGTTCGATTTTTTTTTCTAGCTCTTTACTTTCTTAAGGGCCCTTTCTCCTCTTTTATCTGAAACCAGAAACTCATAACGTGACAAGACAGTACAAGCCATGTCCCGCCGACTCCCTGTTGGGCTTTAATATTACAAAGGCAATAACTGAACTTTTAGAGGCAAAATATTCTGCCATTGAGCATGTGCCTGTTCGTGATTTTCTTCCGGATAATTTGCGACTTCATTAGCAAGTTATGATTTTGACGTTTAAGAGCATATACACCCTTATTTTAACCCTATTCAAATGTAATGAAAGCACTTGCAACTGGACAGAAACCATGAGCATTCTGGTTTTTTTTTTTTTAATTATTATTATTCTATCTTCCCATTCCAATGTAAAGGAAGAGAAGGAGAGGGGCGGGTGGAGTCATTTTTGGCCCAGCTTTTCTCAGCTGCTCAAGCTGTTCTGGTTTCTGCGCATGGAGCCTTGCAGAGAGGGAGCTGGAAATTCTGCAAACTGCATGCACGCTCTAATTAGTCCCACCTGAGCTAGGGGAGCATCTCTGTCCCAGAGAGACTCACCGGTAGGGATGCTTCTGTCATTAGTAAGCTGAGTGTACGCAAACCTGATTTGTGGAACATTTTCTATTGCCAGAATCTTTGGCTTGCCCCCTCCCCTTCCACCCCACTCAACTTCTCTGAAGGGGCTAAAACCCAGTTTGAAAATCCCAGCCAGTTGTGTTCCTGTTTAGCAAGATGATCTTAGTACCACCTCTTTGGGGGCCCTGTTCTTCTTACTTAAAGATCCTAATCTTCATCAAAGTTTAACTTTAGGGCTGACGTAGCTATTTTCAGTTACGGCTTCTTAAAATTAGTTAATTGGGAATCACAGCCTTTGACATTAACAGAACAAATTAACTGAATCGGAGTGTGTTTTTCCTGGCAACAGCTGATTCTGGCATTATTTGACTCATTTGTCTTCTCCCCTTTCCTTGGACTAAGCTATTTTGCAACAGTCAAAAGGGGATAAGGGCGGGAGGAAGGGTCTCTATCCAAGGAAAAGCAAACTTCATTTACCTCATCACTCAATCCTCTATTTAAAAAAAAATATTGAAAAACTGAAGTACTTTTTTTAACCAGCCTTGTCACCAAGTCTGATGGTGTCTTTTAAAAATGGCAAAACTGAATCATAGGCAAGGATTTGGCTTTTACTCCAGCCATCCACATGACAGAAACACAAGATGGAAACCAAGAAATGCTCCATTGAAAGCCTCTCTGTTGAGCCCGTAGCAAAGCTGACATCCCTCACTGCATGGACAGCCCTGGAGCATCATCGAGATTATCACGGGGTTTCCCTCTTACGCCCATTCCATGACATACTCATGTTCTCCGACTTTACATAGCACCCTTTGAGAGTCTCATCAGAGCCCCACATTCTCAGTCATTTCCCGCTAAGCCAACCATGGCAAAAGATACAGAAATCCCTTTACAGAAAGAGATAATTGGTGCACTCGTGGTCTTCTCTTTAAGGAGGTAAAATCCATTTGGTTCTCTTTACGATGGAATCTTGTTTTAGATGTTTGACCTTAATACACTGCTGTGCTATATCTCTTTTATATATTTTATATGTTGATCGAATTGACAGTTAACACAGAATCCCTATCGTCGAGGGATAAGGTCTCCTTCTTTTGTTTTTTCAGCCAGTCCCCCAAATTTTGAGTAAGGACAAACCCATGATTCTTATAAGTGTGTCTTTGCATCCCTCACATGAAGGTTTGGTGCCACGAAGGGTGAAGCCGCTGAGTCTTGAAGTCGTGGGTTCAGGGCACACGGACAATTAAGCAGCTTTTGTGACTAGCCTGTGTGTCTGAGTCTCCCGAAATCATGTCCTGGAAACATCTGACTTACTCCCTCCTCAAGAGCCCTCTGAACGTGTGACTTCCTTTAGCAACTGAGTGTCATTTGGACACATGATGACTTCGTCTTGTGATTTCTGATTTCAGCCATGAGTTTTTAATTTTCCTCACCGTTCTTCCCCTTTAAAAAACAAATAAATTATGATTAGGTATTCTGATTTTTCAGGGAAACAGTTTTTATTTTTAGCAACTGGATTTAAAAGTCAAGCAAAGATTTTTTTTTTTTTAAGTCTGAAGGCCAAGAATGGAAACAACTTCAAGGTGTTCTTTCTGATTCTTAGCATTTAAGGCATTTTGTGAGGCTGCTGTGTTATAACATTTGTTACTGAAATCCCAAATGTAATTAATAATTTGTTGCAGGTTCAACATGAGTTGAAAATATGACGCTTCATATATTTTAATGAAAATAGAAATTTGGCCATAAACTGTGCACTAAAGAAAATATTCAATTTAATTTAAGCCCCTCAGTTAAATATGCCATCAAAATCATTCAAATTCCACAATGATTCTGGTTGTAACATAATATTTCACTGAGGTGAATCGATGGTTAATGACAAGGTTTTTCATTCTTCAGTCTTGGTTTCAATCTGGTTTAAGTGAAGGTAAAATTAGCCTGGTGGTTTCCTTCTTGGGTCTAGTGAACTAGAGTCTACTTTACACAAACATCTTCATCCTGCCACAGTACGGGATGACTGGCAGTCTGTTTAGGGGAGGCCCAGGAACAGAACTGCAAGTGTTCTGAAGGTCAGAATCGGGGACTTTCGCAGATGCGTCAAGGTAGACTTCAGATCACCTTTCTGTTTTCAGTGTATCCCTGATCTTCCTATTCCAAATATCCGAGGCTGTAGGAGGATAGAAGAGAAAGGAAAATAAGAAAGGATCTACACGAGGCAAAGTACAAGCAACAGAAATGCAGCCAGGCGGCGGGCAGCCGTAAATGTAACAGGATGCCGCTGTTAGCCCAGTGGTAGCTGGCGGTGAGTGAAGCAAATACAACTGCTTCCACATCCCATGACAAATAATAGCAAATAGCTCTGTCATTGTTCTCTCTGGGTTTCGAAACTGCTACGCTTCAGCCATTGCAGGGAAAGCCTTTCTGAGTTTCAGGATCCCCAGCCCTGCCCTGGGTCTCACCTGATTGATGGAGGAAGACAGCCAAGACGGGAGTCTGGCACGGGAGCCACTGACCAGTGAAAAATGCACAGTAAATGATTATTATTCTTCCTGTGGCCAGTCAGCAGCAAACTGTCACCAGTTGGAATCTGCTGAATGTTCCTATATACAAGTTGATGTCAGCTCAAAAAGGAAAAGAAAGGAAAAGCAAAAAGAATCGAATCTCGCCCAGTGTACGCAGACAGACACACACGAGCCAGTCCTTCTCTTTCCCCCTTGCCCTCCTTTGTCTCTTTCGCTGTAAGAAGAGAATGATTTTACAGGGAAAACCTTCCCAGGCGGACAGCTATGGTTAGATGGCAGTTTTTCAGTGACTTCAGAGATTCACAGCACAACATGATTCGTGGCTCCTTCACCTCTAAATTTTACCCAAGCACCGCGCTCCGACAAGGAGCTGCTGGGTGCTTCTTCCTTCCCTCTGACTGATCAGCTACTGTGAAAGATTAGAAGCGAAGTTTAGCTGACTGGCGTTGCTGCGGCCGATAAACAGCCAGGAAATTAAACATGAAATTGTAAATGCTGCATCTTTCACTCAGAACGTGCCCTAAATGCTTACCTCCAGCAATATGAGAAAGGAGAGGAGGATTTAGCTGAGGGTTGGATGGCTTTTGTCTGCTTGTCATAACTTTATTGCTGCTTGAACATAGAATTTTTAAATGCCCAGCATTAAAATCCTTTAGCTTGCTTGAGCCAACATATTGTAGCCATTGTCTGGGGGAACCTCTGAATCTAAACACATATTTACACCCTTTAGTTGCCAAATGAAATCCATCTGGCTTATTTAATGCTGTTGCCAAAAGAATATTACACTTTTGGTCTGGCCCGTATTTTTAAGTGCAGGGGAAGGGGGATGGCGTTGGAAGGGCATTGGGTTTGAGAGACTCTGCAGGTGTCTTGATGCCACATTACCTGTATTTAGATGAAAGTTTAGATCACTTGGCAACTCTGATCGAAACTAGAAGAATTCCCACCTAGGGCAAGGTCGGAAGCACAGGGTACTCGGGCAGCCTCATCACCGTGTGGTGCTTTCTTTTCCTTTTGGCTGCTTTTCAGGCATCAGAGCCACATGATAGTCAAAAACCACAACTAGCAAGTGCTCTAATTTCTGGAATTATTTTTTTAACGATTCCCATAAACACTAGGAAATGTCCGTTCCTGTGTCCCAGCCAAAATTATCAGCTCACATGAACTGTAGAAAGAACACGTTCCATCCGAGGATCAGAAAAAATGGTAAATCAAAGTGGCAGATAACAAAATTCTCCTTCACTCATCGTCAGTGGCCAGGCTGGGCCTTCTTGACTTCAGTTGCCCAGACACAAGGGAAGTTCCAAATCTTCATAGGGTCGACATTTTCCCCCACTGGGATTAGTTTAAACGCTGAAAAATAGGATACAGTGTAAATACTGGGAACCCAGTAAATGTGCAAGTTAATATAAAATTTACAAATAAGCTCCATTCCATCCCTGCTTTGCTTGTGGAAAGGCTGAAGAACCCACGGACAGGGAGAATGACGCAAAGGCCTGGATGAGCACAAACTAGACGCACCTCCACACGAGCGTCCCCAGCTTCTGTGGCCGTTTCGAGAACCAAGAGCAAGTGAGAGGTGTGAGGTGAAGGCCTCGGGCAGTTTTGAATATGATCTGGGAAATGATGTTATTTTACAATCAAATATACCAGTTGCCTCTACCATGTAAATATTACCTGTTTTTAGTTTCAGATTTCCATGAGGCAGCAATATCTACATTTATCTGGGTCAGTATATATCACACGGATCTAGAATGAGACCTCTTATGACGGTAGATGAGAAAGACTTTCAAAGGTGTTTTGCAGCCCAGAAAGTCTAAAATGAGATGATTTCGCTGGGGAGCGGATATTTATATACAATATATCCTGTACCCTGTGTATTTTTTTAAGTTTATATTAGGATTGTTCTCAAAGCCAATTTTAAGAGTGAATGAAATTTTTCCCTCAAATAAATGTACCCATAGCATCACACTCAAGGGACTTTGCTAGAAAGTCTATACACTGCTCCACCTTTAGACCACCATTCACGGAGGAAAAGCCATAAAACCTGAGGAAAACGTCTACTTATTTTTAAAACAACTAGGATCTCTTTTTGCTTCTTGGTAGTATTGGAAAATATTTTAATAACTAAAGTAATAAAACTTCATGTGAGGCAAATTCTACCTTAATTACTGCCTCTTGGGGTGGAAAATTGAGGAAACATTAGTAAATGTGTTAACTAGAGAAACCACTGCAGTAATCTCCCTCCACATATCTGGGTCTAAAGTCAAAATAAAATCCGTGCTACACATATTATTTGAAAGAAAGCAAGCTTGTCGTTTTAGCTCGACAATAGTAGTAATCAGAGCATTCAGGACTGAAATTAATGGACCCCAGAAATCCCTGTGACTCGTCATCAGACTTTGATTAACTTACTTAAATGCCCTCTAGTTCAGTTTAGGAATCCGTAGTGAGGGATGTTGATATGTTGCTTGATTTAATATTTCAAACACTCTAAATTGCCCCATTACCATCTTAATACTTGAAAATTAAATAAGTATATTGAAAACTCATTTTAAAGCACAGTATCTTCGAATAAACATGTTGAAATAGTGTTTTTCCCTGTACTTAAAACGTTGGTGTGTGATTGACTACACCTTATAAATTTCCTTCTTTTATACTATGCTTGTCTCCTCCACCCCAGGACCTCTTCTCCATATGTAGCTATTCAACATATGTTGTCACTCACAACCCTCTAGGTGATGGGGCACTCATGCCAATAGCCATTGTTACTGTGCTGTTCCAAAGTCCCCTTCCCTGTTGAGCAAGAAGAAAATACTCTCGAGGGTCACAAGGAGTCTTTGCAATTTATAAATACTTTCATAATCTCCATAGACTGTTCAGCTTTCAGTTAAAATGTTATGATTTTGACCATTAAAGTTTGCTTTTCTATTCTTTCCCTATGGGTTTCATGCTACTTAATAAATGTGCATTTTGAGATGTAAAAATTTGTAGCCAGGATACTGAAGGTAGCACTGTCTCCAGCAATATTAAATCGGAAAAGCAAGGTTTGAGAACATTTCTCTCTGCTGCATTCTCCTTGCGCTCTTGCTTTGGGCCCCAGTCCTGAGTCCCCTTGTCTCTCAGGTGGGCCCTCCATCCAGTTATACAGGAAGGTCTTCCTTAGTTACTTATGGCGGACACCTGCCTTCAAGCGGTGTTTGGCAGGCCAGCAGGATGAGGTAATAATCAAAAGAAAATGTTCTGGTTCTTTGGCCTCATCCACGTACAGCGTTATCCAAAACAGTCTTGTGTGAGTGAGAGCAGGGTGGCTTTGAGATCCCTTGGTCTAACATTCTGTAAGAGTGTGGGGGAACACAACTTTTTTGATCCCTTCTAAGATAATGGAAATATAAATGATGTCTGCCTTTGCCTGTCCTTTCAGTGATGTTTACAGACAGACATATGTAGAAATATGAGCCTTTCACTGGTAAACATTTTGGCTTGACTTTCTCCGGGGCAAGCCGACTTCTCAAGCACAGCCCCCACGGTCATTACAGCAGAGTTTTCCTAAAAGCATATTTTGTGAACTCTTTCTCCAGGATGATGGCAGTTTTCGTAAGACAGATGCCTAAAAGACATATGGTTTTCATAGATTTTTCCGTCTAGACTAGCTTTATTTAGTGACTTTTGGTCTGAATTGGTCTAGTTAAAATTTCTGTAGAAGCTTGTATAAAAATTTAAAATGTGGGCATACCATTAAGGTGTAAAACAAAAAGTTTGACTTCTTATTGGCAATAGATTAAAAGGGATTGGTTGAAAGTTTCCTTCAGGTTAAGTAATTCTGACCATCCCGTATGCCCACTCGTCCGTCCCGCTCCCACAACCCTGTCCAAAATGGAAAGGCTTACCCCCCAGACCCTATAACTGTTAAATTCATATACTTCTCACTGTTTTCCTGAGTAAATTCTTTGTGTTCCAGTTGTGTATGTGTGTGTGTGTGTGTGTGTATGTGTTAGAAAGCTGTAATTCTTTCTGCAGACTCTTTACATGGCCCAGGGGACATATGATTCCTTGCCCTTTTAGCACCAGTTTTTACAAACGCAGCATTTCCCTCATTTTAAGAAAGGGCCCATGAAGCCACTGAGTGAAGGACATGCAACATTTGGGAGTGTTTGTAGTACCGTCCACCACTGATAAAAATTCCATTTTTAAATGCAGTGTTTGCGACGCATGTAGAAACAGTAGGGCACTTTGAGAGGAAAAGACTGACTTCCAGACTTGCCTAGAAATCAGCCTTTTGCTCCCTTTTATAAGAGCTGACACCACAGATCCAGTCCGAGGTTAGCTGCATCCGGACAAGGAGACTCCTGCAAGGGGGGAAATGGTGGCCTTTAGCCCCCGCCAGGATCATCCCCCGACTGCGCGAGGAGCATTTAATGGGACTTAGTCACATGTTTGTTCACTGACATGGCAGCTTGCAAGGCACAAACGCCTCTCTGTTTGCCTCTGTTTGCTTTCAACGGTTTTGTTTTTAAATTTTGAGCTCTAAGGCAGGTTAGAGCTCCTCCTGCTGGATTTTTTTCTTTTTTTATTTAATCACTGGGATTGTAATTAGTAAACGGTAACTCTTTGTCTCCATTTTTGCCACTTGGACGGGTAGAAGTAAGTGGCCAGAAAAATATCACGTGGTACATTTAAAACGGGCCTTTGAATTGACCAGGTATCACGGTCAGGTGAGAGGAAACATCACTGCAACATTAATCTTCTCTAAGTCTTCAAATTCCTTGTGCTCCGTTTTTTGTTGTTGTTGTTGTTGTTACTAAAATAAAAGGAATTGGAAAGTTAACTTTTTCATCGATATTTCTAGTTCCATCTTTGCTCTGTCTGAGGTAAGGCCCCAAGTCAGAGACTCATGCCTGCAAGGTTCCTGCTCTCTATCAGAGAGGGACAAAAAGTCTCTTCTGTCTTTCCAAACCAGAGGTGAATGTGGCAGTTCTATATAGAGATTCGAAGTGTCGCCTGAAATGTTCCTCCCCATCCTTGCTTCTTTTTCTTCTTCTCACTGACTTGAGATGACAAAGGAACGTGCATCTCAGAAGTGGACGTTTGCCTCTCCCAGTAGCTGGTTCTTAGCACCTCCTTCCCAACCTCTCCTCCTTCCCCCAAATGGCGGCATTGGCCAACCCCTTCCCCTGGTGCCTGGAGTGGGAATGAGGGAAAGGGCAGGGAGAAGAGGACAGAAGAAGATGAAGAGGGTTAGAAATAGTTGTGCCCCAGCGGCATCAATGGGACTAGGTTTCTACATCATGTAAGTTCTTGGAGATCTCTTTGGGGATTTCTCACAAGAGAGAGGGAGAGAGAGCAGGGAGGGAGGAAGGGTGAAAAGAGAGAGAGAGAGAGAAAGGGAGAGAAATGGGGGAAAAAATCATCAGAAGGGACACTGCCTAATTTCATTCAGTAGCCCTGTGCACGGAAAGCTCTTTTCAAGCCACATGCTTTCTCTCTCTACAGTTTTCTCACCACCGTATTCCTCTTCCCTTCTGCTGGTTTGCCTATCTTTTCGTCCTTCCCTCCACCCAGCTTATCTGTTGTCAGTGATACAGTACAGAGGCTGCAACATTTTTTAAAATCTCAAAAGCAATGCTTTTTAGGAATCATATTTTAATATAACCCCAAACCCTGTAAGTGATCTGTTTTATGAATTAGGACTCAGAGCAAAACAAATAATTTTGACACGTGTTAGTTAAAGAACAAGACAACACCTGGTTTCTCAAACGGACAGTACTTTTTCTAGCTTTCTTTCCTTCACACATACTAGCTCCTGTTTCTGGACTGCCAGTCTCCTGAACTTCCCTGGTTTTCTGGAAGTCCTGCTAACCCTTTCCGTCCCAGGGGCCGCTGAAGCTGAGGCACCGTCCCATTACACCACGTATCCCACCGCCGGCACGGTTTACTTGTCTCTCTCCCCATCTCCAGTGGAAACTCCTGGGCAGTGATCACGTCTGTACATCTGACTCCTAATCCAGCACATAGCACGTAAACAGGGCTTATTGAGGGAATGAAAGAAGACAAAATGAGTTGATGTGCAGCGCTGAATCAAAATTTATTTTGGAATTAGCCCAATATTTGGTGTGCTTGAAGAAACAATTTAAACACAAACACTTCCTCTCTTGTTCTGTTCTACTGAGAAGCTTGCCTGGCTGAACGCTGTTGTAAAATTCATTTTTACACATCACAGACTGAGCAGAGTTGATGTGGGCAAATCATCCTTCAGGCTCCTTTTTTGCGGCAGCCACAGAAGTGGGTATGTCTGTACCATCCCTCTGAACGAAATCCAAGGCAGATATTTAAGATTATGTAAAGAAAATGTGGCAAGAGAGATTATATTACCTTTTAGCTCAGAGACTAATTTATACAGGATATTAGATGTTTATATCATCAAATAACAGTTGTGGACTATTTTCCCCCTTATGTTCTTGCTTTAGATTCTATCAATTCATTCATACTTTCCCAATGACATATGTTATAAAATCATGGGTTCATTTTCACAGGGGAAAGAAATGCTGGCTCTAACATGTAGCATGAATCATATTAGAGAATTCTTTAGACCATTTAAGTGGACTCCAAGTCCTATGTTCTTTCCAACATCTACTGTAAACTATTCTTGGACAGTATTGGCTCATTTTGTTACTAAAGCTGAAAAGGCCAAAAATATGCTGGAGAGCAGCCTATAGTATTTTTAATAATAACTCACAAACTATTATCTTCCATGTGGACAATATCCTGACCGCTGTAGCATTTTTTAAAACTTAGCCTCATAACTTGTAGTTATGTAAAATCTGTCTTGTTAATAAATGCTCCAAATAAGAAGCAAAGCACAAGCACAACTGTGTTTAAAATGCTGTGTCTCCTTATCTGATAGCACAGACATGTGCAAGGGAAAGTCCTGGGTCAGAGCAAGTTGCCCTCCCTTCCACCTGGAGGTGGGCTCCTGGTTTGTCCTTGGATGGCTGCATTCTTGAGCTGAGCCACTGGTTGGGACACTGCCCCCTGCAGGTGTGGGGGAAGTCTCTGAGCACGACGAGGAATCATCTGGGTTCATAGGGAGTTTATAATGTCATTCAGATGATAAACTATACATACATGCCTTAAACGTTGCAAAATGAGACAAGGGTTAAGTAATGCAAGAGGATCGTGGAGAAACAAGGCATTATAGTTCCCGAGAGGGACGTACGATGGGCAGTCCCCCAGCCCAGCTTAGCGATGCCACCAGAGCCATTCTCGCCCGGGGCCGCTTTAAAAACAAGTTCCTCGCAGCCCACGGCAGATGCTCTTTATGATTTTAGAAAACTCAGAAGCAGTTTTTGTTTTCGTTCTATTTTGCTCTGTTTTCTAAGAAATTTGCTAGCTGTAGCCTTACTTCTTGTGGTTCAGTACACAAAACCCTTCGTTAAAAAAAAAATTTTTTTTTACCTGTTTCATCAATAAGATAAACAAGTTGGGCAAGTTGCTATCAGATCCTTGTGGCTTCTAGAAACCTGGGATGTATAACTCGCCCATCATCCTAAATGTAATTACACGTAATATGTAATTATATGTAAATTGAATTTTTGAGACAGATGTATTTTAAAGCCTCAATTATATTTAATAAGTAGAACTTGTGGTATAAGAGAAGCATATTGCACATCCTTTTTTATGCAAATAGTGCCCTGGTGGGCAGATATCATTCCTCTAGATGTGTTTCATCTTTATATTTTTTGAGGGTTTTCTTTTCTTCTTTGGGGGGAAGTGGGGTTCACCTAGCTAATTAGGTAGGACTTCGGTCAAACCCTCTCCAAAGATGAGAATTTGGAATGCATGTTGATAGATGTTTCCTTTCTATGCTTGCTGCCATTTTCATAAGCAAATACAAGCTTCCCTGAGCAAGCAGTTATTCTTCTAGGGATGATTAACAAGAACGCTACTGTAGTATAGTATCTTGGTCTTTACGAAATAAACCTGAAACTCATCTGACCCATGCTTAAGTCCAGCTCCCAAATGTATCAAACTATTTACAACCATTTCTTCCCTCTTAAGATTTTTTTCCAGTACTTTCTCTTTTTGCTTGTACTATATCTGGCAAGTGAATTGAACTGCTAATAAAGCAAGATCAAAATCACTTATTATGCCTTAGAACAATGGTTTTCAAACCATGGTCCCAGGACCAGCAGCATCAGCAGCATCTGGGAACTTGCTAGAAATGTCTCACCCTATTAGAAACTCTGTGTGGTGCCCAGCAATCTGAGTTTTAACAAGCCCACTAGGGAATTCTGTTGCACAGTCCAATTTGAGAATCGTTGCCTCAGAACCTGCAAATGTAACTGGCCAATAGAATCCTGGATGGGGAGTCACGAAATATTGGTGTCAACATGGAAAAGGAAGGCAGCTGAGCCACACAGACCCAGTCTGGCTCACGCATTTACCAGTCTCATAATTCCCGCCTCTCACCCTGACAAGCAATAACGGCAGGGGCAGAAAGAACAAGCCATTTCAACAGTGTTATGCCACCTGGCAGCAAGAAACTAGAGGAATGGTAGTTTTTACATACACACACCCACCTGCCGGTGTACCCCACAGGCCATTGGCCCTATAGAATTCTCTCTATATTCTCTTTATATTCTATCTATATTCTCTCTCTCTGTGTATATATATATACACATACACACATACATACATCTATACCTTAGGGTTTTCAACCTCTAAGATTGGCATCACACCATGAATACTCAGAACCAGCTAACCCAAAGCAGAGCAGATGAAATTTTAGTTCTTCCGTTCTTCGAAGAGAATTGAAAGAGACAGTAAGATAAACAATGCATTCCTCTCTCTTATCAGTAAAGCCAGTTTCTCCCCTTCAGTGCCACCCAGCCTGTGTGAGCGTTTGACTTTCTTGCAAAAATTGTCATTGTCCAAAAGACTGTAAAAGGTTCACCCCCGCAGCTACGAAGGCAACTACAAATATTACATCTCTCCCTTTGATTTGGAAGCAGAAACATGGCTCTTCTATCGTAACCATAAACCGCCCACACACAACACAGTGTTTCAATAAACACTAAGTGAGGCAAGATGCCCCATTTCAATGTAATGGGTTCCTTAATGAAGCCCATCACTAAACAAAGACACTGAGGAAAATTTGGTACAAAACAAATAACTTTGCTTTGCCCAAAACAAACTGTCTTATGAGATGAATGTCTTTGGAAACTCTTTGAATGGTTAGGAACTAGACCAATGAAATGAACTTTAACAGTAAACCTTCAATGTTTTTCTGGTGTTGAAGTTGGCAAACAGCATTGCTTATTAAGAAAATCACACTGAACAACTTAATGTTCTCCCTGAATTGCTTTCTAGTAGAGTTTTATTGTTTTAGCAATGAAACGATGCTCATTTTTTCCAGAAGGGGGGGGGTCTTTCAGGATTTTTAATTACTGAGTACATATGGGTTACTTTAACCTGAAACTGGGCATATTTTAGAGATGTCATGATTATTTTGAGAGGACATGGTGGAAATTTTGTCTTTCATTCTTCCAGTCATTCATTCACCACACAGGTGTGTGGTGTCTATTTATTTACTTATTTTAGAGAGAGAGAGTGCGAGAGCAAGTGGGAGGGAGGAGTAGAGGGAGAGGGAGAATCTTAAGCAGGCTCCATGCCCAGCATGGGGCCAACGTGGAGATTGATCTCATGACCCTGAGAGCATGACCTTGAGATCATGACCTGGGCCAAAATCAAGAATTGTTCACTTAACTGACTGAGCCACCCAGGTGCCCCCACTAAGGGACACTTTTGAAGAGCTCCTAATGGAAAGTTCTCCCAATTTCTTTATTTTTTTTAAGATTTATTTATTCATTTTAGAGGGACAGAGTGCTCACACGCTGGAGCAGGGCGAGAGGCAGAGGGAGAGAAGCAGACTCCCCGCTGAGCAGGAAATCAAGAGTTGGAAGCTTAACAGACTGAGCCACCCATGCGCCCCTCTCCCAATTCTTCATTTAAAAAGCACGCCATGAGGGGGACCTGCATGTGAGCATTCAGCTCTGGATCTCAGGGTCATGAGATCCAGCCCTGTGTCAGGCTCCCTGCTCAGCTGGGAGTCTGCTTAAGATTCTCTTTCTCTCCCTCTCCCTCTCCCCTCCCCCTGCTGGTACAGTCCAAATTTCTCTCTCTCTAAAAAAAAAAAAAAAGTGCTGTGAGCCCAAGATCATGCTAGTTTTGGGAGATGGTGGTGAACAAGACAAACGAAAGTCCTAGCACAGAGCAGAGAGCTGCATTCCCCTAGTCTCCTGCCTTGCTTTCTTTCTGCACTTGCCCATTACCCTTGTCCTTTTCGAGTTCCATCAGCATGGTCCAAAACTGGGGAGGAGGTTAATAAGAAGCAACTGTGCCATCGGAACATTTATGACCAAACATCCATTCTCTGTCCCCACTGTTGAGCTCTTCCCTTCCATCCTCATCACTTAGTTTCTGGTTTCTTACAAGCTCATTATATAACCATTCTTTTATGTCTTCCAAGTTTACTGTGTTGCAGTTAAAATCATATTTGCCCCTGCTTTGACCACATTGTATTTTCAGGCTTCCAGAATATATTCTTAGAGTCCGAATTACAAAATTTTGCCCTGTTTTTTCCACTTACAATGGGATACAATAGTAAAAACCACTTGCATACTTGTCTATCCCACTCATCTTCCACTCTGAATAGATTCTGAGTTTTTAAAAATCATACAGCTTGATGCAGTCCACATAGTAGATGCTCAATAAATTGTAAATGCCATGCATAACTAGGTGTATCACAGATCATCTAGTCAGAGTCTCTGATGCCTGTGACGGGGAACCGGAGTTTTTGAGAACCTCCGATGGTTAGTGACTGTACGAATTGGCAGGTGAAGGCATCCACATCTTCTGACTTCTGATCTAGCACTCTTTCTATGTAAACTCGCTGCCTCTATAATAGCCTCTGACAGACACCTCAAAAATGTTCCTGACCCCATTGGATCTACTCCCTTTGATCTGACCTGTACTGTCACCTGGCCAAGCATCTCTGTTTAGGCACTTTTCAGTCATTCATTTGTCCATTACTTAATAAATACCTATTCACTGCCTTCTAATCACATGATGCTAAATGCTGAATACACATAATAAATACAGAATATGTGGTCTCCACTCTTAAGGAATCTATCAGGGGACATAGGCAATAATCTAGTAAATAAATATGTAATTACAAACACAAATATCATGGAGGGATTGGGGGCGGGGTGGTTGGAAACTATAGGATGGTCAGGAAGAACTGAGGAATGACATTTAAGCTAAGAACAAAAGGATCAGAAGAGAACTTGTTTGTATTCCTTTCTCCAGCGATGACAGTCCTTAGTCCAAGCTATTATGTATACATGAAACAATTTCCGACCCACCATGCCACGTTGTATCCTGCCTCTCACTGAATTTGTAGTTTAAGATCCACTTAAAAAAAAAAAATCCAACCCAATATTGAATCCTCTGGTGGAATTTCCTTCCTTCAAGTTCAAATTCTGGCCAGCTCCTCCCCCCACCCATAACTGCTTAATTGCTAAGACTACAATTCTATGGGTTGTGGGACTGTTTATCAAACTCGCTGAGGACAAGAGGCCTATTATTTAGTATTTATTCCAAACATCTATTAAAGAATTGAGCAAATATGTTATAGGTAACATTTCCAGGAGTCAAAATCCTACATGTCACTGCTTTTTTTTTTTCCTGCGACAGCAATGATTTCCCAACAAATACCTTTATGTAATGTAAAGATCAGTGATTATCACAAGCATTTATATCTAGGAATAACTTTAATTTATTCAGTTGTCAGTGTTCAGTTCAGTGGCTGAATGACAAGCACACGCTGCTAGCATAGGAAGATGAGTAAGACACAGCCCATTTCTCATCAGTGGAGATAAACATATAAACCTAATTGGGATTCAGTGTGATGACTGTAATAGAAGTATGTTGAGATGCTTTCAAAGCAGCTGTACCAAGAGAGGGGGAAGGGAAGACTTCACGGACAGGAGTCTTAAAGGATGGAGAGCACTTCTAGCGGATGACCAAAACAGCACTGAGAACCTAATTGCTTGTAACATCATGCTAAAAGGCCGTATGAGACAAGTTGAGCAGGTGTGACCTCTGGCTTCTAGAAACTTCACAACAAAGGAGAAGGTGATGCAGATTCAAGATTCAGGACATAAGCTAAATAAATGTAGCCATTTTAAATGAAAATGAGCAGTGTGCTAGTGGAAGGGCAGTGGTTTTGCACGGTCGCAAGTAAAAAGGAAGTAATGGGAGGATTTTTCCCAGGAGGGAAGAGCCGAAACATTTCAGGTGGTCACAGCGGCCAGGAGCCTTTCTGCAAAAAAAGGACTTATTTGTTTACTCAAATTAAACAACTAAACCATCATATTGATGGTTTAGTCTGGTTACTGTGCCTCTAAAGTAAGTCTAGTTAGACTTTAAGAAATTGAGTGCCCACCTAATAATGAGACTTGCATAAGAGGTTAAATTGGAATGCACCTTCCCAAGGAAACCTTTCCTCTAAAGCCTCTTCGACATTTTTCAGGTTCAGGGGCCAACATCTATGAGTTTGTGCCTAAGTGGCCAGTATTTGTACCATTAATCAACAAGATCTCTTTTGTGTTGATTTTTCCTTGACCACTTAGTTGTTTTTTTTTTCCCCGCCTAGTTTTATGTGATAGCTTTGTGGGGTTTTTTAACATTTCATAATAGTTTCCTTTAATTTTTCTACCTTCATTTCTTCATACCTGAGAAAGGACATTTGATTTAATCATGTTAGTGTTTCCAATACAGAAAAAATTCCATGACATGACTATACTTCCAAAAGGGATCTTTCTGAAACAAGCAATGGGAGAGTGTTATCAAAAAGAAAGTTTCCGATTTGTAGAATTTGTTGAATTTCATTGGTTATAAAAATTACTCCCCAAGATATTACATATGAAATCAAGCACACACACAAAGTTCCTAATACGTTCAGAGACTAAATGTAGGGGTTCAGGCATAAAGGGCACTATTTGGTGATGCCGAGATTCTCATGTGCAGTAATATTGCATCATCTGGAGTTTGTGTGTTCGGCCACCTCGGCTCTCAGAAGCAACATGATCAACCAGAAAGCGGGCAGTTCTCCCCCTGAGCCTGCTTACACTCGCTGTAGAGAACTCTAAAACCCGGATTCTCTGGTTTTCTAGTGCCCCGCAAATTAGAAGTAAAATATGGAACAAATTGGAGAAAGTTACTGCTGAAGGCAATGAAAAGTGATAACATTCTGACAGTAAGAAAAAAAGAGGAAGAATATTGTATAGAGCGAAATAAAAATTCAAAGACCATCATTCTCTGAGGCCTAATTTACCTTGTAAGTTCCTGGAACAGGCCTAACATAACACAGTTCGCGCTGCGTGGTCATTCTCTGTTGGCTGAGAAATGCGCAGTCCTTTTCAGGTGGTTAAATTTAAATGATTTGATTTTTTTTTTTTTTTTTTTTTTTTTTTAGTATTGGGAGGGACAGTTTCTGTTCTGAAAAAGATTTGCATATGACAAAATACTTCATTTTTGCCTCAAAATGCTAGATGACTGAAAGGTGACAGAGTTCCAGTCATTACAGAGGGCAACTGCGGCTGCTGGCCTGTCTGTGCATGGGCATGTGTGTCCTGGCTCTTTCTCGGTGGCTTTGGGACAACCTTCTGCTAGATATTCTTCTACTTGTTTCTTTACCTTTCTCTTTCTCTCTTTCTAGCCGGAGACCACCCCCATCACCAACTCGTCCCACTATAATCCGTCCACTAGAATCCTCCCTGTTAGACTAAACGAAGTGTCTGGCATGGCAATTAATTACTAATGAATTATGCGAAAAGCAACATATTTGATCAGTAAATCATGAGTAGTCGCATGTGTGGACATCAGTAGGCAAGTAACCAGTTTTACTAATGCATTCATCACTCATCTTTGTCGCTCATGCTGTATCAAACCTTTGGAGTTTGACTCTTGAAAACTGCTGACCCTTCGAGGCTTTATATGTTGTACTGACCAAGGGTAGGTGTGTATAGCAGCCCTACATTTTGGAGACCGTTTGCCTACCCTGGCATATATTTGAAATTGCTTTGGACAAGTTCCCAGGTTACCCACCAGGTAGCCCATTAAGTATAATTCTTAAGAGCTGTGAGATGGTGGGCTTAGACCTGAGCCATACGTGTATTTATTTTCCCACATTCTGTTTTGGCTGACAGAAATTATGTTGTCTCTATTAATGTTTCCTCCTACTCTATAATTACCTATTTAGATCCTCTTTTCTTCCTCTTCATTTCATAGGACTGCTAGGAAGAGATTTTTTAAAAATTAGGATTCCTTAAGAATAAAACTTTTCCAGAAGCACAAGGTAGTTTGCAAAGGAAAAGTTAATGCATTGCTTGCTCTCGAGAGCTTCTCCTCATCCCAGTGTGTTTTGCTTCATGCTAGAAGCATAGTCAACAGCGAATCGAAGCTTAATTTTCTGGTAGTCTGTCAGGAGATTTGGCTAGTTAGTTTCAGAGTTCAAGGAAGAAGCAAAATATCACATCTCTAGAAGTGTCTGGAAATATGTAATTTCTTTATTCACATGTATATTCACCTCCTTATAGGTTACAGTGAAGGTTGACATGGAAAGTATTTAATGTTTCAAACTGATCCATCTTAGGCATGGCTAACTACACTTTGACACTAACTGCAGTTTATTTATTTATTGGGTTGGAGCAATACTTTTTCTCTCTTTCCATGCTAATTTGTAATTCCCTTGTGTAAGAATTTATCCTACCTTTAAAACCATTTTAACATAACTTTCCATCCATTCTAGGCTTTCTTAATACATCTTGAGCCTTTACCATTTTTAAAGGGGGCCCCGGAATGAAAATAAAAGTCGTTTCGTAAGAGATGCCATAGCAGGAGCTCACACGTTTATAGCTGTACAACTTCAGAATCTCTATGCAGGTCATTCCAAAAAATGGAATTAAGACATTGAGAACTAAAGCAACTTGGCAAATGCTAACATTGCAAAAATGTACAAAATCGGTTTAGCCTGGGGGTTAATAGTTCAGTCCTGAGGCTGAGTTTTAGACGACACAGGACCAGATGATTAGCATGTAGGAAACAGCCAGAAGCCAACTGGAATTCTGTCTGCTAACTGTTCCCAGACAGCAGAGCAAGTCCTCACTGAATAGTGGCGTCCCATGACACTATTTCATATTCTACAGAAGTAAATCAGGTTTCACCAACTGAAATGTCTCCCTTTGAAAGTAGCAAACATGATTTGTATGTTAACTTAACTTTAATTTCCTGTGTACTTTATATCCAAAGCAGACACCCATAAAGTATGAAGTAAAAACTTTCAACCATTATTAAAAAGAGAACTTGCCAAGTTGAATGGCATTGTTTTGAAGTTATTCTAAAGGGCTACAGCTAGCCCACTTATAATAGGCAACAATCAGAGACTACAAGATTTACAAAAAGAACATTTCAACTTTTAAGGTACAAGTGATTGTATAAACAACACCACCCTCAATCACCACCCTAAATCTTCTCATATCTTCTTTTCCCCCTCATCTGAAAAAAAAAATCTTAACTCTTTATGAATGGAACAGATGTGCAAGACACATCATGTGTTTTTAAAATAGTGCTGCAGCTAAATGGGAATATATTACGTAAACGTCCATAGTAAAACAAAATTATCTACAGAGATCTTTTCATAAAATTCCCTCTTCTTAGGATTCCCTTTGCTTCTTCCTTTGAATTCTCTAAAATAGGCAGCTAACAGATTATATACTTCAGGGTTTGGCTTTGTGCTAAATGTGGTTTTGCATTTTGCTGTATTTCAAAAATTTCCTTCTGTTAAAGGAAAATATTGTGGATAACCACTGGTGTGTTCTTAGATCAGCACAAACCATGTCAAAGAAAATTGGAGATGTTTTTCCAACTTTCTTTCCACTGATCTTATGTAGTCATAAACAATGCGTTTGTCATCTTTGGTTTTTGCTCTCGGATTATAATCCTACAGTTCCACTGTCCCAGTTGTCTCTGTTTGTAGGCACATTTTTGTTCTCTTACTTTTTCTCAGTTATTTCTAACAGAACCCAGCCGCCCCTGGAATTCCAGAAGTCATGTTGGAGAATACTTTCAGTTTGCTGCAGTACTATGATTAGTATTAGTACCATTTCCCAAAGGGTTTGTATCCTGCTAAAAGGAGATGTCAAGGTGAATGAAGTCAGAAGCTCTAAGATGTGTGTGAAGTGCGTTGTTCACGCCAGGCCTTAAGGTGGGAATGTAGCTTCCTGAGCTTTCTAAGAGTTTCCCATACCACCTCTCAGCTTTTGTGTAGCTTCCTACTAACTGATTGCTCTGATGTTATCTGCACAATAGATGTCTAGCAAAATAAAATAAAACATACGGTATTTTTAGGACTTGGAAAAATTAACTGTATATGTTTGATAGGTATGTCACTTCGTGTCACATGCTAAATCTTGCATGCTTATTGACTAATTGGAATAACCAATTAGTTGTGGACAGATTATTGAAATAGTATTGATTTAGAACAGATTTATTGCATTTCCAGAAGTCATCTACCAAGATTACTCTTCTGAATGTTGCTTCTAGCTGTCTTGTATCACACAGAAGAGCAGTAGGGTCTGTTTATTAGCAAATTGCCTACTTGTTCGGATTCAAACTCATTCTGTTCCAAAACATTATAATGAAACCAGTTCCTGTGATATAACTGTAAGCCTTCTAAACTTAGAATTTAAACGTAGTCACATAGATTAATTTTATGACTTTTTAGTATAGACTGTAGCCACAATTCTCAAATATGAAATGGGACCTAATACCAGTATGTGATAAAGTTGACGTTTTCTGTTTACAAACATATTTCAGTGCATGTGTCTCTGTGTATACAGTATATACATGGTAAATTCATTTCTGTAAGTACGCGTGTTTTGTGCCCCTTTGGGTAGGTAGGTTTAAAAGCCCTCATTAAAATGCCACAAGCATGAGTGTGATTATATGTGCATCATTGTATATATGCTGTGTATGGGTGTAAATATTTATGTATATATGTGCTTTGTGTGGGTAGGTATGAATATATTTCTTAAACTGTGTTAGTTCAAGAGCTCATTCTGGAGGGTCTGCCATAATACATAACGGTGGTTCATATCACAGTGAAAACATACATAAGGTCTACACAATTTTTTCAGGACAGGCACAACACTCGAATTACCGTGACAACAAAGTAGAGTAACATCCACAGACCTTTGTACCTAAGTCCATAGCACTGCTATCTAAGAAGAAATGGCCTTTGCCAAATATAGTGTAAGACCTGGAAACCCACTTTGAAGTACTCTGATTGGAATTATAAATTAATCTTGGATTGCTGAGCTGAATCTTAAAAAGCTTAAATTGGTCTACGTAGTCATTTTTTTCTCCATAGTAAATGTCAAAAAATAAAGTGGAGGGAGATAGCAATATAATAAAAAGAGCAGACGTTTCTGAGTAAATTTGCTAAAAATGCAGGGAAGAAGTTACTTAATACCTCGGAGGTAGGTCATCCAACCCTTCTTTCAGGTAAACATTTCTCATTTGGTAAACAAGATAAGTATTTGAAATTGACAATAATCTCCTTAACATTGAGAATAAAACCTAAATCGTAGGTCTCTGAAATGTGCAATCCGGTCAAAGGAGAGAAGATGTGGGACTCAAGCTGAGAGTTTTAGATCTGTTTCACCAAGAGGACTGCTAGCTGTGAGCTCAGAGTTTAATGTGAATAAAGCTAGATGATTGTAGAGAAACAATGATTAGTTCATGAGATCACTCACTCCTTTCTTAAAAGTTCAGATGTGTCTCCTAGATAATCTTAAATCATCCTGTCTAGTTGGTATGCTTAAAATCACGTGGTGCTCTGTATCGTGAAACTTTCAGAATATTTTGAAGCATGTGTAATATATGCATTGCTATTTGTATATATGTGTAAGGATGCGTATATGTGTGAGAGCGAGAGAGAGGAAACTCAAGGAAGGGTCTCCTGTTTGTCTTAAGACCTGTTCATACTGGTATAGTGGTGAGAATTCTCACCTCTCTGGTCTGGGTTTTCACACATGGCTCAGCTCAAGGCATTCATTTCTTCTTAATTTTTACCCTTTGAATTCCTTAAACTTTTGCTCATTGTGTAATGTTTTCAAAAAACATGATTAAAATTACTCTGTCGACCTCTTGTACTGTCTGCTGCCAGTTTGATAAAAAAATGATTCCTCTCAACCAGAAATTTCATCATGACTTGATTTATGTTTAATTTCATATGTACAGCCTTTGTGTTGCTTGCTTGTCTATGTTTCTTTTTTCTCCCTTTTCTGACTCAAATTCCCCTTTTGCTTTTTTATGAAGAAGCAGTGTGTAGAAGCAAAATATTACCCTCTCTGTTGATTCTTTAATTAATTTGAGCCAGAATACTTTCCACTGTCTTCTTGGCACTTTCAGGATTTCTTAATGCTGATATATGGATGGACTCTGTGAATGGAATTTTTGAAGCAAGTTCCTCAAGCCTGTATCATTCTTGAAGGTCACATGTACCTATTGTGAAAATGTGAAGCTGTATTTCTGAACCTGAAATAAATGATAACATTTGAAGGACTCCCCCCCCCTCCTCATTCTTGTATAATATATTTGGGTCGTATCTCTGCATATCAGTAAGATCTGAGACTGCTGAATGCTTATAAATCTTTTGAACAAATTGGCCCAGAATTACTGAAATGGGAAATAATATCATTTGGCATTATTGTCATTAATTTGGGGGAGGACAAGATTTTTAAAGGGAGCAAATTCGACAGATCAAAGGCAGGAGGGTGGGAGACATTTTATCTCTGAATCAAACTCAGTGTTGGACTAAGTTAAAAAACAGCACAAGCCTTAAACAGTTGGAGGGTGCAGTGTGACAACTGACAAAAGGCACCGTCTTATTTTGCTATTGAAGAGGAAGTGTTCATGAAAAATCCTGGGAAGCAAAAGGAGGAAGAACGCTCTGCCCAAATGTTAGGTCCACAGAAGGCATTTCTTACAGAAAGTAATCAAGCTCTTGACTCAACAGTTGGCCTTTATTATTTTGGGGATCAAGGGGAGAAGTTACACCTTTAGTTTCCCTGATATTAATAAAATGGAAGAGTTGAGTACTATACAGTAGCTATACACATCCTTGTCCTCAGTTTCCAGAACACAGACAAAGACTCTTTATTACAGAGTTTTGATGATAGGCCCCTTATCAGTGTATGTGGTCCCAGATTGAGCCATCTGTCCAAAAACAGAAGACAAGAAGGGAATGGGAGGAAAAAAATGTTGGATTCCTTTCCTTCTGTGTTCAGGATACATTCATTGGGGGAAGATGAATTGCAAAGACTTGTATTAATTTCTGCTTTCCTCCTGTAATTTCTTTTTCATATCTGTATATCGTCCATGAGTGGAGCCATTAATGCCTTCAAAGGAAGCTTTTTACTGGAAGAGACAGGATGGGAATCATGCTGTACGCTTGTGTTGAGTGAGGGGGTGTGTGTGTGTGTGCGTGTGTGTGTGTGTGAGTTCTACTGCGTGATTCTTTATTCAGGATAGTTTCTAATGGAAATTACCAAAACTAAAGGACCTTATTTGGCAAACTACTTATTTGGTAATTATTTGGCAAATTACCACTTGTATTTTTAAAACAGTTGTGGCATCGGTGCGAATATCTTCTCAGTTGTCAAGATTCTTGTTTTTCTGCTGGAATCTTTAAATTTCAGATTGAGAAACCTCTCCGAGGTTTGGGTTACACGGTTCTCAGACCCTGCTTCTCAGTAGGTCAGCACACACCGGGCCTTGCCACTGCGAAGACCCTTTGCTGCTGTTTTTTCCTGCTGCGGCAGCCTCATAATGAGAATACACGCAAGAGATGTTGGCCAAAATGACGGTCTTCATCCAGAGTTCCCCAAAGTTCATTCCATGAGATTTTAGTCGGTTTTGTACACGCATATACCAAGGGTTTCTGGATGAGATACACTTGGGAAATGATGATTAAAATTTAATGTCTCTTTACCGGAAGACTTTACAGAAGCTTTGAGATCAGATTGCATTGTGAGTCTCTAAGGAAGGGTCAGTGTCTACATGTTTCTCAGACTTATTGGACCATCCATGCTTGGTTCATAAAGCCTCTCACAGGCCTAGTGTTGTGAGGAAACACTGCTTCGGTGGCTTTAGGTGAGAGAGAAAAGGCATTGGGCAAGATTAGTGTAGTACAGACTGTCACTGTCACCCAGTCAGGTGATAAAATCAAATGTAAGGGAAACCAGAGCTCCCGGCTTGGGACAGTCTTCCTGGACTCCCATGCCGGGTCATGGCGGCGTACTAGACCCAAGGAGCAAGGGCACAGAGGAATGGAGGCGAGAACGGAGATTGGAGACACACGTGCAGGGAGTCTTAGTAAGCCTTGTGGAGGATGCAGACAATTTTCCACACGACCTTTTCTCTCTCCCTCTCCTAAGAAGAGCTTCTTTAAACTAATTACATTACCCCATTATATTCCTGTAAAGGAATGGATCCAGGTTGATTTAAGATTTAAAGCTTACCAAACAAAAATAGAAAGGAATGCCTATTCCTTATTGCCTTTCCTGTCTCACTCTCCGAGGCCTTTCAGGCTCACCCTCTGGTCTGAGATACTAAGTTATCTAAGTTATGGGCAAGGAAAGCAAGCAGAGAATGTTTTGTGAGATTTTAACAGAAAAGAAAAAAGTCATAAGACCTTCCCAGGGACCCTGCTAGAGGAATTTCACCATAAGAACAGATTGCAGCATTGACGTATAGCCAAGAGAACGTGGGTAATTCATCATTCTTTTGATAACGGAGTCTTTTATATGTGAATAATGCCCGTGTTCCATACACAGCTTTTCCTGCCTCCTTACCTTCCTGTTCCGGCCAAACAATTCTCTGAAGCTATTTTTCAGAAAACTTAAGAAGGAATAACCTGAAATTAGAATCTCGATTAGGTAGATTTGCTTGTGTGTGAATAGTAGCGTTCTGAACTTTAAATCCGTTCGCAAATTTTTGTGCAAACCCTACTCAGCATTTCAACTCAGTGTTCCAAGTCAGAGGCAGCAACAGTATGAGGTACGTTCATAGCTCTTCATGTGAAAAGCCCAAATATTTTCAGCACTTGCCTTCAGGCACTTCGGCATTGTGTAAGTAATATAGAAAGTTCTGGAAAAGAAATAGTGAAAACCCAAACCACTAAGATCCGTACTCGAACGAACTCTGAGCCACTGCCTGGTGTCATCCTTGACGATGCTCTCTTGGCAATGAGAGGAAAGTTGGTGCAGGAGAGTGAAGAGGAAAAGCAAGGAGCTGCCTCAGGGAATAAATGTCACTCTGATGTTTGAAGCCAACATTCTAGCTGTCAGGTGAAATATATTCCAAGACATAGAGTTTCTGACCCTGTTTCTGGATTAGAACACCAAACGAGCTCAAACAGGAAAGTGCTTTGGCATATGCTAACAGAATGTCTCTTCAGCACTGTGGACTTGCTGTTCAGGTTAATGGCTCACCTCCCCACCCTGCTGAGGTAATTAAAGTGTTCTAAAGCCCCTTCAGAACTCAAAAATAGTTTCTGTTTGCCGGACAGGTGATAAATCTCATTGAGCCTGACAGGAATTTAATTACACTTTCTTCATGAAAACATCAGGGATACCCATTACCTGGATCTCTAAAGCTAAAGGCTTGCAGATCCCCCGCAGTTGAAAGGTCGCCAAAAACAAGTTCTTCATCATTTAACGGGCTGAGCGGCCTCCTTAGCGTGGCCAGCTTAAATTGGACCAAAGAAAAATGGGTCTCAGACTTCAGGGAAGGTAAGATTTTTCACCACTGCTCAGAAATAGCGCGGTCAGTTTGGCCCCATTAACATCTCATGGAAGATGAAAAAGAAGTTTGTTTTTGTTTTTGTTTTTGGTAGACTTCATTGCTCCACTCACTGGAGTGTTAGAAGAGTAAGATGGAAGTGAGTGTGTTGTCGGACACCCGGATGAATAGCCAGAAAGAAGTCCCACAGGGAGCAGCGTACTGAGCTAACCTCGCAGTGTTCCATGGCTCGCTGGAGCGTTGAGTTCATTACCAAAGTGGTTAGAAAGAGGAAATTGAAGTACAGGTTGCTGCTGGAAACCAGTGGGAAAGTTTCATTTGGCCTGCTGTTTTCCTACTTACACAGCCGTGCATTGCAACGGAGAGTTTTCTCCTCTAGCAGCAAATCATCCAGAGAGGCTGATGTCAAAATGAAACACGGCTCTGGACCCTTATTTCACAACCGTAGGCCTGACAAGATGCAAGCCAGGCTAGGGATACAGAGAAAGCTCCAGCAAACTAAATCTCCTTCACCCTGCACCCAGTTCCGAATAAATCAGAACGTCTTTGGTTGTACGTGATTCTGAGACGGACTCCCAGGGTCCCGCGGACCAGGGCTAGCTTTGTGGTTTCCCTGGGCCTGGAAAGGCTATCATATCAGGATAGTCACGTGGAGCAGACTCTTATTTACAAATCTTTTTCTCTGAGCTCAACCCCTGACACTTGCTGTATTATGATTGCGTTGCTCACCTGATCTTGTGACACCTTCTAATTCCCCTCACCTTAAACATTTTTTTTACCTGTCCTATTTCTCTATCGACTCCCTCTCCCTATGGAGATTTAACATTTGCTGAAATCTTTGGAAGTAACCAAACGTCACAAAATCAGGGCTCAGAAACAAATCCTCAAGGTCACAAAGGTATTTGGCTCTGGTACTATTTCCAGGTCTCCTGAATCTGATTGCATGATTTATCGTCCCATGGTACAAAATAAGACTTCAGAGTGGGCTCACATGGCTCACACCTAGCGCACTGCCCGTGGCCAGGAAGAGTCCTGGGGACTGCTCACTTCGTCATGTGGTTCTCTCATTTCCCCTGCATGTCTGCATGCTTTTTGTCTGATTTGAATTTGACTCTCGTGGGATCATTTTGCATGCTTTTATCTGGATTTGTTTTATAATTTAAACATTGTTTTCTTCCTCTGCATCTGTGTTTTTCTTTTTGTTATTTTGTTTTGTTTTGTTTTTCACTAGGCGACCCCCTCCTGCAGTTCCAGGACGACCACCCTAACACCCATGATTCATCTCCTTTTGTTTCCAACAACATGTCTGTCCATGGTATTTCAAAGCCTTTCGTTTGCACTACATGTCATATGTACATAAAAACTTTTATTTTTGATCCATGTCTATAATAAAAACAAAGTTTATTCTATATAAAAATGAAATGTGTTCTGTTTCTTTTTCTAAAGAAGACCCAAATTAAAGTAGTTTTCAGCTAAAACCAGGTAAGGGAAAAATATGTAATTTGATCTTATAAGGAGCTTAACTTAAAAAATAGTTAAGTTCTTAACTGGAACAAATAGTCATTAAATTTGTATGGAACCAGAAAAGACCCCGAATCTCCAAGGAACTGTTGAAAAGGAAAAACAAAGCTGGGGGCATCACAATGCCGGATTTCGAGCTGTACTACAAAGCTGTGATCACAAAGACAGCATGGTACTGGCACAAAAACAGACACATAGACCAATGGAACAGAATAGAGAGCCCAGAAATGGACCCTCAGCTCTTTGGGCAACTAATATTTGATAAAGCAGGAAAAAACATCCGGTGGGAAAAAGACAGTCTCTTCAATAAATGGTGCTGGGAAAATTGGACAGCTACATGCAAAAGAATGAAACTTGACCACTATCTCACACCATACACAAAAATAAACTCCAAATGGATGAAAGACCTCGATGTGAGACAGGAATCCATCAAAATTCTAGAGGAGAACATAGGCAACAACCTCTACGACATCGGCCAAAGCAACCTTTTTCATGACACATCCCCAAAGGCAAGAGAAACAAAAGATAAAATGAATTTATGGGACTTCATCAAGATTAAAAGTTTCTGCACATCCAAGGAAACAGTCAGAAAAACTAAGAGGCAGCCCACGGAATGGGAGAATATATTTGCAAATGACACTACAGATAAAGGACTGGTATCCAAGATCTACAAAGAACTTCTCAAACTCAATACACGAGAAACAAATAAACAAATCAAAAAATGGGCAGAAGATATGAACAGACACTTTTCCAATGAAGACATACAAATGGCTAACAGACACATGAAAAAATGTTCAAAATCATTAGCCATCAAGGAAATTCAAATCAAAACCACACTGAGATACCACCTTACGCCAGTTAGAATGGCAAAAATAGACAAGGCAAGAAACAACAATTGTTGGAGAGGATGTGGAGAAAGGGGATCCCTCCTACATTGTTGGTGGGAATGCAAGTTGGTACAGCCACTCTGGAAAACAGTGTGGAGGTCCCTTAAAAAGTTAAAAATTGAGCTACCCTATGATCCAGCCATTGCACTACTGGGTATTTACCCCAAAGATACAGACGTAGTGAAGAGAAGGGCCATATGCACCCCAATGTTCATAGCAGCAATGTCCACAATAGCTAAATCGTGGAAGGAGCCGAGATGCCCTGCAACAGATGACTGGATTAAGAAGTTGTGGTCCATATATACAATGGAATATTACTCAGCAATCAGAAAGAACGAGTTCTCAACATTTGCTACAACATGGACGGCACTGGAGGAGATAATGCTTAGTGAAATAAGTCAAGCAGAGAAAGACAACTATCATATGATTTCTCTCATCTATGGAACATAAGAACTAGAATGATCAGTAGGGGAAGAAAGGGATAAAGAAAGGGGGGGTAATCAGAAGGGGGAATGAAACATGAGAGACTATGGACTATGAGAAACAAACTGAGGGCTACAGAGGGGAGGGGGGTGGGGGAATGGGATAGACCGGTGATGGGTAGTAAGGAGGGCACATATTGCATGGTGCACTGGGTGTTATACACAACTAATGAATCATCGAGCCTTACATCGAAAACCGGGGATGTACTGTATGGTGACTAACATAATATAATAAAAAATCATCATTAATAAAAAAAAAAAAGTTAAGTTCTTAAAGCATTGTGATTTATGATGCTATTTGGTGGAGAATGATAATCTTCTTTCAATTCAAATGTCTGTCCAATAGAAGTATAAAAAGATAGAAACAAGTGTTGGCGAGGATGTGGAGAAAAAGGAACCCCCGTGCCCTGAATGTGAGCTGGTGCAGCCGCTGTGGAAATCAGTATGGAGGGTCCTCAAAAAATTAAAAACAGAATTATCGTATGATTCACTAACTCCATTACTGGGTATTTACCCAAAGGGTACGAAAACACTAATATGAAAAGATATATACACCCTATGTTTATTGAAGCGTTATTTGCAGTAGCCAAATTATGGAAGCAAAGCAAGTGTCCATTGACATGAATGGATAAAGAAGATGTGGTGTGTATATTTATATACAACGGAATATTAGTCCTAAAAAAGAATGAGAGCTTGCCCATTTGCAGCAACATAGATGGATCTAGAGAGTATAGTGCCAAGCGAAATAAGTCAGTCAGAGAAAGACAAATTCCATATAATTTCACTCACGTGGAATATGAGAAACAAAACAAATGGACAAAGAAAAAAGACAAACTGAGGGGCGCCTGGGTGGCACAGCGGTTAAGCGTCTGCCTTCGGCTCAGGGCGTGATCCCGGCATTATGGGATCGAGCCCCACATCAGGCTCCTCCGCTATGAGCCTGCTTCTTCCTCTCCCACTCCCCCTGCTTGTGTTCCCTCTCTCGCTGGCTGTCTCTATCTCTGTCGAATAAATAAATAAAATCTTTAAAAAAAAAAAAAAAGACAAACTGAGAAGCCAACTGTTAACTACAGAGAACAAACTGATGGTCACCAAAGGGGAGGTGGGGGTGTGCGAAACGTGATGGGGATTAAGGAAGGCACCTGTCATGATGAGCACGAGTAAGGTATAGATTGTCGAATCACTGTATTGTACACCTGAATCTAATACAATGCTGTATGCTAATTATGCTGGAAGTTTTTTAAAAAGGGGAAAAAGATGAAGCAAAAATTCTGGATATCTGGAAGACAAAGAAGACTGAACGATTTCAACCAGCCTCCAGGGATCCCATTAATAATTGTTATTGCATCAAAACATTTATTCCTGTTTTTATTATTTTCTAAACACTCCTTGTAGGAGATAAATTATGTAAGATCATGGAAGATATTATAGGTCTGAAACACATAAACCTCCCACATTCTATTCAGCAAATTCAGGGGAAAATGTATCATTCAGAATAAAAGTGGAGGGAAATGTTACCACCTTGAGAGGAAAGATCCTTTAATGTGTCAGTAAACACTGGAAGAATGGAATCTATGAGTTTGGAGGAACACAGAACTTTTTTTATACCTTAATCCTCAAATGGTAACTCCAACACTGAAATTTGAAGCTACCATTAAAAAAAAAAGCCAAACATTTATCCAAATAAAATGTTTATTATTAAGGTAGTACATCTGCCACATTTGCAATCTCAGGTTTTTAAAAAAGATACGAGATTGAATTCGGAATACTCTCCTCGAAGGTTTACAGGATCTAAAGTACAATGTAAAATGATCTCCTATTGGGTGAGATCACTTCTGGGTATGGCTCTTTACCATATTAAGACAAAACTACAGGAGAGGAAAGTAAAAGATTGTTCATCAGGAATCGGGGTCCCGTGCACCTCCTGTCTGACCTAGGCATGCCCTCACTAAGACAGGCCAAGCAGCAGATGTGGGCAGGACCCTCCCGTTAAAAACTGGAGACCCCTCATTCACACTGCTACAAAAATCTTTTATAAGGACTACGGTCTCCACTCAAAAATGCTGAAGTAGTTTATTTCTCTGGTTAAAATTTTCATATGGCGCACGCCATCAATGTTTGCTTGTATCCCAGGTCCAGGGACTGAGTTAGAAGCACTGGTCACTAAGAAAATGTAGAGGCCCCAGAGCAGGGGATCCACTGAGGCTCCAGTCTTCCTGCGGGCAGCTGGGTTGATGCAAACTAAGGCACAGCGTGAGGTGCCCTCCCTGCCCTCCACCTCCAGCCCAGCCACGTGAGGGTTTGAATAATACTCTTCCTGGATCGCGTTCTCATCTGAGAGCATCGCCGTCCCAACAGTGTTCGGATTATTTCACACCACCTCCCCAAACAAGGCGAGGTTGTCCACCACCGGAAGCTTTTCACCAATTCATCTTTTTTAGGTGTTTGGTTCTTTTCTACTTCGAAACATGATCTTATTTTTATATCCACTGTTAGACAGTTTAGATGTTTAAAGCTTAAACTGACCCGATGAACATGAGAAAAGAAAGCCCAAATTGCGTAAGAATGAAATGATTCCCTAGCAACCTTGCCCAGTCTCCACAAAAGTGCCGGCCCTTCTTCACGTTGCTGAGGCAAGAAAGAAGGGGTGAATCGGGATGTGGGCAGGAGGGGAAGCTGCCTGGAGCAACATTAAACTATTCATGTTCAGGGGCGCCTGGGTGGCACAGCGGTTAAGCATCTGCCTTCGGCTCAGGGCGTGATCCCGGCGTTCTGGGATCGAGCCCCACATCAGGTTCCTCCGCTATGAGCCTGCTTCTTCCTCTCCCACTCCCCCTGCTGTGTTCCCTCTCTCGCTGGCTGTCTCTGTCAAATAAATAAATAAAATCTTTAAAAAAAAAAAAAAACTATTCATGTTCATTCACTCTCCGTCGTGTTTCCGAGTTTCATAATGTACTCTTCCCCAACTTGCCCTGCCTCCACGCCCACCGTCAGTATTTGAGAGGGTTCAACAATGCAGCGTTCTTCAGAGTTGACCAGAACTCAGGATCATCCTGGGGAACCGTTGCACCTGTAACAAACATACTATTTCTTAAATGTTCTCATCCCATTATTTATGCATCAAGCATTTCTTGAATTCATCATAATGTCCTATGATGTGGTCTGCGAGCGCCCAGAGAAGGAACAGGGGAAAAGTGGCTTACAAAATAGTAATAAGCAATTATTGCATGGTGCTATGACGGGAGAAAATCTGAGTCCTCTTCCCAGGGAGAGCTGTTACTGACTTCAGTGCTGATGAAGCCACTTAAGTTCTAGAACCCAAATTATCCACCTGACCCAACGCATGCTAACATTCCAGAACATGGTGATTCTGACCTCAAAGAAAGGGACAACAGAACTCATTTCAGCCAATCAGAAACCAGGTGTTTCTTTTCTAATGGAATAGCATAATACCGGACTCTACCACGTAAGTGCCGGTTGAGGAAAAGACAGTGGAATTGAAGCTGAAGTCGTCCATGAACTTTGCCTTGGCTTCTAACAGAAAGCCTTCGAATGAGAAGGCACTCTGCAGCAGTCTGGCCCGGGAAGCAGCGAGGGGAGTTCCCGAGGCTCCAGCTAGAAAAATCCAGAACATCCGAGAGATGGAGAAAAGAGAACTGAAGGTAGGAGAAAATAAAACTTCCAATCCTTTCCTCAGGGAGCTTCACTGGTAAATAAACAGGGACCATATATACACGGACGGGAATTTCAACCAATGTTCTAGAAGCTGAAAGCCGAAAGAAGCTACAAGGACATAACCTGTGCTCTTCCCTCACCCACATGGACACCGTCAGCGGGCTTGGAGCAGGATATACTTTGATCCTCAGGATCCCTGAGTTTGAAAATTGTTACAGTATCTGTTTCATAGCTCAGCATTAAGTACGATTTAAAACAAAAACAAAACACCTCCAATGATACGCGAATATTTAATCCAGCTCTATGAGATTCTAAAGTAAAACTCTGCAACCGGGAATCCATTTTAAAAACATGACCCTTGGGACCCCTGGGTGGCTCAGTAGGTTAAGCATCTGCCTTTGGCTCGGGTCATGGTTCTGAGGTCCTGGCATCGAGTCCTGAGTCGGGCTCCCTGCTCAGTGGGGAGTCTGCTTCCCCTCTGCCTGCTGCTCCCCCTGCTCGTGCTCTCTCTGACAAATAAATAAAATCTTAAAAAAAAAAAATGAACCTCACCTACAGGAAGATAAGATTGCTGGGGGGGAATCATTTCCGTAACCCTTTCTAATACTCCAGAGTGTCTATCTGCATCAGTCAGCTGGAGCTTGTGCCTCTATACTCCCCCCCCCTCAACACACAGGACGTACCAGCTGCCTCCACCGCCACAATACACACCCTCCTTTGGGGGGGGGGGTTACTATAAATTACTGTTGAATTGGATTAGATGGCAGGCTGTGGGATGCGCCAAGACTGATCTGCGGCTCCCGTGCTGTTTTTAATCAAATTTCACAGTATTTTGTATCAGGCCCCGATTTTCAGCCCCAGTTCACATCTTTAGAGAACCTCACGAACAGGGGCCATGAGCAGGCACAGAGGAAACCGAGCCTTCGCAAGCTCCCTGGGGGTCAGGGAGACTGGAGGACCCTCAGGACAGGAATGGAGAAGTCACCGACACGGGTTCTACCTCTCAAGACCGGCCCTAGCAAAGTATGTCTCTGAAGTTTCACCTCACACTCTGGAAAGACTACGGTGTGCAGCTCTTCTGGGCTAATCTTTTGCTCCCGCTTCTCATCTCCGAGGGAGCATCTCGGAAGGCAGCAGAGAGCAAGTTAGAGCCAAGGAGACAGCTCCTTCTGCCGCTGCCTTTTTCTCTTTTAAAGACAAAAATATGGCTTGCACACACAAAAGCTGCCCCGGGGCCTGAAGATCTGTTTATTTTGCAATTTAGAAAGAGTGGGAGGCCCACAGTGTTCTCACTGAGCAGCGTCCAAATGTTAGTTGGGCTCTGCACAAGGCCACAGGGCCGTCCCGGAGTGGGGAGCAGTGAGCCAGCAGGGCTTGGGAAAGCGGGAGCAGCCACGGAGCCAGCTTTCTACCGGGGCCCCGAGGGACTGCCGCTTCCCTCGACCTCTGTGTGGCAAAATCAATTTGTTCCATTGTCCCAGCAACATATGGTCAAGGGATTGTAGGGCTAGTCTGCGTAGGGCACAAGACCTCAGGCTGATCCTGGGTGTCATTTGAACTCGGGTGCCAATTGGTGCCAGATGGTGGCAGAAAAGGCCATTTGCCTTTCTAAGCCCCTTCCTCTGGCACTTTGGCCCCTGCATTACAGGACGGGTTTGAGGAGGCACCAACCCCCCCCCTGCCCCGGTGTGGCCAGGCCCCCGGTGCTGAGCGAATGCTGGGCAGTTGGGAAGCAGATGCTTCCTAACCACCTCATCTCCGGGGACCCCCTGTTACTCGCAGTAATGTATCTGGGGAGAAAATGGTGTTTGGGTTTGATTGGGGATTGCTATTGTTTCCCAAAGTAAACAGACCAGCATTCCTCACACCTGTGAGTTGAGAAAGAAAAAAAAACCAAATACAGCCCAGAGCATTAGTGTGGTCTAAGCTAGCTCGCCCCAGAGGGTCTCCCCTGCAGCTAAGCTGGCTGGAGCCTTCCCCGTGGTAAGGGAAATGTGCCAACTCGGGACTGACCGTCCACAGGTCCTTGGCCAAACTCTGGCTTCTCATCAAAGCTTTGATCCCTTTACCCAGAATCAAACTTTCTAGAAGACTGCAAGTGGCACAGCCCCACCGATGGAAGATTGCACAGTTCTCACAAAGTCGTGTCATTATCCCCGAAAGGCTCCTGCTAAAATGTGCATTACCCAGAGAATGAGTATATTAATCCCATTAGCAAGCCTGTTTGTCATGACGTGAGGAAGCCTGCACACTCAGACCACACCTCCCTCTCTGCCCCCCCCGACACTTGCACTCTCCCCGCAGCCTGCCTTGAACCCACAGGGACTTTAGGATGAGCCCCTTCCCCAGCCTATGTCTGTCTTCCAAGATCCCCTCGGTCGCTAGGTCCCCCCCCTCCCCAGCACTCTGTTCCACACGGTTCTGGACACGCCCATCCTGTGCTGCTCCCCCGCCCCCCTCGCTTCTGGAACCCTTCCCCAGGGCCCTTTGTAATCTACTTCCCTCGATCAGCAAAATGCCCCGTATCTTCAGCCTATTGTCCGGAGGAGTCCTTCGGTTTCTTGCTCTAACACCACTTTAATCTCCTCTGGGGCACCGCTCCCCCGCAGTCGTCTCAGGAGGTGGCAGCTTGGGCCCCACAGCCCTCCGTGTGCAGAACACGTGGGCTCGGCTCCTCTTTTCACTTTTGCTTTCAGACCATTCTCCCTCCATCTGCCCTAAAACCCTCAGCTCTGAACCTCGTGGCATCAGACTAGAGCACATTGTACCCCTCGCTGTCCCTTTGAGCCACCAACCCCTAGTTCACATTCCCTCGGTCCTTGATGATTTTAGCTCCTGCTTCCCTGTCATTCTCTCCAGGACTATTCCTGTCTTAATTCTTTGGGATTTCACGGAGGTATAAATTCTCCTTCCGACATCCCAGCCCATCCATCCCGTTTCTCATTTTCTTGGACTCCGCTTCTCCAGTGATGCTTTCCTCCACTCCACCTCAGCTACTCACTCCCAAAGTGATAGCCTTGTCTTTATTCTCTGCTCTTCACTTCCTAACCTTCTAACTGCTTGGCCCTCCAATTCATTGATCTTCTCCCTGCCCTTCACCCCCGCTACGGTTCACTGTCCTTCTTACCCAACTAAATGCCACGGTCAAGCATTATAATCACGCCTGTGCATACATACTTTTCTCCCTTGTCCTTCTCTCGATTTGATAAAACCACCCCCCGAGGATATTCAACTCTCCGTCTCCTCTGCTTTGTACCTGTGTACGTGTATGTGGTCTGGAAAACACACACACACACACACACACACACAACCAAACTAATTAGTTTCGCTTTAAAATCCTGATCACCACGTTCAAGTGAGCCCTTAATCTTGCTGAGCAATTACACTAACCATCCCTAGTTCATTCACTGCCCCAACGTCCTAATCCATCTCCTACCTTCTCTCTCCTCACTCCCCAACACTTCCCCCCTTATCCTCACTCTCAGCTGATTCTTCGCCTACTTCCCTAGGAAATTGAAGCAATCAGAAAAGAACTTCCAAAAATCCCCATCACCTCATCTACCCCCTTACCATCTACCCTCTCCCCAGCATTTGTATCCACGTATCTGCCTTCCTCTTGTTGCCATAGGTAACGATCCTGTCCTCTGGCCAAAGCCAGGCCCTCCACTCCTGCACTGGACCCTCTCTCCTCTCAAATGCTCAGGAATATTCTGTCTTCACATCAACTACTACTTTCTATTGTTTCACTGCCATCAGCATACAAATGTGATGTCGTTTCTCCCATCTTAAAAAACAAAGTTTCTTATTCTCACCTCCCTCTCAGGTTCTGTCCTGTCTCCTGGTCCCGCTTTGAAGTAAAACTTCTAGAAAGTTTCCTGTACTTGCTGCTCCAATTCCCCGTCTCTTTTCTCTCTTAAACCCACCCCAAATAGGTTTTTATTCCCCCCACACACACATAAAAAACTGCTCTTTTCAACACCACCAGTGACTCCCTCCTTGCTAACTCCATGGTAAATTCTCAGTTCTTATGTTACTTGATTTACCAGATTTTCATCTGATCACAGTTGATCACCTCCTCTCCCTCGAGGCGCCTGTACTTGGTTCCCAGGACTCCAACTTCCAAATCAATTTGCTTGTTCTTCTCTCCAACCTTTCAATTTGGAGTTCTTGTTCCTCTTCTCGGTTCATGTCAACTTCCTTGGTGATCTCGTCCTGTCTCATAGCATCTAGATACCAACAATTCCCAAATGTATATTTCCATCCCATACATTGCTCCTAAAATCCAAACTCATTGAACTCCCTACTCAACATTTCAGCTCTTACATCTACATTTCATATCCTGCATGCCTCAAACCGATTTTCTTCCCCAAAATCTCCACCCATCCCCTCAGCCCCCAGCTCAATCGATCACATCTCTGTCCTTATCTTTCAATTTGCTCAGGCCAAAACCCTTAAGAGTCATTTATGCTGCTTCTCTTGTTTTCATACCCCACATCTAATATGTCAAGAAGCCCTGACTCAACTTTCAAATTATATCCAAAATGTGACTTGCTTTCGCCACTTCTGCTATCACTCTGTTCCAAGCACCATCATCCCTTGCTTGGACGGCTACAAGCGTTTCCTAATGCTTCTTTCTGCTCTGGTCTTGCCCCACAGCAACCAGAATGCCCCCTCCAAAATGTATGTCAAACCACATCCTTCTTTTTCTCCAAGCCCCTCCAATGGCTCCCATCTCCGAGGAAAAGCCAGAGTCCTGTTCCTAGCCTGTAGTGTCACATGTAATCTAGAACCCCACATTACCTCTTTGGCCTCATCTCTTGCTCCCCTTGGCCACCTGTCAGCCCCTCCTTGCTCTTCCCGGAACCTGCCAGGCAGCCTGGGGTCTTCTGCCAGCACATTTACAGCAGCTCTTCCCTCTGCCTGGAATGTCTGTCCCCTGGGAATCTGAATTATTCTCTCATCTTCAAGTCAAATGTTACTTTTTCCATGAGACCTACCCTGACCCCCTTATTTAATACTATTGATACTTTTACCCCCTTTTTCCCCATAGCATTTATTACCTTCTACTTATGTTTATTGTCTGTCTCCTCCTGCCAGAAGGTGAGCTCTACTGGATCAAGGACCTTTGTCCACTTTGTTCATAAATATATTTCAAGCATATAGAACATTGCCTGTCATACAGTTAGTGCTCAGTGAATATTTGCTGAATGAATACATTCCTGAGGCCAAACATCATAAAATGTGAATGGCAGAAAGCAAGTGGAGATCAGCCTGGGTGCACAATAAAAATTTTGCTAGATGTTGGGGGTAGGAATAAGGAATAAAGAGGATAGTGAGGGATTTGAGAAAGCATTAAAAGCACTGCCTACCAGTTAGCCTTTAGCCCTGGATGCAGTTCAGCTGTCCGAAAAGCAAAGTATCAGCCCAAACCGGCGATACAGCCTTGGGCAAGTTCCTGGCTCACTGCGGGTCTCAGTCACCTCAACTGTAAAATGAAAATAATCCTGTATTACAGGATTGTTATGAGAAGCAAATAAGATCATGTATCTAAAGTGTCTAACACAGTGCCTGGTACACACTGGGTGCTTGAAAACGTGGCAATTATAATTTATCAAATCCCAAGGTGCTATTTGTTTCTTGAATTTATGGGGACTTCAAACAATGTAGTTATTTCTCAAACCACAATTCATCAAGAATTCCAAGACTTGTTGAATTTCATTACAAAAAGGAGTATCAGTAACTCCCACAGGATGGCACTGTGTCCCAGCCCCGTTTCCCTGCATCCGGTGGGGCTGAAATATTGTAAAACTGTGTGACTGATGCCCTCTGCTGGCTTGTCTTTGTCTTGACCTTGAGCCTTTGGCTGAGATGTAGGATGGCTCCACGCTTCCTTGAATACGCTCGGCATGGGTTCTTAAATCCACAATTGAAGCCAGCTGCCCGAAGGCTCTCTCAGAAGTTTATAGTGCGGCCGTGGCACGGAGGCATAACCCTGACACCCAGCTGGGCACCGCACAGAACCAGCGTGCTGCATCCCCAGACCCCCGCACAGCCTTCTAGCTACTGGCGACTGTCTGGAACACATCGTGCCACGAAACCAAGCACACCCGCTGCCTTACAGCTCTACCTCCCTTCCCCTGATCCCTTCCATCCCAACTACAATCCCTTCTGCCGTTTTGGAGGGACAGGCAAGGCTGCCTCCTCGTTCCTCCCTCTTTGTTCCCACTTGCCACCACCACCCAGACATACTGATTGACAGGAAGCAGAGCTGGGAGACGGGGGTGCAGAGAAGGGAGGGCTAACAGTTTCCTAGGCAAGCAAGCATCTGGTTTGGGATTTTAATTCCAATGCTACTGTAACGCCTTCCCCTTTCCTTTCCCACGTGCACCATAATCTTCTCTGAAAATCCAAGTCAGTGTTCTGCTTGCACTCTTTCAGTGTAGCTTAAATTTAAGAGACTGGCTGCATCCTTGTACTTCAGTGATGAGTAGCTTCCCCAACAACTGTCACCGCGGGTCATGCCGATCATCGTCTAGACCCGCAGCCCTGTGCCAGCAGCAACCCCAAGCAGCGAGCCCAGGTGAGCCGCACCACCCCTCAGGCAGTACCACGTACGGGCTTGGGACTTCTTAACATTTTCTTACAAAATATTTACGGCTTTTTTGTATTTTTTCCAAAACCTTTTTGGAATCCACTTATGTTCTTGGCCTGGGAAACTTCTTGGACTTACATGCAGAAAGTGTATAAAATTGTATTTTCATTTGTCTGAAACTTGCCCTGCTCAAATTTCAAAGGGTGTCCTCTCCCACTCATGACTTGGTGAACAAATCAACATTCGTTTTGACCCTTTTCAGTGTTACAGGTGATGACTGTGTATCTGTGCTGAGCCTTCCGCCCAGGCCACGCTGTTCAATTCTCTCATCTGTTTTCATAGGACATTCTTTTCCTTTATCATTTTGATTTTTTAATTCTCCTTCTGCGATCCATCTCTAATTCTACTAGAGCCTGCTTCTGAGGCAACCAATTCTGGACAAAGGATTCCAAGTACAAAAGCATTAGATTCTGTTCCGATCTCAATACCCTTCTAGAATATGCCCAGAATTTGGAGCCAGTGTCCTCCAGATACATTTGGAATAGCTCAGCCTGAGTGTACCATCTCAGGCACTTCAAACTTAATGTGTCTCATTCTTATTTTCTTATCTGCTTCACCTCCAAACCTGTTCTCACTTGTTTTTTCATGGAATAGTTAATACAACACAAATTTGCTCAAGGCGGAGGCCTCAGTCATCCTTGAGTCCCTTCCATTTCCCAACATGAGTCTCCCAAGATCCCGGAGAATCTCTCTAGTCAGGCCCCTCATCTCCACGCCCAGTGTCGTCACCACCCTTTGTCCAGACGCTCACTCTTCACGACTGCCACAGAGCTCCCCAGGCTCGGCCTCTGTAGTTCAGCCTGAAAACTGCTGCCGGAATTTTATTTATATACATGCATAAAAGCCTGTTTGGTGGAAATCTTAGATCCCTTTTCTAAACCTCAATTTGCATTGACTATAGGATACGATAGTTCAAAGTATTCCGAACTTTCAGACCTCAAGCCCTCTCCGTACAGCCCGTCTATTCTGCGCTTCTGCCCATGGCAGGATGAATCAGGCCCCCGCACACTCTGAACATACCGTTCACTCTGGTTGGAATATTCTTCTCGCCACCTTTCTACCTGAGTTGAGTTGGCTGCCCCACCCTACACCCTCACATCCAACCCTCAACTCCCCATCCCCCTGCCACATCCACACTGAACTACAACCGCCAAACTGAATAGGATCAGGCCTTGGGGGGCTCCAAATACTACATGCAGTGTGATGGAGAAGAGTTGAAAACGACAGCACAGGCACATTAATTCATTCCACTGAAACTACTCTTGAAAGGAGTTCCAATTTGGAGAACTTTCAACATGGATGCAGCTGTTACGTGAGTTCCCTAAAGTTGATAATCAGGAACCCATTCAAATAAGGCAAATGTGTTAGAATATAAAGAAATAAGGCACAATTTATACAATTCTTTACCGCCTTCAACCATTAACACCTGGCCCTGTTCCTGATGTGAACCATGCAGTAACATGAGCCGGTGCTGGCCCCTCTCAAGGCATGAGAAGGCCAACCCTCTCCAAGTCTTCCCACAGATCGACCTTCTAACAGCAACCGCTGACAGGAGTGTAGTGCTACGGACGTGTCCAGTGTTCTTCAGAGCATTGTGCACAGATCTCAGTTATCACAATTCTAGAGCTAATCCTTCCATTCCCACTTTCTACGTGAAAAACAAGACACGGAGTAGTTGCATCATTAGCCCACGAGCTCATCATCTACTCCCTCCTTAGATAAGCTGGACTGCTCTCAACGACCTGCGTATAAAGCCCAAATTCCTGTCACTCAAACCTCCCGCTTCAACTTTTCCTCCAATCCCCAGAACCCGAAAACCCCCACGAAACGCTTTCCCACCTTCGTGCTCGCCGGAAGAACAGACGCGGCACAACGGCAGCCCCAGGTCGCATCCAAGTGTGGTTTCTGTCCGGATTTAAATTGGACAGAATTTACAAGTCAGATTTCACATGAAAAATCACATTGGCAGCTACTGAGAGCTCATTTCAGATTTTACTCAGAATTCTACGGATCTGCAGCCAGGCCTACATCTGGCTAGAAACCCTCCGTTGGAGCAGTGGCTGCCCTCGCTGGTCAGGGCGCGCTCCACCCAGCACTCGGCTGTCATTCGTCACACAGTCTGCTGGCTTCTCTTGTTCCTATTACCGACCTGGTTCCTAAAGGCCTTTGCCACCTTGCCCTAAAACCATCTTTTACCTAAATCCCACCGAACCTCCAAGACCAGGCTCAGATGCCACCTCTTCTAGAATAGTTCCTAACTACTTCAGCCTCTCGGAATGCCGGGGCATTCGGATTATGTATTATGACACCTCACACTCTCCCCTGTAGTTAGTGTGTCCGTGCTTCTCAAGAACAAAGCAGAAACACGGAGTCAAGCTGAAGCGACCAAATCTGTGATCTGAGCCAGTAACAGAGCACAGCACCCAGGATTCTCGCACTTAGATAAATAAAGGTAGAGAGAAGTGACTTTACAAATAAACCCACGTGTTTTCATTCTCTCTTCACTCTTCATGCCCCTTCGTCAGCCTTCTGCTTACAGAAAAATCGTGAGACAGCTTAATGGATGTGTTGTTATTTTGTTTAATAAATAGAAACCACATCACTTCATTCATTACAGCAAATGAGAGGGCCCCAGGAAGCTTTTTCATCAACAAAATAACAGAAAGGACAAGCACCTTCACCACCCACGTCTTTGCTTAAGCTTTTTCTTTTGATCTCTGTTCTCCGACCCACATCGGTATGTTGCTTCCAGAATGGGACTCTGCCTTCAAATCTTATATAAGTTGAGAGGCTAGTCTATCAGCTTGCCTTAATAACACAATGGAAGTCTCTAACTTAGCTGAGAAACCTGGACAAGTCTTCTTTGATTTCGGCCTCATCCCAAGGCCCATGAATGTTTTCTTTAAATAGCTGCAGGCGAATGAGGTAGAAAGGGCAGAGACAAGAGATGGAAACCAGCAGAAGGGCAAAAAGGAAGGCTCCCACAGCACTGATGGACAGCAGGCCTCCCAAGGCTGAAAATGCAAAGAGCAGTGTGACTCCCACGTAGCTGCGGGGAGTACAAGCCTTCAGTTTCTTCTGTAACATGGGCCACAGGGCAAAAATCTGGATGGCAAATGTCACCATGATGAAGGCATGCAGGGACCGGGGCAGGCGTGACGCGAGGCAGACAGAAGCAAAGATGGCCATGTTCAAGGACAGTGTGCTGGATACAATGGCAGCATTGGCACCATAGTCAAAGAAAATGAGGTGGCCTAAGAGCATAAAGACCGACATGGCATAGATGGTATCCGTGCTGACAGACTCCGTCAGGGTCTTCAGCACTGGCGAAAAGCCGTATGTGAAAGTAATGAAAACGAGGGCGCTCTTCAAGTCAGCCCACCGGGTCCTCCCACTCTTCTTCCGTCCTTCACCTCCATCAATGAGATCGAACAAAACATAACCAATCAGTGAAGAAGCAAGGCCAGTCCCAAAGAGCCACTGGGGGGCCAGAAGACCCTCATCCATATACCACCAGATAACGACAAAAACACAGACACTGCACAGCTGCTGTACCACCACGCTGGACTCAAATACCACAGCCCAGTACTGGTACTTCCGGGCGTAGATGTTTTTCCGGAGCTCTTCCAGGAAACGCCGGTCCACGTAGTTATCAGGAAAGGGCTGTCGCTCATACAAGACCTTCTGCCACTTGGCCTCCTTTGCGTTAGTTACAGGTTGGGCACACATGATCCTCTCCCTCAAATGCGGGCTGGTTCAACTCCCTTGCACAAGTCCATGTGGTTCTCTCCTTCATGAAGTTTTGAAATAAGACCTCTCTGGAAATCCCATGCTGTGTTGTGGTTGAGATTGTTCCAAGCTTCAAAGGCAGCAACCCAGGCCAGGCCTGCAGTAGATGAGTCTGTTCTCTGAGGCAGGACAACACAGCCAAGTTCCTAGAAAAAGTCAGACTATGAACCTATGAAAGCTGTGAAAGGTCAAGGGAAGGACTGAGTTAAAATCAAACCAACCCAGTTTATTAAAAGTTGGGAGCAAAATACATGTGGTGGCCATTTTATACATATGGATATTAACATTTCATTTCAGACTTTAAGTTATAATCCCATAGATAATAACAGACATCTGTTAGCTATTACTTACTGAGGACCTACTATGTGCTGAGTCCCTTCTGCAGCTTCCCTCATTTAATCCCCACCTCTCAAGCTAGCATTAGCTCCACTTTAATTAGTGGGAAAAAAAACCAACCAACCAACCAACCAAAAAAAACCCTGAAATTCAAATTGCTTAGGTAACTTTAGTCCAAATTAACAGTGGTAAACAATGGAGCCAAATTCAAACCAAAGTCTGACCCCAAAGCCTGGGCCTCACATCCTGTCTCCCTCTAAACCAATTAACTCAGGGGTTCATATATCCCTGAGGTCTGTGGATGGGCTTCAGAGCATCCAAAACCCTCCCTGTCACTGTATCCTTGTACCTACAATTAATGCAAATTTCCAGGGACAGGACCCAGAGCTTTTATTTATTGAGATCTCAAAGGCAGCTATTAAAAAAAAAAAAAAAGTACGTACCAGCCTAAAGACAACAGTAAACTGCACAATACAAAAAGGTATGAGTTCTACGGTTTATTCGGCCAAAACCAAGGACTCAGAAAAACTAAAGATTCTTAACCCGGTAACTGAGCTTAACATCCTTCAAAGAGTTAGCATTCAACTTCTAAGGCGGAAACTCTCATGAGGTTCGAAGATAATGACCCCTTTTTCACAGTGAAAACTTAAGATTGTCAGGAATAACCGGGGTCATCCAGCAAGTCTGCGAAGACAATTCTTACTGCCCGACCTTATTTCTTCCATGGAGACCACCACAGGTTTCGCTGCACAAGCGAGACCCTCTGGGAGCCCCCCTCACTGCTGCAGGGACCCCAGCCTAGGGAGCTCCCGGCCGCCGCCCGGCTGGAAGGTCAGCTGAGCCGAAAAGCGCACCGCCCCTCCGTGGGGTCGGTCAGGGGTCCCCGGGGGCGCCCCACTTACCCTCCCGGGCCGCCCCCGCCCGCCGCCGTCCCTCACCAGCCTTGGGCCTGCGGGCCTGCGGGGGACGGCGGAGGAGAGACAGTCCGGGAAACACTGACTGCCACTCGGAACCCACCTGCCCGCGGTTGCTAGGGCTGCGCGGCGGGGGAGGGCGGTCGCCCGCCTCTTTCCGCATCCGGGCGCCGGGGTCGCGACGGCGGGCGAGCACTTCCGGGTCCGCCACTTCCCCCGCGGCAGGAGCGCCCTGCCCCGGCCGGCGGAACTGCAAGGTCGCTGCTGCCCCCTCCCGGCGGCTCCGAGGACCTCCCGGCTCCTCTCCGGAGGACGGGCGCTCAGAGCGGAGGAAAAAGCAAATGCCCAACAGAAAGGTGGGATTCCGCATCCGAATGCCAGGGATAGAGGCTGAGCTGCTAAAGAGAGATTATAAAGCCTACTTTTATTGCGCTCCTATTATTAAATCAGGCGCTCATCCGTGAATTCAATGGACACACATTCAGGGAGTTCCTGCAATTTCTGTTTTGGGGGCTCCTGAGACCGCAGTGACTGGAACAGACAAAAATCCCTGCTCTCCTGGAGCTTTCTGTCTTGTGCATTGACCTGTGAAGTGATGGTATCTTCATAGAGGACAGAACTGAGGCTCAGAGGTGTAAGTTGTCCAAAGCCACCAGCTGGAAAGTGGATTAACAGAGATTAACATCTAGTTGTCTGTAGCTTCAGAGTGTGGTTCTTCCCTCTTTGCTGCGTAGAAGGAATTGGGGTGGAGGGCCCTGTGGCTGAAAACAGTCTGGGACTGAATAGGAGGTTGTGAACAGTCAGCTGACTTCATAGATGCATAAACAGATGGAAGTAAAGAAGCAAAGGGATAGATAGAGTAGAACGCAAGATGTCAGAAAACCTGAATCCACTTACTAGCTGTGTGACTTGGCAAATCACAATGTCTGAGCTTTGATTTCTTCATCTGTTAAGGGGAGAGAACCCTATTTATTCTTGGATACTTTACAGCGGACTCAAAAGGCTCAAATCATAAAAGTGTTTTGTAAAGTGCTGGCTTTTATATAGCTGCCATTAGCTTACTTTGGTCATTGTTTTGATGGCAATGCTCAAACGCAATAAACTGCAAAATGATCTCTTTCCATTTCTCTCCAGGTTTCTGTTCCAAAATTTGGCAAGATTCCTTGGCTTAGTGAGGCCAGCCTCATAAACAAGCCATTAGTGCTCAGCCTCCCCAAAAGGTAACAGCTCAGCCACTGAGGGTAAAGGTTGCAAGAAAGACTCCCAGAAGATGATTTCTGGGGGCAATTATCAAAAGGGCAAATCTGGTCAGTTGAGAAACCCAAGATGAGTGTTCAAAAACCAGATGGCCTGGGTTTCTCAGACAAAAGTGGGCACTGAGTAGAGGCTCGGCAGGGGGATGAGATCTCAACCCCCCTCTCTACAACCACCACTCGACGATACAAAAGAATCGTGCCCTTGGATGCTGCCTTTCCAAACACTTTCATCCTCCCTGGCGTCTTACTTTTTCTCCTCTGTTTTAATTTGAAACTTACTAGTTTTAACCATCAAAAGTCTAGAACCATAAATTCCTGTCTTTAGAGAGTAGCGACTGCCTGTATCTCCCTTTGAGACAATCTCCTCCAATCTCACCAGTCCCGCCACGTCCAGGCAAACTGCTATGGAACACAATTCTGTGTTTCAAAACTGGAGGTGTTCGTGTGTTAGCAGCATTTTAGTGCCGACACTCGAGATAACGGGGATTCCTCATTCCTCCTCCACTTTTGGTCCCTGGCTGTGGTGATATGCCCTGCTCTGGGGAGGGGAAATGGAAGGAAGGGGGAATGTGAGGTAATGTGGGGGTAAGTGGGAAAAATCAGAGGGGGAAGAGGGAGACACATACCTTCCTGCCCACAGACAAATGAGTCTCCGTGAAGGACACTCTCCCCACATTCCCTCTTCAATAACATGGACCTTTGCTTTATCGGCTGTTCCTTTAAAATCCACATTCTCAGTAAACAGCTAGACAGATTTGTGTATTTTCAGAGCAGCTATGAAGTGCTTGTTGCTCTTTTCTGCTATTTTTACTTAACTCAGTATCTAAACTCTAGCTCACGTCTAGCTAATGTGAAATGGCTAGTGTTTGCCATTTAACTAGGGTAACAGCTCGCTATCCCATCTCAGCCCCCTTCCCGTTAGACCTGCCCCTGCAGCCAGGAGTAAGGCATCACTGGGCTAGCTCTCTCCTTCCCTGATTATACAGTTTTGGGGGCGGGGGTAGGGAGGGGGAACAGGACGGGGGCCTGAGGAAGACAGACCCAGAATACAACTGGGCAGCCCCAGAACCTGTTTCTTTTCACAGCCGGGTCCTGGAGAATCAGAAGGGACAGACTATCGACAGTCTGAAGGGGAGGGATAGTTTTCCCTCTGGCCAGCTAACCTTGAGCTAGTCGTAAGGAGAAATTGCCTCAGCGGTCAGTGAAGCTCTACTCATTTCTTTTTTTTTTTTTTAAGATTTTTTTTTTTTTTAATTTGACAGAGATAGAGACAGCCAGCGAGAGAGGGAACACAAGCAGGGGGAGTGGGAGAGGAAGAAGCAGGCTCATAGCAGAGGAGCCTGATGTGGGGCTTGATCCCATGACACCAGGATCATGCCCTGAGCCGAAGGCAGACACTTAACCACTGTGCCACCCAGGCGCCCCAGCTCTACTCATTTCTAAACAGAGTGTTTGGGCAGCAATCTCAACCCTTGTGAAGAGAAACGGCACTTCTCTACCTCAAAAGACACTGAAGACACTGCCTGGACACCACAGGGGTGTTGTGTGGAGCTTTCAGGGAGACAACATAGGAGCGAAGTCTTTTGAAAGGATGGTTTGTTTAAGTATCAACAGTTCTTAAAAATTAGGAACTCTTCAGCTGGCTAAAGCTCTGAGTTCCAAGTTATTTTTGCCAAAACCTTTTTCTAAGGTCTCAGCAAGAAAGTTATAAACTTGCTTTAAGTATTACCTAGTTTGGGACAAGCAGTTCAAACACAGAACAGTCTAAAAAAGAGAAAGAAACGTTTAGTGCAATGTAGCCAGAGCACCCCCAATTACAAACCCCAAAACATACGTGCAGGGCTGGAGGAGTGAGGCCCGGCTCTGAACACCCGGGCCTGCGCAGACCTCCTTCCTTCCGAGAAGACTCTCCTGCTACATGGAAGCCACACTCCTCATCAGTCTCGAAAGCCCACAGGTCACACTGAGGGCCTGCTGAATTGAGATTATTGAGTGCTAAAGCAGCTCCAGAGTGTCCTCTGGTCTCCCTAGGTCAGAATCTGTATGTCAAGTCCAAGGCAGGCTGTTCACAAATCAAAGATAAGGCAGTGAAGGGGCTAAGTCAGACCCACCACCCCTGCTCTGCCAGGGCCCAGGGAAGTGGTGAGGAGAAATGAAACTGTAAATGCCTCGGGAATACCAAACTCCTTTCACATGCCTGAGTTATAAATGAACAATGAACAATGAAATCTTTCCTCATGAGAGAGGAGAGGTGTTCCGGGCATGCCGAGTTTCCATTTCTGGAGTGCCAGGGTCATGCACAGTGTTGCACACACAAGCAGTTTATGATGACCAGGCCCCCTGCATGCCTTGGCCTCTTATATTGTAATAAAATGAACCACCACAGCCGCAAGGCAGGTCACACCTGTGAGGAGAACCGATATTGTCCCTGCAGCTTCACTGCTTCACCCCCTGACTAGAAATAAAGAATGTTCTGGAGTGGTTGGAGGCTATGTTCCATGGGAAGAAATGAGTGGATTCAGTGTACAAGGACACAGACCCCAAGAAAGCAGACCAGGCATGAAAAAAACCTGCACTTATTAAATATGAATAACTTCTACACAGGTCTTTTCAAAAAGGAGATCTGGTTGCATTTCACCCAATACACATCTGCTTTTATGAACATTTTTTTTCCTGCCTTAATTTGTACACTGTCTCTGACAATTCACAACTGGCATTAGTTAGTTCTAAACAAAAGGACAGAGAAGCCAGAGTGACTTAAGAGGGCAAAGTCATCCTTTGGAAGCTGCCAAATGGTCTGTGCCTTTCAGTACTGGGGTGGGGAACAACTCCTCAGGGTGTCCCCTGGGTTATCTCTGTTGGAAAGGAAAAAAATTTTACTCTGCCTTTTAAGTTTCTTCTGGCTGGTTTTAAGAATCAAATTGACATGGGACACATTAACAAGAGAAAATCAAATTTAATTTTGTGCATGCAGGAACACACAAGAGATTCCAAAGACAGTCATGCCAAATAACGTATATATATCATCCTGCACTAAGGGAAAAGAGGGCAGGCGTTGGGGACTCCAAAGGGAAGGAAAATAATTCACAGGAAGAATGGAAAGAGTAAATGTTTGGTAAATGAGTGTTTGCTGGGCCATCCAGAAACAATGGGACACAGAGATGAATTTCAACAGACTTTGCCAAGTTCCTCCCTGTCTACCTTACCTAGCTGATATTGTATTTCATATAATCTATGGTGACAGCTCTCTTCCTGGAGCAAGTCCTCTATCTAAATTCTTTTAGGCAGTTAAGGGGAAGGTCAAAGTTTCTTCCCAAGTCTTTTGGGCCTTGGTTGTTTTCAGCTCACAATAATCTGCAGGCCAGAGTGGTACATCATGGGGCTGTTTGTTTTGACCCCTACATCTCTGAAACAACCAAGGGCTTGGCTCTTCAGACCAGAGACTGTGGTTCTAACTTACTTTGTTTTGATTACTTCAGATATCCTCATGCCTCTGCCACTTTTCTGATTTCATCCAAGAAGGATATGAATTTGCCTATTTTGTTTCAAGTTCCAGATGTCTTCTCTAAGGTACTCGTTTTCTGTTTTTTAATTGAAAAGAAACCCCTAGTGGTTCTAGTATGGCACTGAATGTAAATACAAAGGCGTGTCCTATCTCCTTAGCTGAGCCCAGGGCCTGGAAGGTCATCACTGTTCCATAGACAGTTGTCGAATGACGTGAATGCGCATCGCAGGCTCACCCGAGCTCAAGTGCACTAGCACTAAGAACAAAGGTTACAACCACCAAAGAGTGAAAACGAACAAATACACACAGTCCTCTTGAGAAATAGGCCCTGAGGCCTTCAGGGACTGCTGTTGAGTCCGTGTCCAGAGCCAGTCCTAGTTTCTGGAGCCTCCAACCCTGTCCCATCACCGCCCTGGATCCCTCATGTGTATCCCTTCCTCCTCCCAGAAATCAACCGGGACTGGCCCCCGGGCGGCACTCCTTAACACTGCAGCGCCCAGAGGGTTCTCGGTTCGAGGTGCTGGTGAAGTCAGCAGTGCTTCGACACAGAGGGAGAGAACTCGGGGCGGACGAGCAGTTTCTCACCTGAGAAGTACACAGGACGGCTGCTGGCCGTCGTGGGCGCCGTTCCTAAGCACTTGTCACAGCACCCCCTCGCGGTGACGCCCTGTCGTGGGGACAGCTCCGCTCTGCGAGCCACCATTGCACCGGCCCTCGTGTCAGGAGGTAGACCCCTGCTGAGGGAGGCCTCCCTTGGTTTAGCGTCGATAAGGAGAGGGGTGAGTTGGGAGCCACCTCCGTGAACCGGTGCGCGGACGGCACAGGTGCACGGCCGCCCTACCGGGCAGTGGGAGGGAAAGGAGGGCTGGGCAGGGAGAGCCAAGGAACGGCTCCAGAGGAAGATCTGGTAGGTATTTCCACAAGCACCAGGGGAGGAAAGACGCGGAGCCTGAGGGTACGGGAAGGGCTTGAACCCATCAAAGAATCAGGTCGCGCCGCGAGCTGACAGAGAGACCCCCGCAGAGGGGTGGGCCTGGCAGGAGCGCAGAGGGCCCCCCGGGGGCCGGGAGGAGCAGCGGGCAGATGTTCCAGGTGTTCAGCTCAGGACCGTCAGCGGCAGGGCTGCGCTTGAGTCACGGCACTAATCCCCCAACACCCGGGACAGTCTTGTAGGTACGAGTGCCCCCAGAACGTGCACAGACGGGGCTGAGCCCGGACAGGGTCCACGGGGAATGGCCGCAGAACGAGCAAGAAGCCCTCCAGTCACGGTCTCTTTGGACTTCCCATTTAGACAGGCTCTCCCATGCCACCGAGCACCTCCTCATCCCAGGTGAGCTCGGAGATTCCGTGCGTCGTGCCTGCCGAGGCAGGAAGACTAGGCCCCAGACCCGCCGGGCAGGAGGCGGGAGGGGAAAGCATTAGTAATGGCCAGGGCGAGGGAGAGGCCCATCTCCCGCAGGGCTTAGAATTTCATGGCTGCAATACTCGCGGGTGACCACGAGAGCGCAGCCAAGAGCAGCAGCGTCCCTGGGCTGGGCCAGTAGGCTGAGCCAAGGAGGCCAGTCTCCGCGCAGGCCGCGGATTCCGCCGATCACTCAAGAGCTCGGGACCCCGGCCTCATCCTCCCCGCGTCAGGGGCTGATCCTCCACCTCTCTCTCTCTCCACCGCCCGCCCCCCGCGTCTGTGTGTGAAAAACAGTGGCCCCTGCAGACTGGAAAGACAAGGAGGTGTAGAAAAGGCATAACTGTACCTTTGCCATCTCAGGGAGTTCGGCTGCGCCAGAGAATTAACCGATGTGAGACCGATGAACGGCAGAAAAACATACACATGTATTGAATGTAAGTTTTACGTGACCCAGGAGCCTCGTAAGGAAGTGAAGACCCAGAGAAGCGGCAAGACTTAAATGTTTGATGCTAGGCCGAACAAAGAGAGGCAATGGTGGGAAAGTACCTATCAGACAGGGCGGCTAAAGGAAGATAAATATCATTTTAACAAGGTCTGGGTGTGCAGAATTGCACAGAGTTGGCGTGACCACGAAGGGCTGCACATGTACCTGGTGAAGTAAACAGGGGCTCCGCAGGCAGCTGCTCCTTTCTAGAAAGAAACTGTGCTGTATCTGGTGGGCGTGGTATGCACTGCGGACACCCTGTCTCTTCCTTTAGCCTCGAAATCAGAGACCCACCAAAAGGCTGCTGGCAGCCCTGCAGCCAACGAGCAGGCCTGGCCTCTGGGCACAGGTGCGAAGGTCCTGCCACCTGGCTCCCTTCCCCTGCCCAGTCACAGGTCAGAGGGCAGAACTTTGTACGCTCACATTCCAAGTGGCATTCCCGCCCTGCCCAGGAGCAGTCCTGTGGCAGGAGCAGGTGTCTGGAGCAATGTTCACCCATGGACAGAGAGACAGAAAGGAAACAGGCTCAGAGACTGAAAGACAGGGAGAGGAAGACACACAGCAAAAAAGCAGAAGCCGAGCAAGACACAGAGAGGCAGGTAGGGGCACAGAATACAAAAAGGGAACAGACGAGGAAAGGCAGAGCTAACAGAGCACAAAGAAATGGAGCGTCCGCACTGCCTGGTTTAGACACCTGCCCTCTGGAGCAGCTTCTTCTTTTTTTTTTTTTTTTTAAGATTTTATTTATTTATTTGACAAAGAGAGAGACAGCCAGCGAGAGAGGGAACACAAGCAGGGGGAGTGGGAGAGGAAGAAGCAGGCTCAGAGCAGAGGAGCCTGACGTGGGGCTCGATCCCATAACGCTGGGTTCATGCCCTGAGCCAAAGGCAGACGCTTAACCGCTGTGCCACCCAGGCGCCCCTGTGGAGCAGCTTCTTGGTCAGGCCCGACTTTCACCGCCAGTTGCAGGCATGGACTCCTCCAGATGCCATGAAACAGCAACGGGCAGCGTGATCGCGGCAGCACGGAGGCCCCGAGGTGCCTGGCTCAGAGCTCCCCAGCAAGGCGGAGCCCATGTGTGGGGGCCACGTGGGGACTGCGGCTGGAGACCCGGGGACCCCATGGCCTACTTGCTGGGTTAGGTGTCGGTGAGCAAGAGCCGCTCAGGTACTAATGGAGTGGGAAACGCTGACCCATTCTCTCGGCTCCTGCCCCCACTCCCTCTCCTCGCTTTGATCCGGGTTTGTTGTTCCAGTCTCACGAGTCAGAGTCCAGAGGAGAGCAGCACTTGCTTGGCTTTCAGCAGACCTGTGACAAACACGTTGTCTAAAGACGCGGCAGGGCCCAGCGTGCCTGGGAAACGCACAGGAGGGCGACTCCCCATTTTCTCAGCACCGAGGACTCCTTTTCTTGTTTCTTTCTCGCTGAATCTGTTTCTGAGAGCTCGTGACCACCACGGAAACTAGCCTGCATACTCCTCAGTCCTTTTCCCGCGCCTATTGCTCAGACACGTGTGACTACAGATAGGATTTCCAAAGGGCCGTAAGCACGACCCCCGCTGATCTGATGGTAATAAAACCCACGTTTAAGAAGTCCGGCCAGTAAATGCATGGCTGTTGATATATTTTGTGTAGGTTTGAAATGTTTCTGAGTCAACCGTATGAGTATTTTAAAAAAATCATATTCACCTTTATTCTTTAATGGAAGTGGCTGGTATTTTCAGATGGCAAGAAAATGTGTAATTACCAGAGGGGTTTGTTTTGTTTTGTTTTAATATCTGATCACTGCTTTTTTTCGAAGGGATATAGGAATCATTATGCCCTCATGTGGATCTAAGAACCCACTTTCTCCCTGGGGAAAGGTCATCTTCTTCTGACCCTTTATCCAAGGAACTTTCTGGCTCACTGAAACTACGTGTATGGTTGGACAAAGCTCTTAACCCTTCCGGGTCACAACTTCCTTGTTGTGTTCATTGAAAGAATTGAACTAGAAGTGACTCATGAGGCGTCTGTCATTTACGGAAGGAGTGGAAAGGAGGAAAGGAACAGAGGTGTCGAAGGGTAGGAAGGATGGAGGCAAATTTGTCAGCTTTCCTCAGCATGCTCATGAGGGCTATTTTTAAAATCACCATCTGGTGCTTTTACATTTTCAGTTTTTGTTAAGTGGAGAGGTATGTGTGCATGTGTGTGAGACAGAGAGAGAGGTAGAGAGAGGGACAGAAACATATTTCTCTGTTTCTGTATCAAAGATTCAAGAAGGCCAAGGACTTGGGCCGTGAGCCAGACCTTAGGAACCTCAGCAGGTGTTAACCTCAAATATTAGGACGTTTCCAGTCGTGACACGTGAAGAGCAGACTCTGGCATCTGGGCCTGACGGAACTGTGCATCGTACCTTGGCCAGGCGACAAGAGGTTGCTCTCACTTTCTGATCACACCTGCCATCTGCCATCCTGGGGACAGCTGCTTGGAAAATGAGAACCCCGTTAACTTAATTGCAGTTTCTTTTCTTGGTGGCTCTGACTGTACAGAGGCTACAACCAGGGGCCTGTGCTCTGAACCACGTGCCATTCCTGCTACTGCTGCTGAGCTGGCCCTAAGGAAACCAAGAGGGAGCAGCAAACGCTGCAGAGGGAAGAGACCTTTGGCTCCAGGGCTAGGAAAGAAAGCAAGGCGGTGGGTGGGAGGAGTGGGGGAAGTGGAGGCCTACACAACATGGAATCCCAAATTGTTTGCATCGACTTCCATGTACACATATAAATATATGTTTATGTGTGATAGTTTAAAATGCTTACAGTGGGGGTGCCTGGGTGGCTCAGTCGGTTCAGTGTCTGCCTTTGGCTCAGGTCATGATCCCCGGGTCCTGGGATCGAGCCCCACATACGAGTCCCTGCTCAGCGGGGAGCCTGCTTCTCCCTCTCCTGCCCCTCCCCCTCCACTCGTGCTCTTTCTCTCATTTTTCTCTCTCTCAAATAAATAAATAAAATCTTTAAAATAAAGTGGTTACAATGATTCATCCATTCAACCAACGTGTGTTGAATGCCTACTGTGTGCCAGATTCTTGACAGGCTCTAGGGACGCAACAATGTTTGAGATGTGTTTTTGCTTTTCAAGAACTCTCAGCCTGGTGGAGGAAACAAACACATTTAAAAAAAAAGAAAGAAAGAAAGAAAGAAAGAAAGAAAGAAAGAAAGAAAGAAAGAAAGAGAGAAAGAAAGAAAGAAAGAAAGGAAGGAAGAAAGGAAGAAAGAAAGAATAACAGGACAAAATGCAACAAAACGCTACACCAAGGCTGTGACGGAAACAGAAGGGCAGGCACCCAAATCAGGTTGGGGGTGTGCAAAATGGTAAGAGGGCCAAGAGAAAGACTTTCTGAGAAGGTAGCAGTGAAGCTGTCTTCATGGAGGAGGAGTTAACAAGGCCGGGCAGGACAACATATAAAACATATTGTCTTCAGGTCCCACGGGAATGGCAGCGATCACTGCTCTGAAACTCGGGAGTGACATCTGCCGCTGTCATTAACGGGGCAAGACCCTGCCCTGCACCTTGGAGGCCCCTCAAATATGTCTGTTGCTTGATTTGCAATAAACTCATATTCTTATGTAGAAACCGGAAGTCTGGAAAAGGGGATAACTCCACCAAAACCAAATCTGCCCAAGGATGCTCCCACTGCCACCTCCCCCTGCCTATGCTCTGCGTCCTTCCAGACTCAGTGTAAAGGCCACTTCTCGAAGCCTCTCCTGACCCCACAACGGGACGTGCTCTCTCTTTCCTGAAGGCCCAGAGGTCTCATGGCTGCTCCTGCGATCACTCGTGCATCCAGCCTCGAATCACAGTTTCAGAGATGTCTCTTAGCCTCAGAGCTCACAGAGGGAGGGCTGGAAGGGGGAGCCGAACCCCGGGAGATAGCACCCCCAGGGTATCAGGGAAGATCTGGCAGAAGGTGGAATCTGCCAGAAGCCCGGGAGTCTCTGCCTCTCTGGCCTCTCTGCCCACTCCCCACGCCCCACACCGGACAGTGGCCCTTCTCAGCGGGCCCCCGTTACCTGAAGCCAGTCTGCTCGGTCGTTCTTCTGCGCTGCTGCGGTGTTTCCTGGACGTTGGCGTGCCCTCCCCCCAACTTGTTCACCCCCCCAACACCTACCCAAGCCTTGCCCGCTCCTGCAGCCCTTCTCAGACCCTTCCTTCTCTGCCCCGCCCCACCCCAACCCAGGTGAGCTCTGTGGGTTTTTTTGGTTTCACTGTGGCCCTAACGGACGTCTGTCACAGTGCCTTCCACACGCTGTGCTTCCTGGCACGCAGTCTGCTGGGTGGTGAGCAGTTGAGGTCAGAAGTTGTGTCTTTTTTTTTTCCATAATATTTTTATTATATTATGTTAGTCACCATACTATACATCCCTGGTTTTTGATGTAAAGTTCGATGATTCATTAGTTGTGTATAACACCCAGTGCACCATGCAATACGTGCCCTCCTCACTACCCATCACCGGTCTATCCCATCCCCCACCCCCTCCCCTCTGAGCCCTCAGTTTGTTTTTCAGAGTCCATACTCTCTCATGTTTCATTCCCCCTTCTGATTAACCCCCCTTTCTTTATCCCTTTCTTCTACTGATCTTCCTAGTTCTTATGTTCCATAGATGAAAGAAAGTATATGATAATTGTCTTTCTCTGCTTGACTTATTTCACTTAGCATAATCTCCTCCAGTGACGACCATGTTGCAGCAAATGTTGAGAACTCATTCTTTCTGATAGCTGAGTAATATTCCATTGTATATATGAACCACATCTTCTTAATCCAATCATCTGTTGAAGGGCATCTCGGCTCCTTCCACGATTTAGCTATTGTGGACATAGCTGCTATGAACATTGGGGTGCATATGGCCCTTCTCTTCACTACGTCTGTATCTTTGGGGTAAATACCCAGTAGTGCAATGGCTGGGTCATAGGGTAGCTCAATTTTTAACTTTTTAAGGGACTTCGACACTGTTTTCCAGAGTGGCTGTACCAACCTGCATTCCCACCAGCAATGAGGAGGGATCCCCTTTCTCCACATCCTCTCCAGCAATTGTTGTTTCTTGCCTTGTCCATTTTTGCCATTCTAACTGGCGTAAGGTGGTATCTTAGTGTGGTTTTGATTTGAATTTCCCTGATGGCTAATGATTTTGAACATTTTTTCATGTGTCTGTTCTTATTTGTTTCGGGGACCCCAGTACCTAATGAATGGGCAAACGAATGAATCTGTTTTTTCCCTGGCCTGCCTTAGGGCCAGAAAATGTCTTCCTCATCTTTGTGTCCCCAGCCCCGCACCTTCCACGGGGTGGCCTCACAATAAACGTCTGTTGTGGAATGAATGAATCGAGCCGTTCACACTCATACTTTAACCTACCAACCCACAGCATTGTAATACTCACTTGATTCTCTTTAAATGGCCTATAAAAATGAAATGTATTTTAAATATTTGTCAAAAGAATCCAACTTTGTCACTAGTGTTCAGCCCTCATACGTTCAATAGTAGTGCCTCACCCAAACGCTTTATGTCTCTCAGAGGGTGAAGCTACTGGCAGACCAGTCCCTGAAGCTCACCCAGGAGCGCACCGCAGGTGTTCCCCATGCTGCAGAGACACTCCTCCTCTTCCTGTTCTGTGCCCCTCCCAGCGCAGCAGGAACGGGTCAGGGCACAGGTGTAGACACGTGTGGCAAGAGGTCAGCAGACAATCGGATGGCAGGAGGGGGCTTTAATTCAGTCACAGTTTGTCCCCCCAACCCTCTTCTCCCCCATATCATACACTTCCTACGAACACACCTCCAGACGCTGATGTCGGTGAGAGTGAAGAAAGGTAAGGTGTTACCTCCACCACTGTGTGCAGGGGTCCCAAGGCCCCTGATCAGTCTGTGGCTCACCCCCTCCTGCCTAAACTCTTTCTGAGCCTCCAGCGGCAGCCAAGCCTGGACTCAACATCCACCCAGGACGGAGCTGAGACCAGAGTCTCCTTCTGTTTTCCGGAAGGAAGAACTGTTACCTCGCTTACTCCTCCAGCCTTGTCCCCCTTCTTTGCTGCCCCAGCGGCCCCCACCATTTCCTCACCGCCCTCTGTTTCTCTCTCCCCTCAGGCCGGCAGGATCCAGAGTAATCCCATGCTGATCAGAAACAAGCAGCTGTGCTCCACATGTCGAGAAATAAAAATGGTAGGTCAGCGGGATGGCAGAGTTGAGCGCGGGGATCCCAGGGCACAGCACGGGCCCTCCCCCGCCAGAGCCCCATGGGGAGACAACACTGTTTGCAGGGAGGGCTGCAAATGAGGACCTGTTGGCCCTGGGAGACCATTATCTCAGACAATATGATAAACCCTCCCCATTTTCAACAAACCAAAGGATGAATGAGGGTAGGTGAGTCAGAGGGGTAGAGATGAGATGAGCCACTTTACTTGGAGATCCTAACGTCGCTACACTGCTGTAGGGGGTCAGGAGCCTGTGGGACTTCTCCCCAACACAACACCCACCCGTACAACACAGCCCGCCTCTACCATTACAGTCATGAAGCAAGCAGCTTCATCTTTGGGTGTATCAATTTAATCCGCACCTCAGAACAAAGCTAAGGAAAGATTCTACAGTACTTTCCAGCTAGTGGGGGGTGTCTGTAACCGGTGGTGCAGAATGGTGGGGGGTGAAGGATAGCAAGGGGGTCTGGAGGAAACGAGGACAAAGCTCTGCCATCTGTCACAGCTGCTGCAGAAAGAGGCCTGTGTCTGGAAGGATGCTGTACGGGTCAGTGTTAGGACTTGGGTCAGTTTAAGGATTAGGATTAGGGTGAGTCAGTCTTGGGTTGAAGGTTAATTTGGCTAAACGGTTAGGTTTGGGGTAGGAGTTGAGCAAGGGTCTCTACAATTCGGATATCCTATGATTTCCCTTCGGCTCTGGGCTGATGTACGATAAGAGGAAGGGCCAGGAGTAGAAGAAAATCAGGAGAAAGAAGAGAGCCTCCTTTGATGAGTTAATGGCGAAAGTGCTTTGACTAATAGGATATGAAAGAGACCAGCCGTTTTGTGAAATTTTTCTGTGGGATTTGGAAATTTAACTGAAGCCACTGACAAAGGCGTATCTGAAAGTTTCAGTCTGTGGGCACATTCTACTTAACTAGGGTCCCAGCGCTCAATAATGGCGTTGACTGGAATCTGGGAGGCTGGGATTGGGATTTCTCCTGGTCTTATTCCTGGAATCACTGTGTCCACATTTAGAATGCACTGACCCTGGGCCCAAGCTGGCTTTGGCCAGCTGGCTCGCTCGGGACCTCAGCAGCTGCTCTCTTTCTCAAGACCTCTTCTCTGACCTTTGCCCTCGCCCAGGCGGGGCCGGAGTAGAACCACACACTGTGGTTTTACCGTTCACTGCAGATCCCCAAAAGAAAGACCTTAAACTCAGAAGTCAGAACCAGTGAATGCCGGTAGGAAACTGTAGAAAGTTAGAAAACGAGCGTGAAATAAAGACCCCTGCTCACTATATGCAGCAGCACTTCAGCGTCCTCCTGCGGTTGGGGCCCTGCTTATCTGCTCTGGTCACTGAGACCCTCTTTGCTCAGCAGGGGGCTGAAGGCAGATGCTGGGGAAGATATTAAAAGACTCCTACAAATAGAAGGAACTTCCTCAACCCAATAAAGCGTATCTACGAAAAACCCACAGCTCACATCATACTCCATGAAGAAAGACTGGATAGTTTCCCTTAAATCAGAAACAAGGCCAGGATGCCCAATCCTGCTGCTTCTGTTTAACATTGTACTGTATGTTTTAGTTGGGGCAGTTAAGACAAGAAAAAGAAATAAAAGGCAACCAGATTAGAAAAGAAGACATAAAACTGTATTTGCAGATGGCATAATCTTATATCTAGAAAGTCCTAAGGGACCCACAAAAAACAATTAAAGCTAATAAATGAGTATAGCAGAGTTACAGGACACAAGGTGAATATACAGAAATCAATTCTATTTCTATATACTAGCAATGAGCAATCCAAAAATGAAATTAGGAAAACAGTTCCATTTGCAATAAGCATCAAAAAATTAAAATACTTAGGAATAAATTTAACAAAATAAATGCATGACTTGTACATCAAAAACTATAAAAAATCATGTAAAGAAATTAAAGAAGACATAACTAAATGGAAAAAAAACATGTTTATGGATTTTTTTTAAAGATTTTATTTATTTATGTGACAGAGAAACAGCCAGCAAGAGAGGGAACACAAGCAGGGGGAGTGGGAGAGGAAGAAGCAGGCTCCCAGCAGAGGAGCCCGATGTGGGACTCGATCCCGGAACACCGGGATCACGCCCTGAGCCGAAGGCAGATGCTTAACGACTGCACTACCCAGGCGTCCTGTTTATGGATTTTTAAGATGGCAATACTCCCAAATTGATCTACATGTTTGGTGCAATCCTCCTCAAGATCTCATAGGACGTTTTTGAAGAAATTGACAAGCAGATCTTAAAATTCATGTGGAAATGCAAGAAATACAGTATAGCTAAAACAATCTTGAAAACAAAGAATAAAGTTGGAGGACTCACGCTTCCTGATTTCAAACCTACTATAAAGCTACAATAATCAGGACTTTGTGGTACCGGCATAAGGATAAACATATAGATCAATGGAATAAAATGGAGAGTCCAGAAATAAAACCTTACATTTGTGAACAACCAAAAAAAAAAATTTTTTAACAGGAGAAAATCAAATTTAATTATATATTATGGGTTCTCCCTAAGAATAAGAGGTCCTGAACAACTGATTTTTGACAAAGGTATCAGACAATTTAATGAGGAAAGAATAGTCTTTTCAGTAAATGATACAAAGACAATTGTATGTCCATAAGCAAAAGAATGAAGTTGTGCCCCTCCCTCACACCATATACAAAAAGTAACTACAAGTAGATCACAGACCTAATTGTGAGAGCTAGAACATCAAACTCCTAGAGGAAAGCATAGGTGTAAATCTTCATGACCTTGAATAAGGCAATGGTTTCTTAGATATGACACCAAAAGCAGAAACAATAACAACAAAAACTACCTAAATTCACCTTCATCAAAATTAAGAACTTCTTTGCTGCAAAGAACATCATCAAGAACATGAAAAGACAACCCACAGAATGGGAGAAAATGCTTGCAAATCATATATCTGCAAAGGGACTAGAATCCAAAATATATTTTAAAAAGTTTGCAACTCAACAATAAAAAGACCAACACCCCAATTTCAAAATGGACAAAATGGACAAAAATTTGAATAAACATTTCTCCAAAGAAGATATGCAAATGGCCAATAAACACATAAAAGATGCTCAACGTCATTAACCATGAAGGAAATGCAATTGAAGCCATAATGAGATATTATTTTACACCCACTAGAATGCCCATAGTAAAGAAGCAGACAATAACAAGTGTTGGCAAGGATATGGAGAAATAGGAACCCCCATACACTGCTGGCAGGAATGTAAAACTATGAAGCTGCTTTAGGAAACAGCAATTGGCAATTCCTTAAAAACTTAAACATAGAGTCACCATATGACCCAGCATTTCCATCCTAGATACATATCCAAGAGTACTGAAAACGTATGTTCATACACAAATTTGTACAAGAATGTTCATAGCAACATTACTCATAATAGCCAAAAAGTAAAAATACCTCAAAGGTACATCGACTGATGAATGCATGAACAAAATGTGATCCATACAATGGAATATGATTCAGCCATGAAAAGAAAGGACTTATATATACTATAACCTGGACAAACCTTGAAAACATTTTGTTATGTAAAAGAAACCAGATAGTAAGGGCCATGTGTTATATTGATTTCATTTTTATGAAATGTCCAGAATAGGCAAATCTGTAGAAACAGAAAATAGAGAGTGGTTGCCAAGGACATGGGGAATGAATGAATGGAGAATGAGCGCTAACGAGGACAGAGTTTCTTTCTGGGCTGTGGAACATCTTCTGGAAGTAGATAGTGGTGATTGTAGTGCAACTTCGTGACACTACTAAAAACCACTTGAGTTGTACGCTGAGATTGTGAATCTTATGGTGTCTGAATTTAAAAAAAGATTAGCACTAGAAAAATATTTTTAAAAATAAAAGCATAAATGGGACACTTGGGTGGCTCAGTCGGTTAAGCATCTGCCATTGGCTCAGGTCAAGATCCCAGGGTCTTGGGATCAAGCCCCACGTTGGGCTCTCTGCTCAGTGGGGAGCCTGCTGCTCCCTCTCACCACCCCCCCGGACTCGTGCTCTCTCTTGCTATCTCTGTCTCTCAAATAAATAAATATTAAAAAAATAAAAGCATAAGGTGGATGAATATCAAAAAAAGAAAAATCCTAATAGGACCTGGCTTGTATGACTACTCATACTCCTGTGTATGAGTACCCTGGGCCAGGAGCTCAATTATTTAATGTGGAAGAAATTATCTACTGAAAGTTATGGCTCTGAGTCACCAGGGATATCCACTGTAATTTTATGTAAATTGTCTCTTATTATGTGTCTGCTCTAAACAGCTCACCTTCCCCTTAAAACGTTTATTTTGTAGTCCTTCTGTTATGTGCATTGCTCTCTAATACACACTTTCAGGCCCCTTCAAAGTAGAATGTCAAGCTGGACATACTGTAGGGAGCCATTCTCCAACATAAGTATGGTCATTGGTTTCAAAAGTCTATTTATGTAATTCAGTTTATTTCAGCAAATATTTATTGACTGCCTACCATGGGACAGGTACTGAGGTAATACCCCAGCTACAAAGGAAAAAAAATAAAGAATAAGACACAAGCTCTACTTTCAAGGAGCCAACAGGTAAATAAATAATGAATTAAAATGATGGCTAGAGATAGAAATACACCTGGTAGGATGTAAAAAGGCATGGAAAGTAGATATCAGAGAAGTCTTCCCAGAAGAAGATGCATGGTTTTCAAGACTGAATAGGAGTTGCCCACATGACACACTTCTTCTCAGGGACAAAATGCTGTCTTTGGTAGCTTTGTTCTGGGGTAGCCCTGATAGCCCACTCATGCATATAGCACTAGCCAGATCTAGGGGCTTTTGCAAAGGGGGCACGCTAATCAGGAGAAAGTAGAGAATTTCCTCCATCTTTCTTTGCAACAGAGCCAACTTCAGAAGAAATTTTAAAAAGACGGTCTGTCTCCTTCATTCTCATCCCTTTTATGTATCTAGAAACCTCTTCTCAGGTTCTCACCAAAGCCTTTGCTGTCCTCACTACTCCCACATGCTCCCGTTATCGGATCATTTCTTTCCTCCCTCTCCCCTCCCTTCCCCTCAGCTAATGAGTTACAACAATCTGATTAAATACCGTAAGTGATTGGCATTTCTATAGAACTAATGTTCAGATTCTTCTCTCTCTTCAAGCATCTCCGAAGGCCCTTAACACATAGTAATTTGCAGGTTTGTTGTGTCGTACATTTAAAACACAAGTCACTCGATGAATAGCCCAGCTGAACACCTGCACCCACATCTTGTGATTATCTTTTCATTGTCATGGCTACGATATCGTTTGAGAAGTAATGGGGGAAAATGATTCTTAGTAAAATCCTGAGCTCCAAAAAAAACTGATATTTAGTGCCAGTAACAAATCTGGACAAGATCAAGAAAATAATGTCTTAATCAGAAATACTGTAACTGTATAATTTATTTTAGTCCTCTAGGAAAGGCACACTTAAGACTTTCAAGCGTGCTTCAAATGGGTTCATTCATTCACTAATTTGATCAACACATATCTCTTGAGCCGGCACTGTGTTAGAACCTAGAAATACAAAAATAGGGACATAGTCTCTGCCCCCGTGAAGCTGAAAGTCTATGAGGGAAACCAGACATCAAGCAAGTAAATACAATAGAAACCTTAGGAGTGTTCCGGTAGAGGAAGCTTAAGGAACAGCGAGAACGTAGGGCAGAGGGTTACCTAACAGTGCTCCAGGAGCCAGTGGTGTCCGTGAGAGGCTGACAGGTGATCTGAGACCTGAAGAATGTTGGGGGTGAGCTAAACAAAGAGAATTGGAGGCTTAACCAATCTCGAGGTTTCTAACTTCAAAATCTGATAACCAGGGAAGAACATGGACCCTATGGCTTGTGGGCAGGTGATCCCCTCTGGTTCATTCATATCACAAAAGAATATTAAGTACGATATGAAATACAGCTTGAGTTTGCTAAGGTGGTGCATTGTTTATTTAAATTGGAATAGAGTTTTGGACAATGTTCTAAATGAGACTTTCTTTCTCAGGTACAACCGAGAACTATGACAATCCCTCATAATCTGAAACTATCCTTTGAGAACTTCATGAGTCACAGGTAAGTCTAAGATTTTAATCAGGACGTTATTTTAATTCCATTTATATCAGTTTGGGGACCCAGGCCAGTGGATTGAGAAACATAGTAAGTAGAATGTTCAGGGACTGCTTAGAGAATGGGCTTCTTGACTGGTTTCATTTCCTGGTTAAACCAGAGAGTTAGACCAAAAAAGTTGTTTTCACCTTTTTGCTTGAACAGCTATTGAGATTATGGTAGAAAGTACAATCTACCCTTCCACCTTCCCAAGAACAGTACAAGGAAGAGGCTACGAGATTCCTTTGGTAACTCAGGCAGAACTGAGTACAAATTCTCCATGGCGGTGACTTACGTAATTCAGAAGGTACGGGACGTCACACATGATGGTTCTCAGCCCAGGACATCCTCTGCACTTTCCAGTACCTAAAAGTCCTGTCGTCAGTGTGGTTGTCATTTGCTGCTTTCTTATCAAGTATATAAAGAACAAAGCCCAGTTGGATTTCAAGGGTTTTTTCCCCTCCTGCATTTAACCAGCAGAAAGGGAAAACAGATTTTAATGAAGCTTTTACTTCATTAAACAGCTCAAAATACAGACTCGCCCTGGACAAGGCACCAGTGTAAGTAGACTTGCCGTTCAGTCGATGGTGGGAATGTAAGCACACAGCCACAGTCAGATTTGATGTGACCAATTAAACAGTTATATGTGATCTAATGACAGTCTTCAACTTTTTTTCCTCGTAGAGAAAGCAACAATATGGAAAAATAGGTCTTTTTGTAACCTTATGTTGGAGAGTAGTAGCTGTTATGATTCCTTTTATGAAATTTGCTCCAAGCTGCAGTGTAGACTCAGATGCATGGAATCCATGTGCTGGGCGCCTGGCCCAGAGACACGGGGTCAAGGAGGAATGGGTAGTGTATTTGAGCACAACGCGCGCCAGCACTGATAACATTTACCTGCAACATTCCCAAAGCTCCTATCAGATCGTAATAAAAGTAATCCAAATAAATATTCTGTATAGACTTTAAATAGAAAACAGAACAATCTAAAGTCCGGGATTTCTGAGTGAGTTTCACTCTTCTATGACAGAAACTTTTGAAATTTGTTGTCCCAGTTCATTTATCCTGCAATTTTGATATTTTAAATAAAGTCCCACATTCCAGAATCATTAGCTGATTTTAAACAAGTCGGTCTTATTCCTTGAGCTAGACTAAGGGTTGAACCAATCCTAAAATCACATCTGCACCAACCTGAGGTATCATTAGATAGGCCATTTTTTTTTTCAATGTAATGAAAGAAAACAGACCACTTCTTTTTGAGATTTAGCTAGTGTGACTATAACATAAGGTCCTGGTTCTGTTTGTAGCTTATAAAATCTGTCCTCACAGTTTCTGAGTTTCACTACATATGTGGCTAGGTAGATTGCCCTTACTGAAATAAGAATTTTTAAAAAGTGACTTTAATTGTAACCATTGTAGAAATTAAGTGATATTTATTCAAAGGAAGGAATGAAGGAAAGAAGGAAGGGGGGAGGGAGAAAAAGAGAGAAAGGAAATATGAGTGGAGAGATATATATTTGTTGATTTATAGTGCGAACAAATCTTAAATGACTCAGTCTCAGAAATACCACCTTCCTGTTTGTTCAACACAGGTAATAGAAGGGATTTTTCTCTTTCTTAGTCCCACTGATTCCTCCAATGGCAATTGAATAGATAAACTGACCAGATGGGCCATATTTTTGGTAGCAAAGTAAAAATAATCTTGGAAAATCTTTGTAGAAATGGAAACAGTGAAATGAGTGCAGAGACTTAGATATCCCATCAAAGTTTAAAGGTTTGTCAGTCTTTAGAAATTAAGCAATTTAATGTAGAAATGGTTTGGACTCATACCATTTTGGTCAAGAGTCACTTCCATAGCCTTAGCCACCAGGAGAAATAGGAGATGTGGTCCAGACATTTTCTCTAAAACTGGAAGGCGATGTAGTTGATGGGGATTAAGGAGTAGACTTGTGATGAGCACTGGATGATTAAAATAAAAACTAAAAAAAATTTAAAATAAATAAAAATATTCTTTATAAAAACTTTATTTAGGGGTGCCCGGTTGGCTTAGTTGGAAAAGCATGCTACTCTTGATCTCAGGGTCATGAGTTTAAGCCCCATGTTGGGTGTAGAGATTACGTAAATAAATAAATATTTTTTTAATTAATTTAATCAAAGTTGGATTGACAACACAGTATTTCTAAATGGTTTCTGTCTTGCTTTAACAACATTCAACATTAGAGAAACCCAGTCTCACAGAATAATATTGATGGGAATAAAAAAAGAGAGATTTTAAGGCAAAAAAATAAAAATAAAATAATAAGACGGTTCTCACCAAAATATTCTGTTTTGCACTTGAAGGGTAGATTACTGATCTGGAAGAGTTGTTCATTTTTTTCTGGAGACTGGAGGATTCTTGTTCCTTCTATTCTTAGACCATACATGTTCTGACAATGAATAAAATATTTTTTTCAATGAAGTCTTTATCAAAATCCATCAAAGTGAGAGAGCTTGAGATGTCCTGGTCTCTGGCCCAGCCATCTAATACTGTGGCAGCGGGGTCTGAGCACCAGGTTAACAGGTGCTGGTTTCAGGAGAGCATCTGTGTTTTAAAATGTATAAAGGCGCATTCCTTTCCACCAAACCTTAGCCACATAACTGATGTGTTTTCTTGCTTCTTCCAAACAGAATGATGAGTCTTCACCCACCAAAAGCCCCGACTGTACCCGAATGTTCCCGTAATGACATCTCAACAGGTTTGTGTTCTTTTAGAGTACTTGTGGTGGGGGACATACTACCCCCGGAGTAGTAGGATGAAAAGTTTAATCCCTAAGATAGTTGCTAAATTTTCTGAACAAGTTCCCTCTGTCCGCCCCTCTCTCTTTTCACGTTCTGCTTCTGGCCTGTTTTGCTTGCTCCCCAGCCCTCCCTTCAGGCCAGCCCCACCTGTCCCCTCTCCGGGCCTCACTGGACGTCATCTGTGCCACGTTCCTTCTCAGATCTTCTCCATGCCACACGGCTCTGCCCCGTTCTTTCTAAAGAGCCCCATAATCTACTTGCTGAAGAATTTTCATGGAAATGAGGCACCAAGTAGGTAATTCCCTTGCAGGCAGTGAAGGTGGGAAAGGAACTGCATCCCCACACCCTTGGAACAGCCTCTCCAAAGTCCTGAACTTCCCACCCCACAGGCTTCCTAATCACCTGCCTTCTGACAGCTGCCCGGACCTGTTCCTCTGGCCACTTGCTATTCATAGACAAGAGGATAGCAGCTTCTGCTCCAGCTTCAGCATTGACCTATGTCTCCTCTTTTAGAGACGTCAACACTGAGCTGGTGAAGGTGGGTGTGGGTCATTCTTTGGGGGGATACAGCTCAAGGGTTTAGTGCAGTAGAGGCTGTCATGTTAGTAAGTGTATCCATCTTCTCATTTGCTCCCATGTTAACTGAGGCCACCTCCAACTTTTCTCTCATTGGATATACACAATAAGGAAAATCGAGATCCGTTTCTTTGCTTGACACCAATGGGAAAGTCGAAGCTCCATCTGCAGGGAAGCTAGAGCCAGAATTGCCTGAGAAGGCATCCAGAGAGGACATTTGAAGATAGAAGGGATATCTTGAAGGGATTCTAAAAGGGGGGGACCACAGGCTTGGGTAAGCAGCTGAGGTTTGGAGATATTCACATTAGCGGAGTGGAGGGAAAAGACTGTCAGTCTCAGTGAATCCCTTCTTAGGTATCCGGAAATATTGGCCTACCTCAAGGCTCTCATTTTTCTTTAAAGACTATTTATTTATTTGACAGATGGAGAGGCAGCCAGTGAGAGAGAGAACACAAGCAGGGGGAGTGGGAGAGGAAGAAGCAGGCTCCCAGTGGAGCAGGGAGCCCAATGCGGGGCTCGATCCCAGGACCCTGGGATCACGCCCTGGGCCGACGGCAGAGGCTTAATGACTGAGCCACCCAGGCGCCCCTCATGGCTCTCATTTAGCCAAAGTGAACTAAAAAGCCAAGAGCTAAGAACATCCACCCAAGAAAAGCTCCCCCTCCACTGTTGGCTGGTTTGTGACCACTCATTCTCTGGAAGCCAAGAGAACACTGGGTGCCAGGCAGGTGTACTTGGTTTCAGTGTTCTCATTTCCAGCCACACATTCATTCTGAGTTTTCCTTGAATGTGGATTTTTTCAGGACTGCCTCACAAAGGAGCAGAACACACACACACCCACACAACCGCACACACACACACACACATACGCCTTTCATCAATTTACTAACCACGGGAGCGTATTTTGGTCACCAGTATGAGAGCTAGACTTCGTGTACATAAGGTCAGCACATAATGCTCTTGGGCATATTACGACTCTTGCCCATAGAGTCCATCCAAGGACAGCAACCTTAGAGGTAGGACTTGGGGGAGAGTGCCTACGGAGCCGGCTCGGGGCTGAAGCTTGGCAGGTTTGCCGTCACTTCCAGCTGGGACATTTCTGAGCTGAGCTTTGCTGGGGCCCGCGCCCTCTAAGGTGAGGTAAAAGCCGTAGCCTAGAAGCAAGGAGACCTGGGTTCGGATCCTAGTCTTGCCGTACAGGACTGGCCAAATTGCTTAAACTGTTGGGCCTCTGGGTTCCCACCTGTAAAGCCAGAGAACCGTTTTGTTCTGCTGCCCCGCCTCCCCCCTCCTACTCCCCCACCCCGTGCTCCTCCTCCCCCTCCCCCGAGCCAGACACTCAGCGCAAGCAACCTTCACCTTTGATCAAGCCAGAAAAACTGCTGACGCTGCCCTGGCTCCACGGGTTTCTACAGCTTAGACGTGTCCCTGCTGCCGCGCTTGCGTACTGCTGAAGCTGCCACCCACCTGCGCGGCCTTGCCTGTGGACACGCTGCAAATACCACATGGCCGACTCATCCCAGTGAACGTAACTGCCAGTCACTGTCTAACTCCTCGCCTTGATCACACAGCAGTGACTTCTAGTTTGTTTCTGGATTCAGCTAACCCTTATATATTATCAGGAATCATCAGTGAGAACTAAGTAAACAGAAAGAGCCTGTCTCCATAAGTTATGGGGATTTCTTCTGGATTCATTTGTCTTGACTCTGGCTTTGAGTCCAGAGTTCCATGACATGTACAGGGTCCAGATGTCAATAAACATCGGCAGAGATGTGAACAACCTGCCTTGGCCTACCACCTGGCACATTGCTGTGTCATGGTTCAAAGGTCACTGCCCTGGAATTAAGGAGATCTGGGTTCTGGTCCTCAGTCCATCAGGGCCTGTGAGCCTGGACCTCTGTTTCCTCTTCATTACAGTGATGAGACTCTCTTAGCTCTCATTCAGCTGGAGCGAGGAGCTTTTCCAGAGAATTCAGGACTCCAGTTCCCTTCCATTCAGTGACTTCCAATAGAAAGATGTTATCCCTCAAGCAATGTGTCTTCTGGAAAAGCTGAATATTAACCAACATTTTTGTTAATAAAATCACATTTGAAAAAGAGGTCAGGATGATGAGGATCTTAAGGAACGCTAATTTAAATTATTTCATAAAATGAAAGTTCCTTTTGAAATGCAAGTACTATCGTAGACTTTTCGTAAGATCATGTTCATTTTTATTTTTTTTTTTATTTTTTTTTAAAGATTTTATTTATTTATTCGACAGAGATAGAGACAGCCAGCGAGAGAGGGAGCACAAGCAGGGGGAGTGGGAGAGGAAGAAGCAGGCTCATAGCGGAAGAGCCTGATGTGGGGCTCCATCCCAGAACACCGGGATCACGCCCTGAGCCGAAGGCAGACGCTTAACCGCTGTGCCACCCAGGCGCCCCGATCATGTTCATTTTTTAAAGATAGAACCATTTGTGTGCCCCTGAAAAGCCTTCCTTTTTTAATATTTATTTACTTATTTAAATTTTAATTCAATTAGTTAACATATAATGTATTATTGGTTTCAGAGGTACAGGTCCGTGATTCGTCAGTCTTATATAACACCCAGTGCTCATTACATCACATGCCCCCCTTAATGCCCATCACCCAGTTACCCCATCCTGAGAATTGAATCTTCTTTTCCCTTCAACTCACATTATAACTCCAGACACATTTTATATTCACTTTTTATTTAATTGGCAATGACTCCTAATAGTTGAGTTTTGTTTCTAGGTACTCTTCTCTGACCTCTTTGGCAAGATTTGTCGGAGCTTAAATCTTGTGCGGGATAAGATGGTTCTATCAAAAGGAATTCTTATGTGAATTTTGAATCTGTTTTATAAGGACGAAAAAGTCTTTGGTGACCTTTAGATATTTTGAGTTTCTGTAAAAATAGATTCTAAGAAGCCCTTGTTTTTCCCTCTTATTGCACTGTTCTCCAGAGAGCGTTCGCTACAGGCTGCCCATCCTGGGCCCCAGGACCGCCGTCTTCCACGGGCTGCTGGCGGACACCTACGCAACTCTGCAGGAGACACAACTCTCTTCCTTGCCCGGAAAGGAGCCCACGGGCAAGACAATGAGGCAGTGAGTGGTCGGAGCTCATCACCTTCCAGACTCACAAAGAGAAAACAAGTTAACCAAGCCAGTTTCTGGCATATAAGCCTAATTCCCTCTTGTCACCAAAAAGGTGACTCACTTTTGCCTCCTTGAGAGTTGCTCGATTCTAGCTCTTGCCACCGTCTTCTCACTCACTTTTCCTGAAGACGAGTGGTTTAATTTCCATGATTATAAAGGTTTACTGATTAAAATGCAACATTTTGAGTGTCATTGATTTTACATTTTTTGAAGATTTTTAACTGTGTTATTATAGACAACATCCTTCTGTTTCTAAAACTTGAATTTTCAGCTCTTCTTCAGGGCCGGGGGCTGGAGATGGCTCCTGGAGGTCTCTCGTGAGTTCAACCGATTATGAATACAGGAGAGAGATGGAGGTCACCCTCCTGTCCTTATCTCTGTCAGTTAACTGGTAGATGACAGGATACTGTGATGCAAAGGGAAAATGGCAAGAGATTAGTGATTGCAACTCTCGAGGACAGGAAACGTGCCTTCTCTTGCCCCCCTCCTTTAGTGCCCTGTGTATTACCAGATATTCATCTGATCTTTGCTCATTCATATTTAAATCACATCCTTGTGTTTTGTTCTTCGGTTATTTTGGTTTGAGAATGTTTACCTTCAGCTCTGTCTTGGTCCATGTGCCAGCAATGTGAGGGAGACAGAGGAAAACTCTAGGCTTGCAAATATTATATTTATAAGCACAAATGCTCCATTCCCAGCTTCAGGAGGGTTCCTATAAAAATGTCCCTTCCGTTCTTTAGGATGCAATGGCCTTGTGCAATCCCAGGAGCCTGGCTAAATGGACACTGGACCCATATGTAAGAACCAACCTCTGTGCTGACTGTATTTGAAGAATGGAATTCGGGAATCTTTAAGAAATGGCCTGGTACCTAAATTGACCTCTTCTCTTATACACACACACACACACACACACACACACACATTTAAAAACAACCCCCCAAAACCAGAAAAACTCGCTCGATTGCCCTATATTTATGGTAGGTTATGATTCTTGGTTTCAGTTCAGTTAGAGTTCGATACCTCCAAAAAGAGTATGTACTTCCTCTCGGGGCACACATGTATTATGATCCTGTTTCAGATCATTGCCGAAGGACAGGCAAATCCGGGATCAAAATGTTTCTTTCTTATTTTTTGTTTTGCAAATTATTGTATCCAGTGAAAGGATTTGGTGTACCTATACCCTTGAATTAGGGAGAGAGACATCCCCAAGCACAATTATTTGGAACTTTTGAGATAATCTGAATAGTATATACCTACTCAGATAGAATGCTTCCTAAATCTCAGAAAGCTCCTGCCTGCAGTACAGGGGTATTTCTAATATTTCATCAAAAAGAATAACATTCTGGTGTTTGTCCGTGTTCTAATGTGGTGACTGAGAATGATGGTCTGTATCAGTGATTCTTAAACTTTTTCATCTTAGGAACCTTCTACACTCTTAAACTCTTAAAGACTGAGAGCCCTAAAGATCTTTTATTTTTATTTTTTAAAATGTTTTAAGTTTTTCAATTTTTTGAGAGAGCGAGCTGACGGGGGAGGGGAGGGGAGAGTGAGAGGTAGAGGGGAGGTAGAGAGAATCTGAAACAGGCTCCATGCTCAGTGTGGAGCCCCGATGCAGGGCTCAATCTCATGACCCTGAGATCATGACCTGAGCCAAAATCAAGAGTCAGACGCTTAACTGACTAAGCCATCCAGGTGTCCCCCTAAAGATCTTTTTAAAAATGTAGGTTATACCTACTGATATTTATCATATTAGAAATTAAAATGGGGAAAGTTTTAAATACAGTAATACACAAGCACACCTTCCAGTAGCTGTCAAAGCGATGACATTACCACATGTCATATAACCCCTGGAAGACTCCGCTGTAGCCTTGGGAGAGAAGAAAAGTAACAAGGCAAATAACATCCTAGTATTATTACGAAAATAATTTTGACCTCACAGGCACCCCAGAAAGAATTTCAGAGACCCCCGGGGTCCCCAGACTGTCCTTTGAGAACTTCTGGTATACGTGATATACCCTTCCATCCCTGGCCTTGCAGGGAAAGGGATGCCGGGGTGTTTTAACTCACCCACCCAGTACTCTGCTCTCGTGCCTTCTCTTCAGGAGAAGGCAGCAGCAGGTTTTCCAAGTGTGGTTATATTGACTTTCGGCATCCCTTCCTCCCTTTGCTCACATTAGTTATTTAACAACCTTAATTTGGTTTCTCAAATAGTGTCCTGGTGAGACTAGAGTGAGTTGACCAGTTGGCACAAGAACTCTCATTCCCTCTGAACTCTCCATTTCCCTCTATGGATGCTTGTTAGTGTATTTGCTTTTGGTTAGTATGAACTCATTTCCCAGAATCTCAGGGGTAAACCTGGACCCATTGTGACCTTGGCTTACTAGTGATGTCCCATCAGCAGCTTTGTTGAACGGTTAGCTAGCTGGCAAATTTTCTTTTTACTTTACTCTTGCAACCACATCCTGGAGACTAATGGCCCTGGGGGTGGAGGTTGGGAAGTGCAGCTCCTGACGGCCTTCTCCACGGGGCCACCCCAATGCCACCATTTCAGTTTAAACTTGCAAAGAGATCTATGTGGATGCTGCCTGATTTTTTTCACCATTAGTAATATTTATAAGAAATCATCTTAAGCACATGGAACTTTGTTTCTCTGTGTACTGTGGGGGTCAGATGGCTGCCTCTGCCGTCATCTCGATGCCATCTTTCCTGTGCTGACATGGATCCTTGGAGGTAATAGAGTGGACGTGTCACTTATTACTTACCTACCGCATGTTCCTAAGCTTCATCCAAGAGCCCCTCATAAATGGGCCCAGATGATCTTTTCACTCATCATGTTACTCCCGGTTCAAAATCATGTAGAGTTCAGATTAATTTTTCTTTTAAGATTTTATTTATTTATTTGACAGAGAGAGAGAGAGCAAGCGGGAGGGAGCAGCAGGCAGAAGGAGAGGAAAAGCAGGCACCCCACTGAGCAGGAAGCCCGATGCGATGCGGGACTCGATCCCAGGACCCCGAGACCATGACCCGAGCCGAGCCGAAGGCAGATGCTCAACCGACCGAGCCACCCAGGCGCCCCCAGATTAATTTTTTTAAGGGATAATCTTTGGTAAATTTTTTTTTAAAAAATTCAAAGCTGTTTTTAAAAAAATGACTCGTCATAATAAAAATTCATAGACAACTCTTCCATCCTCCTTCATCCTAACGGGGAACTTAAAAACCAATCAATCATACAATTCCTTTCCCTCCAGAATGGAGAGAAGTGCTGTATTGAGGAAAATCCATGCTGGATCTTTAAAAAAGAAATCAGGCATCTATCACAAGGCTGTTGTTACTTCTGGTCCCCAGTTCAACCTTGGGAGGTCCTGCAGGCCTTTATTGCCATGTGCTCTGCTCAGGGACACCCATCTCTATCCTGGCCCCTGACTGTCAAAGCTCATGGTTTTACACATCAGAGCCACCCAGCTTCCTGCATATGTCCAAGAACCAAGAACTCCAAATAATAGAAGTAGAGCAGAGTCGGCAGAACTGCCTTGTCCCTACCTAAGGAATCCCCTGTTTAGAATGTCCTATTCGGGTGTAGTTACTCCGGTTGAAGGAGGTTTTAGGGATGAGGAGGGTATTGTCCAATAGAATCTAGAAGATTTCCAAGAAAAGGAGCAAGCACAGAATTTTTTCTAATATTAAGAAACCTATAAACTAAAACCTTAAGAATCAAGATAATTAGGAAATTTAGAAATGGATAATATTTAACCTCTAGAGAAAACAGGGATGGCCAACCATGTCCCCCTCAAGCCCACCCTTAATTTAGCACTTTAAGTATAGTCCCTGTTTCATACATGTAATTCTTATCTCTCTAGAAAAATGTCTAACTTAATGAGAATGAGAATGGTACCTCGTGTTGAGCCAGCTCCATATCTGCATATGGTGGCTCCGTATCTTCACAGGAGCGACCCGGATGCACACTTGAAAGAACTTAGAAGAAAAGTCCATTCCTAGGTTTCTCAAGCAATGCGAGAAAACAGAGAAGCCAAGTCCCCTGTATTGGGGGCAGTGAGGGTACAAAGAGTTTAGGTATTAGGAACTTATTTCAACTGGAGAAATAACACACATACACCTACACAAAAAGCGCGTGGACAGGCCAAAATGTAAAGAAGCATGAGTTACTCTCCGCTCTAAATCCCCAGTGATCTCAGCAGTAGGGTTTTCTGTAGCACCAACCACCGAGCTCTCTGGACAGGAACAAAGATGCAGTTGTGTGACCTTGTCAGTAAAGTTGGCCAGTGGAGAAATAGCCATATTTACCCTCACAGAATGTTATCTCCCCCTTGCAAAGTCTTTGGCGAGGCATTTCACTGCCTGACCAGTAAAGTGCAGAATAGTGAAATTAGGTATTGGCAGATGGTGGCTGTTTCGAGAAAAACTTGTTCCTAGACCCCTTGGGATTGGACTCCACTCCATCCTGTGTATCAGAGAGCGCCCTATGGGTCACACAGCCAAGAGTCAGGAAACCCTTGCTTCCTAGACTCTCACATTGAGAAAATCGGGCAAAGAGTAAGATGTGCATGAAACAACAAAATATTAGTTAACATTAGATGTCTCTGAGGAGTGGAACTGAATGGTTGGAAGACAGAAACTGGCAGAGGGAGGGGACATTTCATAGTATTTCCTTATATGTTCTTTGAATGTTAAACCACATGAACGTTTCACTGACTCAGAAACAAAACAAGACCAAACAAACAAACAAAAACTTTAAAAAGTCACCGGGGGCTACCTAGCTTTGGGATTGTCAACCTGATAAACTATCAACATAGTTACTTGTCCTCATGAACGCAGACAACGCAGTCCTTGAATACGGTGAAGTTTAGGCAAGCGTCCGATGCACAGCTGAATTTTATCTCTGGCCCTTGGAAATGCTGCTGGCAAATAGAAGCACGTGCTTCAGCTCAGGAAACATTCTACACTTTTCAAGGCAGTTTCACTTGTTTTTCCTCTCTCTTTGTCTCAGATTTACCATTGTTCTCTTACCATGAAACAGGAGTGATTAATGGGGCACACAATGCTCTCCATTTAACAAACACAGTCCTTCCCTGGCATCTTTACAAAAGTTCTTCGTTTTATTGTAACAAGTGTATCTGGTTTTTTTTTTTATGAAGCCGCCTACACAGGGCTAGCCTGTTTTGCACAAAACTCTTGAAGAATTTGATGGCATTGCCCATGTTCCTCTTAATCTTTTTTAAACTTATGATCCCCAGGCTCTATGGCCAATATGACATGGCCCAGTTACCCTCTCTAGACCCACCCCCAGTGCCACTCAAAACAAGGCACCTAGAGGGAATCGGAAACTCCAGATGTGCCCTGGCCAGATGTGACTGTGGGACTCACCCTCCCGCCTTCTGGAGTACCTGCTTCCAGAAATGTAGACTAACTGGAAATTCGTTTTCCAGGCAGCAGTGTCACCTCATTCTCTCACCTTGAGTTGCCACTAGCTAAAGCTTTTTAGTTCTTTTGATGAGAATTGCTGTTCTAACAGCTTTCCTCAGGCTATTAATTTGCTAAAACCTGAACGCATGACCCTATCTTCCTCCTTATTAAGGTTCCTTTAGCCAGATTCCAGCCAGTGACCATCTTTCTGAATCTAGGTTCCAGCAATCATTAGTCCTCCCAAATTTGATGATCTGGTCTCCTTGTCTTCCTCTCAGTTTTTGTAAGTAACAGGGCCAGGGACCAAGCCCTAAAGCACAGCTTGAGAGTCCTCCCTTTAGGTCTGGGATCCCCAAGGGCCTCTTCCTTCATCTATATTTTATTACGAAAACATTCAAATAGACGGACAAACAGAAATAATACCTCAAAGAACACCCATGTCTCCTCCACCTAGAGTCTGCAATGGACAATTTTGCCACATTTCCTCTATCTACAAATCGTTTGGCAGAATCATTTTAAAATAAAGACATAATGACATTTTACCACTAAATAGTTCAGCATGCAGCTCCAAAATTAAAAAAAAAAAAAAACTCCTTCAAAGGATAATTCCATTATCACACATAACAAAAAACGAATAAAAATTCCTTATTTTTTTAATAATATTTTTTTATTTTATTATGTTAGTCACCATACACTACATCCCTAGTTTTTGATGTAAAGTTCCATGATTCATTACTTGCATATAACACCCAGTGCACCATGCAATACGTGTCCTCCTTAATACCCATCACCAGCCTATCCCATTCCCCCACCCCCCTCCCCTCCGAAGCCCTCAAAAATTCCTTATTTTTGTCTCCATTCAGTCCATATTCAACTTCCCCAATTTGTCCCCAACATGTCTACTATGGCTGGTTTGCTCAAAGCCAAATAAAATCAAGGATGATGCTTTGCATTTTTGCCTCTTTTAATCTAAACACGTTGTACCCCAACTTTCTTTTTCAAGACATTGATCTGTTGCAGACCAAGATAATTGTTTTGTAGAAAGCCAAAACCTCTTTAAAAACCACCCCTCTTCATATTGTTCGTTTCAACTACTGCTATCAAGTAAGGGCCTCTGACTGAGTAATTATTAATTTTTCTTTTTTGTTCATCAAAGTTATATGTAACTAGCTATTAGAGCTTCTGATAAGCATGAGATAACAATCTTACTGTATTGGACTGGTGCAATTGCCGAGATAAACCCAGGATTGTGATGTTTTCTAATTGCGTCATTTTGGTCAAGTTACTTAACCTTTATGTGTCTGGGTTTCTTGTGCCGTATAATGAGGATAAATATGTCTGTCTCCGTAAGAGCAGCACATGTACTAAAATTAGAAGGATGGAGAGAAGATTAGTCTGGCCCCTGCGTGAGAATGACATGCAAATTCGTGAAGTGTTCCGTATTTGTTAAGCTAAGGTCATCTGTATATTTATTAGAAATTGCAAAATGTCCCTGCATAAGAGTTTTCTAATTTATATTACCACTACAAATGTATGCAAGTGCCTGTTACCCTCAGCCTCAACAATGACTGCAGTAAGTTTTACTTTTAAACTAATTTTAGAGATGAAAAATATCGCTGTACAATTGTAGTTTGTATTTCTCTAATTATGAGACTGCATTTGTTTTCATATGTTTAAGGATTATTCCTATATATTTTTGTGATTGTTTAGCTTTTAAACCTATTTTGCTATCATGACCCATTAATTTTTAAAGATTAGATACTTCATTATCCAAATGGGGGAAAAAAAGTCTTACACGAAATGATACAACTGCACTCAAGGTTTCCACCTGGTCTCTGACCATAGGAGCAAACACATATTTTCATTTAACGTTTGGAAATCTGATAAACTAGCATTTATCAAACCCATACTGGATGCTGGTAGAGAGGGCGATCGAATGAGCTTTTACTGTGTCCCCTACCCCACACTCAACACAGTTAGTGAGTCCACATTTCATCTTGACGATAACCCTTCAATATGGGTAGGGTTGTTCTCTCCAAATATGAGTGAGGAAAGTGGGTCTCACAAAGGCTAAATAACTTGCCTAAGTTCGTACTTTGGAACTAGAACTTTCTGAGCACATAGCTGTAACTCCTTCTACTATTCTACTTTCCCTCTGATTATGAAACAGTGTCCCTTTCCTGGTCAACATAATAGCTAAGATTTCCGATCAACCAATCACCTCAACCTTGTTAAAGGTTGTGTTCAAAATAGCAGTTCTCTCCATGGAGTCCTCTGCCATCTGAGGATTAAAACTGGCTGCAAACCAAACGAAGCCAAGCCTCACCTTGTTGGGTTTTCCCAGGATGGGAAATGACATGCACTGGCTCCAGGCAGAGGCCTCTCTCCTCTCAGCCTGTGAGACACTCTAGGTTATTGGAACGTGTCATAGCTTTGGAATGATAAGAGCAGGCAGGAGCCAGCTCCTGGCATGAAGCTTCCCACCAGTTTAGACAAGGCTTAAAAGGCGGGTGGTAGAGGGTAGGAAGGCAAGCTAGACCCAAGAGCATGGCAAAGTCAGTGAACAAGTCTTACACCTGTCAGCCTTAGAGTTTTGGTCAGCAATTGGGGCCCTAACAAAGTGGAGGAGTGCATTAGTAGAGAGGAAGGTAAAGATGTGTGTGTGGAGAGGGAAGGAGGTACCTGGAAATGTCAAGGCCAGGTATTCATCCTCTTGGAAGTCTGGTTATCTGTGTAAAGCCCAGTCACTGGACAAGATGCAAGGGACTACCTGAGGAAGTGAGTCTGGCCAGAGCAAAACTGGGAAACCTAGGGATTCTCAGTGGAGCCATATCATGATCTATGGGGAGAGGGAGGTACAGTTAGAAATTGCATTCAATATTGAAACATTTTGCATATACACATATGCATTTAAAACAAAATATGCTTGTGTTTATAAGAGAAAATAATGAAAGTAAATCTGAACAAAGTCTTTTTAGCTGGTGAGGATGTATAGAAACTGGACTCTAATTAAAAACTATTAGTTATCTTTTGCATAGTAGTGATTATCGGGGGGCTGTGAAATTTTTATGTTTAACAAAGAGGGCATCAGTTTCAATATTGAGAAATCCTTGGAAAGCAGAAGAAAAACAGGAGGAGTCCAATTGTGGGAGCAGGCATCTTTGCCCCCTATGGCCATCAGTTAGCTTAGAGCTTCTCCCCATTTGGTTTACTTTGATTCAATAAATATTTGCTGAAAACTTCCCAAGCAACAAGCATCATGTTGGGAGCTGTGGATACAACAATGAATATAATCGTTTTCTGTCTTGAGAAGTTTGTGATCTAATTGGGCAGTAGAGGTAGGCTGATAATCACGGTGGAATGTTTTAAGTGCTATGATAGAGGTATGCACGGGGTAGTAGGAGTGGTCTCTAGCCTGGGCTAGAGGGTTTCCTAGAACAGTCCATAAGCTAATTTTAAAGAGCAGTTGATACTGGATCTAGTGCAAATGGGTAGCCTCTAAGGGGTGATGGACCACGGAGGTTACGAGCTTGGTCTCTGTACTTATGCTGGCTGAGTTCCCATAGGATGGCACTTCCATCTTAGTACATGATGGTGCAAGGGTATCAGGATGTACCAGATGGTACATCCATCAAGATTGTACAAGGGTACCTACCACATAGGGCTGTTGTGAGGATTAAGTGGAGTAATTATGCATAGCTCATAGTAAATATAAATTATTAATTAATTTGAAATGTAGTATGACCTGATGGATCTGAAACTGTGTTTGGAACGCTTTTAATTCAAGTTCTTTCTATCCTTAGAAATTCCCTTCCAAGATCGTCTAAGGTTTTCTGTGTCTTCACTTGTAGATTACACGAGTCAACAGGGTAATTTATTAAGGAACTGACAATTAAGTTAGAAATGTAGCAGTGTTGGTTTTCAAATGAGTTAGTGTTTAGCAAGAAGGTATCTCAGCCCAACCCAACAACTGCTTTCATTCATTCATTCATTCATTCATCAATATTTAAATTCCTATTATGTACCAGACACTATACTTTATGGAAGGCTTACAAAAATGATTTATAGATAAATATTTTTCTGTTGGAAGTCACAGTTCCATGAGAGACAGACATGAAACCAAAGCGTTACAACACCATATGGTAAGTGTGATCATAAAGGCACGTATAAAATACCAGCTATGCCATGACTTGGCTCGGCAACCCTTGCTCAGTAGGCTGGAGAAAAGCATGATCAGAACTGGGTCTGAGAAACAAACAGCTAAATGGGAGGAGGAAAGGAGACCAGTTGGAAAGAGACCAAGTAATAATCCAGGCAAGGTTGGTAAACCTTGTTAACTTCTAGCTGAATATACGGTCAGACCCTGTGTAGAGAGACCTAAACTGGAGGTTCATTTCTAAGAGTCAACAGTCTGAAGGTGGTATTTGAAGCTATGCATACCAATGAGATAAGTCAAGGAGATGGTGTTGTACTGTAGTGTGTAAAGAGAGGGACCCAAGGGGCAGGTTTGGAGTATAAGAGTATAAGAAAGAGAAGGTTTCAAATTGAACTGAGAAGAATCCAGGAGAAAGTCTCCCAGGAACCAAGGGCAGAGTTTTAGGAAATAGGAGGTTACCAATGGGGTCAAATGCCACAGGGAAGTCAAGCAGAAAAGTAGTGAAAAGAAGTTACCAGATACAACTAAGATTTTAGGGGTAAGCTTAGTCAGAGTACAAGGGGTTCAAAAAGAATTGGGATTACGAGTTGAAGAAAGAAGGAAGTTTGGTGATAAAGAGAAGAGGCAAGGATGAAGAAAAGAGACCTCTCATGTGCGAGGGAAAGGAGCCTGGGGAAGCCAAGCCCATGGGCACCTAAGGATTCTCCTGAAGAGAAGCCTGCCCCCCAGCTTAGGGCAGTCCTCCAGGATCCCTCCCTTTGCCTGTTCTAATCCTCCTGGCACATCAGCTCCTCTCCTTCCTGACCCACCTGGCTTCCCGTCTTGGCTCCCACTTCTAGTGTCTCCACCTGTTTGCTTTGGGCATGGTGACTGGGCCTCCTCAGCACTGTGAACACAGACCTGAGCCCCCAGAACACCCCTGGCAGTGCCAACAGTGACCCATCATTTATGCATTCATCGCACATATACTTGTTATACCCCTAGTATGAGTCGGGTACTATTCTTGGCACTGGAAGACACTGATGAAGAGAAAGCCAAAGTTCCTGATCTTACTGGAATTTACCTAAAGTAGGGGAGATAAAGAATAAAGAAATGATGGGCAAGGGTCCCCAGGCACCTTCTCCTTAGGAGAAGAACTTGAGCCCCCTGCCCCCACTGAACCGTATGTATTTCAGTGTAAACTCTTGGGGCCACTCTCCTAGCTGTGCTTGGGCCTTCGATATGCTACCTAAGGTACAAGGTCTCACTGGTGTCATACCACATCTTCAGACATTCAGACCCCAAATGGTAATCAATAATCACAGTACTCCATCAGTTGAGTCAGATTCTGATTCCTTTCTGAATGATTGTAGATGATGAACTAGTCTCTTCATTTGTCCCCATGTCCCTTTTCAGTGGCTTTCTCCCTCTGTGCCACCCTCATTCCGCAAACCCACCTTATATTTCATTCCCAAAGTGCTAGGCTTTCTAATTAATTACTAGATGTTACTCAATCTAGACAGCCATCAGTTAAAAATGTGCCATTATTTTATATACCAATTAAGAAAAAATGCCCAAGACGAGGAGTTGAGACACCAAAGGGCTATACCTTCCCTGCAGAGGTAAATGAGAAATAAACTCACCACACAGGGAGAAACAGCAAAAAATCTGGCGTGTTTCCGTCTTGTCAGTGGTGGAGAAAGGGTGAGAAACATCTCATCTGAGAAGTTACGCTCATACAAGTGGCCAAAGTTCACATGACTAGAGTGGCCCAAACACTCTCCATCTGAGAACTTAATCTGAAGTGATATCAGGGTGACTGGCAGAAGCAAAGGTAAATCTTCAGAACCAAGGTTCGCAATGCCCGTATGATGGCCCACCTACTCTCGCAATAGTCAAAGTCTGCATTTCTAATGCAGCCAAAGGACACCAGGCATCTGGTAGACTTCTTTGCATAGAGATTTGGCCTATGGTCTGTTTCTTGTGAGTTTAAATTATAAAGACAATATTTTGTATATTGTGACCACTTCAGAATTACAGGTAGAGGGGAGCCTGGGTGGCTCAGTTGGTTAAACAAACGACTCTTGATTTCAGCTCAGGTCATGATCTCAGGGTCATGAGATCAAGCCCTGCATTGGGCTCCACAGTCAGCACGGAGTCTGCTTGTCCCTCTCCCTCGACCTCTGCCTCTCTCCCTGCTCGCTCTCTTTCTCTCTAAAATAAAACAAAAAACAAGACAAAATAAAATAAAATAAAATCTTTAAAAAATTACAGATGGAGAAATTAGGGACACCTGGATGGCTCAGTTGGTTAAGCATCTGCCTTCAACTCAGGTCATGATCTTGGGGTCCTGGGATCAAGCCCCTCATCAAACCCTGCACTCAGTGGGGAGTCTGCTTCTCTCTCTCCCTCTGCCACTCCCTCTGCTCATGCTTGCTCTCTCTTTCTCTCAAATAAATAAATAAAATTTTTATAGATGGAGAAATTGGGGTTTATATAACACATTAACCATGGCACTGGGGTACTGTTCAGTGCTCCACGAAGCCATTTCTTTTTTCCTGAAAGATCAGAACCTGAGTGGCATCTTGGGCTCTTTCTGAAATGAGGTATGGCTACATGGTATCACGCGGGCTTCTGCAGGTATGAGAGTAGGCTGCTGGGGCCAGGAGTCTGAATTATTGACGGAGCCTCACTAGAGACTAATTCCGGGCTCTACAACTAGAAGTTATGGATGCTGACACAGGTTTTGAGAGGAACCATAAAAGCTGTTGTAAAACAGAAACTGGGCAGAAAGGGTCAAATTCTAAGTTCTCCTGCTAGAAGGAACCCCAGAAACCATCTAGTCCGGTTCTTTGGGCCATCTGGCAGGGCTGCTATCTCATTAGGTCTTTGCATGGCTCAACCTTTTGTGTAACTCAGGTCTCTGTTTAAATGCCACCTTTTCAGGGAAGACCGCCTTGGCTGCCTCGTCTATAATAGCCTGCTACAGTTCAGGATGTCGAACCCTTTATTTTGCTTCTTTTAGTCATAATAGTTATTGCTATCAAATACCATCTGAAATAATTACTTAATTGTGAACTTGGGTTTTTTTTTCTGTCTTCTCCCATTAGAACATAGGGACATTGTTCATTCTGTAAACCCAGAGCCCGAATAGTACCCAGCCCAAAACGGAAACTCAAAAATATTTGTTGAATGACTGAATAGTGAATGAATCAATGAAGAAAATAAGGACAATGGCTGTAATTATTTAAATCTCAGATAAATGAAATTCCATATCGGGTTTAGACTAGATTTTAATTTATTTTCACTGAGGACCTAGTTGTAATATTTCTGTATCCCAGTCTTTAGCATAGTGCCTGTCTTATATAAGGCTCTCAGTAAATGTCTGCTGGATGAAAGAATACACATCATATGCCCCTTAATGATGAGCTGCTTTAATTCTCTAGAAAAGGAATTCTCTCTTAACATCCGGGAACAATGATATATGTGACACTATTAACCAAAAAAAAAAAAAGTTTGGGAAATACAAATAGATTTTAGATGATATGAAAAAGAATTAAAGATTTAAAAAAATAGTTTAAAAATGAGAAGTGGGAGATCATCAAGCCTGAGAACAGAATGCAGGAGGACTTTTAAGGAAAAAGGAGAGGTTCAGGATGTTATGATTGTCCACGCTCTTCTGATCTCCTTTGTTAAAATCTTCTTCCGAGGGCTTTGCAACTAAGAGCACTTTCTCCTTGGTTGGAGTGCCTGTGATGGGCACCCAGAATCTGAGTGATTCTCAGATTCTCAGAGGGATAAGCCAAATGGACTTTCCAACATCTTCAAGCCTTACAGTATTCTGAATCTGGACCCTGAAAAACTGCGCATTCATCATTCAGCCAGCATTTACATAAAGGGCCTGCTAAATTCCAGGGAATAGTCAAGATCCTTTTGATGGGAAGTGACAAAAACTCAATTTATACCTTAAAAAAAATGGGAGAACACTTGAAGGATCCTGGGTTTTCTCCCAGAGCAACCAAGCCACAAGAAGGGCAGGGATGCAGCAGACTTCAGGAACCATTAAAACCAGGAACCTAATACAGTGTGGATTCTCTCTCCATCTCTTTCTTCCTGGGGGTTGTCTGTTACCTTCTCCTGTTACAGACCATCTATTTCCATGTGGTGGAAAACCTGACTGTGAACATCTTCCAATATTTACCTTTATAGCTTTCAGCCAACGTAGTTCCAAGCCTCAAAATCCAGGACAAGGCGCCTAGCCCAACTTGGAAAGGAATCTTATCATCAAGCAATCAGTTATGACCACTGGGATGAGATTAAGTAAGAACTCCATAATGATGAAGTGGTGGGGAAAGAGAGACACGATTTTCAAGGGTTGTGGGTGGGGCCGAGCAGGCAACACCATACACGCTCATTATGTCCTGGCACTGTATTAGACACTGGGTAGCCACTGGTGAGACAAAGATGACTAAACCCTAATACCTGTAAAACCTGGTGTCATCAACTGCCTCATGACACAAAAATGCTGTCAGTGATCTCCTCAGAGCACTGAATGCAGCGCTGTGTCTGGGAGCAGCTGAAACTGGCATCTCTTTGAGAAGGCTGCCCCCATTTTCTTTGTAAAAGGCACATGCCGTCTTTAGAGTTCAGAAGGTTGACCTGTCACCTAGAGTTAGTGATGACCTCGGAGCTGAAGGCAAGAGTTGAGGAACTGGTTTGTCAGCTCTTGGTCGTCTGGAAAAGAGGCCAATAAGACAGTACTGGGGATGACCAGGATGAAGTAGGAAATAAGCAGAATAGACAGACAGAAGGAGAGGAAGAGAGGAAGGAGAGGAAACAAGAGAAGAGTGTTGTTAATGGAGTTAATGAAAAATTAATGTAAACTGAATTTGAAATTAATGTAAACTGAATCTCACAGCTCTCCATGTCTTCCTCCATTTGGGAATGAGAACGATAGGTTCTGAGAGAGTAAAGCTTTTTGATCTGGGACTCTCTGAGCACAGACTGTCCCTTCTGCTCTGAGGTGTGTCTGCCCAGCGTTTCCCCCAGAGCGGTACCTGGTGGAAAAGGGGGTGTGAGACTGAATGAGCTCTTCATGCCTAGCTTTGTTTCCATGACAACTGATCCTCAGGCATTGCATTTGGGCACTTATAACTTACACTTTCCCAAGGAGAATTTGGACATTTGGAAAAGGATGGAGTTGCCTTAGGGTCACATAGCTGGGCTTTTCAGAGATTTTCCAAAGGGCTGACGTTTCTTTTAGAGATATTTCTGTGTTTAATGCTTAAAGTGATAGTGATTCTTTCCTGATGACTTGAAATCAAAACTTTTCACCTTTCCCTTTAGAAAATGGCCACAGCCTGGGGTGCCTGGCTGGCTCAGTCCAAAGAGCATGTGACTCTTTTTCTTTTTTTTAAGATTTTATTTATTTATTTTTGCAAGAGAGGGGGTAGGGGTAGCGGGGGGGGGCGGGGATGACAAGGCAGAGGAAGAAGCAGACTCCCCACTGAGCAGGGAGCCCTATGCAGGAACCCGTCCTAGGTAAATAAATAAATAAATAAATAAAAATTTAATTAAATTTTAAAAAAAGAAAAACCAAAATGGTCATAGCCCAGTAACTCTCAAATAGGCCTATAACGACATCACAGGCTAGAGTGTACCTAGTCACTTGTTAGTCAAATGGGAGAGTTAAATAATGAATTGGTGAGAACCGGTTCAGCCAGACGACCCATGTCAGGAGCCATCTCTCATCTCCCTGGACTAGAGTGGCTGTCTAGAACTGGACCATTTCAGGGAAAGGAGTGTCTTAGGATTTCCCACAAGTCAAAAGATGCATGTGGCAAGAGTCACAGAGGAGATGGAGGTGTTCAGGGAGATTAAGATGATAAACACGGACATTGTAAAAGTATCGGTGACTGACTGAGCAACTCCATTAGGCATGAAGGAGAAAACCATGACTTAACCATCCCTCCATAGCTAACTGGCATGGAGCCTGGCACGTAGCAGGTGCTTGTAAGTTTGGGTTGATGACAGAATAAAAGTGACATTTGATTATTTGCAAGCATATCTCAGGAGCTATGCATAATCTGGGGCTTCTTCAAGGTGTAAGATTGGCCTTCTAGGAATGAAAGACATTCGTCTTTTTACTTTTTTAACTATCCCTCATCTAACTCTGATTTGATTTTTCCTAATTGTGCTCCTTGTTAACTAGGAATTTGGTTGAAAGAACTGGCTCCAAGTGAAATAAATAGAGACAAGGAGGAGTAACTCATTCTAGGATCTAGAAACTGAGCATAGTAGGGATTCCTGGGGATTCCCAGCCAAGCTCGGAAGTGAAACAAAGGGAAATGTCTTGCAGAGTTATCTTCACTGAGGAGCCCCTTGATCACTGTGGAAAGGCCAGAACACTCTAGTCAACATGAACTTCTCTGTGCATTCCTTCCAATTTGTAAACTCCCTAGACCTTATATAATCGAAATCCGGGGTATTTCAAAAAGCAAGACCTCTTGTGTATGCATGGTAATTGCTGGGATAAACTGGCTTAAAATTGAGAAACAACCAGAAAAAGATAAGCAATGAGAATGACATTACATTTGTGCTTGAGAAACAACAGCATATGTCTGTAGCTTAGTGGTGGAGAGCTGAGTCTCTGGTGGTGACCTGGCTGGGTTTGTATCCTGACACTACACCTTACTGTTGCCATGTGGCTTTGGGCAAAGCTGTTGTGAGATTGACATGCATCATATCAAGAAAAATGCCCCAAATTTGCCTGACACATCATCAGTGGTCAACAACTATCGACTAATCTTACTATTCTTATTTAAAAATGCTTTCTAAGTCACAACTCTAATAAGGCCATCCACCTGCCTAAAATACTTCAATGGTTCCTTGTTATTTCCCTAGCTAAACCGCAAGTTCTTTAGCACGTCCTACATTCCAGAACATTCCAGGGCTGGCCTCTAATTAGTTATCTCCTGCCACTGCTCCCTGATCAAACCCTAAGCTCCAGCTCTACTTAGAGCTCCTCGAAGAATCTTGCTCTCTGATGTCTCTATACATGTTCTCTTTCTTCTGCTTGAAATACTGTTTCCCACTCACTTGCCTGGATAATGTGTATCTGTCCCTAAATTAGCCCAGATATCACCTCGTCCAGGAAGCTCTCCCTAACGTGATTAGGGTGGCTTAGGAACCCCTTCCGTATGCTCTTATATACCCAAGTTCTACTGTATCCTGTTTCCTAACACATTCTGCTGGCATTCTTTCCTTCTCTTTCTCCCCCATGGACTCTATGCTCCTTGGGGGGAAGAAATGGCGTCTTCTTCCTCAATGTATGTATCTCCAGCATGTATCACACAGAAGGTATTCAAAAAATGTTTACTGTCTTTAGAATAGAGGAGGCTTAAAAATGAAATACCCTAGAAAGATCAGCAAAGATAAAGAACTGAAGCCATGAGAGATGGAAATAGAGGGGAAAAAAATCTGTAATTCCCTTACCTCTCAACCCATTTCCGTAACCTCACACTTCGGGGCCGGGGATTCTCCTTTACCGTTTTCCATTCTCAAGTTCCCCTTAAGAGAATGTCAGGGGTCACATTCTCTGGTGACCCAGGTCTTTGAGGCTGTTACCTGATCCTGCTTCATTTCCTGTGAGCAACCACAGTCCCAGCTCTGATCCTCAACAGGAAATTCTGAGCAGTCACAGTTTCAGGTCTTTTTAAGCTGATTACGGTTCTTAGAGGTAAGGGACCCAAGGCTTTCCATAATCTAGACAATGCAGGCCCTGTCTTTGAAACTAGCCCGTACTGGATAAGTAATAACTAATTGCCTTTACATTTTCTAAGAATGCTAGGGGGCCACAGTTAATCCTTTAAATGTTCCTGTGGTTAGAAATGCCATCCTGTTGCACACCAATCAGGAGAGTGATAGCTCAAGGTCATTCAGCAGAACCAGGAGGTCGGACTGGCTTCAGCCACAGGCAAACGAGGCTCACGTAGCTCAAGTCAGTCTATTTTTTCATTTGACATTGTTCGTTCTGGACATAGCCATGGAATTAAAATTGGAGTGGGCGCAAGCTAATGATGAGAAAATCATTATTTGAACAAGATTTAAAACTAAACAAAAGATAAGTAGCATTTATGAAATCCCTATGACTCTGTTCCAGCAATCTGAAAGGCCCTACCAAAAGCAAATGCCCAGAGTTACCCAAGGGAATTTCCGTAACTATGTTCTTTTGTTTGGCCTGAAACCCCCCAAGGATCCAGGGTAAAAGTTAGGAAAAGAGAGGAAGAAAAATATTTCTAATGAGTCAGCAGCTTGATTTTTTTATGTCATTTAGTAAAGATTTCATTTTGAGATGAACCGTTTACAAGCTTCTGAAATACCTTTCTTTGGATGTTTGATCACAAGTGGGAGAGACTTCAGAATATTTCAATCTCAAGTGCAAATAGACTCAAAACTTTTCACCTGTCTTAGCAGTAAGCAGAAGAATGGTCAGGGAGTGGCTCAAAGTTAATGAGGTCTCTCTGCTCCAGAGATCACGCATCACCCATCATTAGAGCTCTAACACCTACTAGAGATCTGTCATTTAGTCGATGCTCACCAGGTTTGGCTGAAAAAATTGTGAATGCATGCCATGTCTAGTGAAGGAATCATGGTCTCTTATTTTTAGTTCTCAAAGGGGAAAAAAAAAAAAAGCCCTGATTTATAACATCTGCCAATTGCTGCGGTGTAAATACTCCAAGCCTGGCCATTTTAAAGCTTAACAACAGGCTCATCAGTTTTCAAAAAATTTAACAATCGGCCCTTGTGACCAGTAGGAGTTGACCCCAGCACATGTGGGGCAGTACATTCTTGGCCCTCTTTGTACACATGAGCAGGGTGGTACTGAGTGTTTTCAATATATTTAGCTTTCTGAGGGTAAAAGGGGGTTGTGGATAAAGCTGGAGGTGGCTTGGAAACAGATACTCTGGAATATGATGAGGCCTCTTGCAGAGAAAAGCGCATCAGTGGTGTCCTGTGGAAACTGCCAAGGGCAGAATACTTTTCTATCTCTAGTCTACCATGAAAAATTGAAGAAGCACTTATAGACCCCTCCTCTGCACGCTGCATGCCTCTTCCTCTAAGCAAAGGGGAAAGAAACCTCTTCCACAAGGCTAAGGTTCATAAGAACAGGTAAGAAACCTTAATCCAGGTACGAGTGTGCTCAAATTGGAGTTACCATGTTAAGATGTCTTTGTAATGTGGAGATTGGACCAAAGAAGGTTATTTCTTATTACCCAAACACTGCATTGATACCAGGAATACCTTTTGTGTGTATTTGGTAATAAGAATTCTTTTTAAGACGAGTAGATCACTGTTTCCATTCTCCCACAATTTACATCACTCATGTGGTTTTTGTTAAAAGTTTCTCCATTTCTCGTGTTACTAAATTAATAGGGTTTCTTGCTCACGAGTGCTTAGGATGAGTGTTCTGTGATATATGTTTGTTAGAGACACGCGTATTCAGCCGATGCGACTCCTTTCAGCCAATACGTTTCTCCAGCATCCCCTGGACGGGTCTAGAGCTTGACACAGGGGTTTTGGTTGTGGAGCACAGAAATGCACCTGGGCTCACGTTCTACCTGAAGCACATGGACTTCCTACCCCGTGCTGTCCTGTCTGGGAGGTGGGAGCCTTGGATGGGGTGGGGGAAAGGTGAGAGCCAAGCCAGCAGGACTCTTTTAAGGCACACACCTTGCCTACCACACGAACAGCCATCATATAGAAGACAGGTCGCGTGTCAACTATACTCCAACTCAAACAAACAAACAAGCAAACAAAACAAAACTAAAACCAACAACAACAACGACAACAAACCAGACAGGTCTCAGACTTTTCTATTTCTAGATTCACTTCTATATCACTCATCTCCATCTACTTTTTACATATCACTTGATCCCTGGAGATCTACTCTTGGTTTTCCTAGACTTCATTTTGCTAATTCTTCTCCTCCTTTTTTCCTAAGATCATTCTTTGGAATTACCCTGCCATGTTCAGGTTGGCTCCTCGGCTCCTCTCTGTTTAACATAAGAGATAGCAGAAGAATCTGAGAGGTCAAGCGGTCTGGGCTTGCCCCTTGACCCTTTCACTTGCTAGCTGTGTGACCTTGGGAAAGTGGTCTGACCTCTCTTAACCTCCAAGCAAGGTCACCATGAGTCCCTTTCTTACAAGTGTTGTGAAGCAAAAATGAGAACATACACGCGAAATTCCTAGCAAATATCTCATGGCCGACACTTAAATACACTTAAATACAATAAAGACGCTTCTTGACATTACTTCTATCTTCGATATTACTGTTCTCATTAGTGGAAGTGGAGTTTTCATGGCACAATGTTGCCTGAGTGTCTTGGCTGATGCCCGCACTCCAGCCCAGCCTGACTCCCCCTCCAGAGATTCCCATGGCGCAGGTCCCTGGGCTCGTGGAACTGAGGCCAAACATACCTCCAAGCACAGAACTGTGTAACAATCTGTCCCTTGAGATGTCCTGAGTTTATCTTGGATAAGAAAATCCTTAACGATTCTTTTATTTTATTTGCCATGTGCTTTGTTATTGCTGATATGGAAGCATGTCTAGAAAATATAGGCCTTTTCTTCAATTTACATTTGATAAACACTGACTGCTTAGCCTTTAAAATGAATGATGGCCATTGTAACAATGACGATAATGAAATAGTTTTATTACTTGTTTCCCTTCTAAGAAGCTGAATCAGGGATAGGCAAGGTGGCCTTTTGTACTTCTTATAATTAAAGGAGTCTGGAGTCCTGCTTGAAAGCCCTACTTTTTTTCCTTCTTCTTCTTCTTCTTCGTCTTCTTCTTTTTTTTTTTTTTTTACTTTCCTCCATTCGTTCTGGGGAAATAGCCAAGCTCCTGAAATAGGACAGATGCCACCTGGATTTGTCAGGTCTGGATGCCCTTGAACGCTGCAGCCAGACTCATCTGTCAGGATCAGAGGTTTGATCTTACCTTCGAGATCAAAAACGCCTTTGAATTTTCCAAGTACAGGGGCACCTGGGTGGCTCAGTTGTTAAGCGTCTGCCTTCGGCTCAGGGCGTGATCCCGGAGTCCTGGGATCGAGCCCCACATCAGGCTCCTCCGCTGGGAGCCTGCTTCTTTCTCTCCCACTCCCCCTGCTTGTGTTCCCTCTCCACTGGCTGTCTCTATCTCTGTCAAATGAATACATAAAATCCTTAAAAAAAAAAAAAAAGAATTTTCCAAGTACACGAAAAGAGATTCCATGCCTGCGGTCATGGGCAGCCCGTGTGTCAGCAGATGAAACTGTACTTTCTAGGTTCTCTGACAACAGACTGCAGAGGCATCTGAGAAACTGGAGAAGGCAGGAGACAGCCAGAAAGAAAGGCCAAGAGGAGTACTTGAGGTTTTCCAATGACAGGAAAGGCCACTGCCCAGGTCACCAATGTGAGGACCCCCAAAAGTCCCTGACGGCACCATGACCCTGCCATTCCCCTCTATCCACAGCCTGTCTTCTTCCTGCCCCACCCCCAACCCCTTCCTCTAAATCTTGCCCCTTCCCCAATCTCCCTATAGTTTTGTTCTCTTCCGTTTCAAATGGGGGAAGGACTACATTTGGCAAAGGGGTTCCCACAAGCCTGGCATGGGGTCTACGGTCCATTTCCCTCTGATACTTCTTTTGTCACGTGTTGGAATCTGTCTGTTGCTATAAGGGAGGCTCAGCACTGGTCTAGTATCCCCACTGACAGGTCCCAAATCCTCCACCCAACCCTTGAGCAGTGAGTGTGTATTTTACAGGTTCAAACTCAATTTTGTGATACAACTTTAAGGATTATGAGCTGGAAATGGAAAGGGGGCACTTCCATCTTCCAAGAGATGGAAAATTCTCAGAGGTCATCTTGCTCAATGCCAGAAACCATGGCCCATTTACAGTATTCTCCACAGACAGTTGTCCGGCCTTTGGTCAAATACCAGGTAAGAGAGACTGCCTCTTCAGAAGAAAGGAATGTCTGGGAAACAGGGGTAAGAAGGAGACTAACTCTCATAATATATAGGTTTGAATTCCATCCTGTTGCATTATTACCTGTTCAAAAAAAAGTAAATTAAATATTTCAAAAAACGCCTCCCGTGTACAGAAACTCTTTACCCCCACAAAGCAGACCATTCCATTTTAGACGGCTGGAAGTAGTAGAAAGTTGTCCCTCCGGCTGAGCTGAAATCAGTATCCATGTGGCTTCTGCTCTTCTAACCGTCCCTCATAGGAAGTAGGACAGAACAAGTCCACCCTTCTCCAGCAGCAATTTTTCCCCCCAGGTATTTGAAGACAACCATTTTCTTTTCCTTCAGTCATTTCTTCTTGAATACCAAAAAGGTCATTTGCTATGTCAGGTCTCTCAGCTTGAAGAGCTAGAGGAAAAGAACACTAATTTTAGTTTTTATGGAAAAAAGGAACTGGTCCCAGGGGTGAGCTGCCCTTGTGCTAGCTTGCTGGAGCCGGCCTCCGCTGATCCATGAAGGGTGGTGATTGGTAGAGCCGGATTTCACTCCAAAATAAAGAAGCGGTTCTGACCTCGGTTAACTTTGCAGCCTGAGGTGAGGGAAAGGGGGGCTCCCCTTGACAGTGGCCACATGGCCTCCCTAGCAGCCTCAGAAAAGCTTCACCAGCTTCCTTAATAGATTACAACACGTTTTTTGCTGGGGCCTGTTTCCACATTACAGAAGTTTTGCACAGGCTTTTACCTAAGGGCACTGCTTTTGGATTGGCAATACAATGGATAGGCCTGGAGCTTTGTGCCCAATGCCTTTCTGGATTTTTATTAAATTTCAGTAAGTGTTGCTTCCTCTCCTCCCTCTCTCCCCAGGCCCAGAACTGTGCTAAAAGACAAAGGAAGCCCCAAAATACGTACTTGCCCTCAATGAGCACGTCTTCATCCTAATGAAGTAAGAATACAAAACTGATGAGACTGTGGCGGAGAGTAACTGGGCACCAGGGGCAGCACGAAGGGCCATGGGGTTCTTCTGCAGCAAGTGCACCCATGGGGATCCTCCACAGACTATCTGCCTTCCCAACAAGTGGAACCTGCTGGCCTGTTAGATGACCTTAGAGGTGTCTGTCCACCCCCCCAAATAGCTTATTATCCTGATTCCTCTTATGACCAAGGCTTCATATTTGGGACCAACTGGCTGGAGTAGGAAAGAAAGTTTGCACTTATGGGGTCTGAGGAGTGGGCCCAGAGAGATCTGTCTGCCAAGGATATGTTTAGACCAGAATAATGATCAGCTGTACAAGATGGCAAGTCCTATAAAGCCGTGCTTAGCCAACCAGCAGCGTTCCTAACCCTTTCCCATGGTGAAGGCTCTCTGGAAGGCTGGTCTTATTAGACTTATAACTACAGGAGGAACTAGGTGTCTAGGAAGGCTTCAGATGGGACAGTGAGGCCTGCTGTGTGAGCTCACGTCCCTTTGTCTCAGCTCGGGCACGTTCTCATTCATCCGTCCACTTAGGACCAGCTCACACAGTAAGCTTGTTTGCTCAACTCAACCAATTGTCCCTTGGTTTAAGCTGGTGTAGGTCAAACAGGTTTTCACCTCAGTGTTTCCGCTAACCAGACTGGATTAGTAGTGGACGTTTCCTGCCTTTCGTTGCTCTCTCAGGCTGTAGGAATCAAACCTCCTCCTTGCATTTAGCACGGCAAGGAGGGGGGGGCATGCACAAAAATATGTAAATATGTAAATGAGTAGATATTTAATGATTATCTGCTCCAGCCTGGTGCTGTGCTTGGCCCTGGGAAATCAAAGTGAGTAAGATGCTGGTGTCTGCATGTTGGGGGAAGGAGGCGGACAAGTCAGGGAGCCACAGGGCAACAAAGGGATAAGAGGGGGGCCTGTGACAGAACTGAGGGTGAGCACCTCATCCAGCCGAGGCCAGGGTGCAGCTGGGAAAGGGAATCAAGAACCATCCAGCGGAAGTGACATCCCAAGGGTTGAGCAGACATGAGCTGACCCAGAGACAGGGCAGGGTATGAGGACAGAGGGGGGCTCAGCAGCCAGCGTAAGTGCTGAGAGGTGAGAGAGCATGCGTTAGAACGAAATGATGAGTGCTTGCAGCTCAGAATGTTTTCTTATGCCTGGGAAGTTCCGAAGGTTTAATCATCGGCTTTCACTTCATTTAATGATGGTGATTAATACCAATTAGTATTCATATTCAGCCTAGGCTTAATGAAAACCCTCTGTCCAGATCTGTGAAAGAAAGCTTAAAATGTGTTGAGGTCAGGAAAAGCATGGACCCAGTCTCTATCCCCTCCCTTCCAGCTCTGGTCCAAAAACAAAGGCCACTAGCAAGCGTCCATCATGCCGGAATGTGCTGGCACAGCTCAGGAGCTTGGGGCAGTCTCTCTCTTCTCTCTTTCTCTCCTCTTTTGGTCTGGTGAGCTTGCAAACCATCTGCATTCTCGAGAGCCGTCCCTGTCAGGTCTCATACAGGCCTCCCTGCTCAACCAGGCGCGCACACAGCATGGCTTTCATGCAGACTTCCTCCTCACCACTCCGCCATTCCCACTTCTCCACCCACGCGTGCCCCGGGGCCCTTGGAGCTGTGACAGCTCTCAGGAGACAGAAAGTCTGCTAGAGGGGAGCCCGATCTCTTGTGGGAGGACCCAAATGTGGGATACGTTGCGGGATGTGATTTGTAGATCTTTTCCATAGAACCCGGAAGAAATGGGATGGTTCATAGTCTTGAGCAAATCCTTAAAAACCTCAAAAGAAGGGAATGGACCTTCAGATCCTTGGTTCCATAATAAAAGTAACTAACATTCTTAGATGTTCAAATGACAGTTTGACATGGATTATCTCATTGAATCCAAAGTATAATCGTATGAGGCATTTATTACTACTGTCCCTCTCTGTGCCTTAACTTACTCATCTGTAAAGTGAGGATAATATTAACACTAACCCCATAGTCATATAAGGATTTACATAAATAGTAAATACACTAGGACTGTGCCTGGCACATACTAAGCTCTCAGATGTTAGTAGTTGACCATTGAACAACACAGATATGAAGTGCATGGGTCCATCTATACATGGATTTTTTCCAATATCATACTGTGAACATATTTCCTCTTCCTTATGCTTTTCTTTTCTTTTTTTTTCTTTTAAGATTTTATTTATTTATTTGCCAGAGAGAAAGAGAGAGAGCACAAGCAGGCGGAGTGGCAGGCAGAGCAGGCAGAGGGAGAAGCAGGCTCCCCGCTGAGCAAGAAGCCTGATGCGGGGCTCGATTCCAGAACCCTGGGATCATGACCTAAGTCGAAGGCAGACGCTTAACCGACTGAGCCACCCAGGTGTCCCTCCTTATGCTTTTCTCAATAACATTTTCTTTTCCCTAGCTTCCTTTATTATAAGGTTACAGTCTACAATACATATAACACACAAATTATGTGTTAATTGTGCATGTTATCAGTAAGGCTTCCAGTTAACAATAGGCTTAATAGTTAAGTTTGGGGAGTTATACATGGATTTTCCCTAACCCCTGCATTGTTTTGAGTCAACTGTATTATTATTGTGAGGACTCTGGGGTACAGAGGTTAAGTCATTTGACCAGGATTACACAACCAATAAACGGAAGCCAAGATGCAAACCCAGGCAGCCTGACCTCTTAATTGTCCACCCAGCCCCTCTGCTCTGCGGAAGAATTAAGTGATGAAAAGGAGCCAGTGACTCTGAGTTGCTAGAGAGAAGCTAGAGAATCCCTTTGGTTTGGATCAACCAGTGGGTCCCAAAGCAGCATCCTTGACATTTCCCAGGAACCTATTAGAAAGGCATATTCTCAGGCCCCACTCCAGTTCTCCCAAAGTGAAACACTGGCGTGAGACCCAGCACACTGCTTTCAGGAGCCCTCTAGGTGATTCTGAGGTGCACTAAAATCCCAGGAGCACGGGCCTAGGCTCTCAGCTCTTGTTATTTCTTAGCTCCCATGTGCTTAGGCTCCACGGATAAATATGGCCCGCAAGTTGTTTCCACCACATTGTGATGTTCTTCAACCCATCTCTTGCCCAACTTGGGGAGGGAGGTTTAGAAAAGGCCTAGGGAAGGGCCTCGCAGCAGGTCCCCAATCTTTTTTTCTGGGAGAAGATGGCAATGGGACTTTCTGGGGCCTCACCCTCTGCAATATTCCCTCCAGTAGCTGAAGAAACAATCCTCCGAAGAAACAGACATCAAAAAATGGAATTGATTTGGCCTCATGGCAACCTCATGTGCAGGCCTCAGTGTTTGAAAACACTAGGTCACAGGTGGAGAAAATAGATTTATTACCTGGGTTTCAGGGGTGGTTACCGGTCCCCCCTCCCCAAATCCACTGAAAGTAGAGTTGAAGGGCCAGAAACGCTGAAAAGCAATCAAATGACTTTTGCCCCTTGGAGCAAGTATCTGTGAGGTGTGGGGGGGGCACAGGTACGTCTCAGGCCACTGTAGCCTTAAAAGCTGGGTGAGGCAGGGGATCTATAGTGTCAGAGAACAGCTCTGAGGTTTCATAAACGCAGTTACGTAACACAATTTCCCAAGGATCAGGGGAGGGGAAAGGATGGCCCATGGCTAGGGATGGGGAACGGGGCTACACAACAAACTTTAGCAATTTAATGTTCTTTAATGCCGTCTACCTGGCTCAGTCCATGAAAACAGCTACCCAGTGGTGGGGCCGGGGCGAGAAGCCTGGCTTTGTGGGAATAGAGCAGCCTTCATGATGCCCTTCTGCCTCTCCGTCAGGGCTCGTGCCCAGGGCATAAGAGAAAGAAAAGAGGGACAGCCAGATTCACTCAGCCCAACTCTGCCATGTCAGTCTCCTGGGCTGGACAGTGACACCCACAGCCCGTTTATCAGAGCCGAGCAGCGATGACACAGGTAGTGCTTTGTCAGGGAGCATCCTGACGGACCTATGGAAGTCCAGCCCTCCAGCACAGTGGTGCACAGATCCGCGGAGACCAGAGCTCCAGAAGGCACGAGCAGGGCTTCCCCGGCCACGGGGAGTTGGGCTCAGGCCCTGCCTGCCTCTCCGCTCCGAGAGCAGACATCCTGGTCTGAGGGAGGGGTGTGTAGTTCCAGATGCTTCTTTCAGCTGAGGAGGCTGAGTTGACAGGTGTAACCGGGTTTTCCCCCAGTGCCCACCCTTTCCTAGCAGGCAAGCGGAGGTTTCTCACTGTGAGTCTTCCATCCCGGGCATTTTCAGAGGGAGAGAAGACTGCCTTCCAGATTTCTCTGGGGAAGGAAATGAAAAGCCAACAGGTCTCTCCCTGGGGGATTGGAAGCAAATGCCAGGGTTCCCAGCAAATTGCCAGCTCACCCTGCCTGACAAATAACCTTTCCTGACAAGTGGCCAATTGACTTTCAAAACGGCAGTGCCACTGACTAAAAGTAAATTGTCTCTTTTGTTGTTGTTTGTATTTTTCTAACACACGTTTATTTTTTTCGATTTTTTATTTAAATTCAATTAGCCAACATACAGTACATCATTAGTTTCAGATGAGGTGTTCAATTAATTTATCATTTGCATAAAACACCCAGTGCTCATCACAACATGTGCCCTCCTTAATGCCCATCACCCAGTTACCCCATACCTCCACCCCCTCCCCTCCATTTGTTTCCTAGAGTTAAAAGTCTCTCATGGTTTGTCTCCCTCTCCGATTTCTTCCCATTCAGTTTTCCCTCCCTTCCCTTATGATCCTTATGCTGTTTCTCATATTCCACACATGAGTGAAACCATATGATAATTGCCTTCCTCTGATTGACTTATTTTGCTCAGCAAAATGCCCTCCAGTTCCATCCACGTTGATGTAAATGGTAAATATTCCTCCTTTCTGATGTAAATCGCCTCTTTTTCAGGAGCACAAGGTATTTCCTAAGTGGGATCCGATCTCCTCCCTCTGCAGAAGCAGGACTACGGAGAGCAAGTGAGGACTCTCATTCCCATTTGACAGGAGAGTTGGGTCACCTTCCCAGTGGGGCTGACTCGCTTACACAGCTGTGCTAATACCCGAGGGGATGGGCAGCCTGAGGTGGGCACAGGACCTGTGCTTACTGTTGATGCACGAGGGGACACCTCCGTCACTGGACAGGGCTCAGACTTGTAACTCCTGGCGTCTGAACAGTGTGTGTGTTGTTACCTTGTTTAAGGCCAACTTTAAACTTTAATGTATGTGGCAGGCGGGGGTGGGGTGGGGGGAAATCATGTTTTCCCCTATTGGACAGTCTAAAAAACCTGGCACAGATACAAAGAACCCTTGTTCCCTGGACCAGGATCTGAGGAAGGACGCCATACCCAGAAAAGGACTCTGGAACACACTGTCCCTTTTATCGGGGCTGACACAGCCCCGTCTGAGAGCTGTGGGAACAGATTAATAACAGCTGAGGGTCCACACATCCTGTGGGACCTCCCAACGTTGTCAAGTCCCTCCAGGGATTCCATTCTTCCACCTAACCCATTCCAGATCAATTAGCCTAAAATCCATCTGTTCTTAAATCCCCTTCCCCACCTCCTCATGGAAGACATTTTCCTCAGTCCTCAGTTCCTGGAAGTTTCTGCCTTAATTCTTGTGAGCTGGCTTGTCACCTGGATGTTGAGGAACACCCACTTGAGGAGCGGGCTGTCAGCCTTTTCTTCACAGTCAGGCTGTGAGTCTGGATGCTGAGCTCGCACTTGAAAGGACCCTCCGTGATTCCTGAAACCGCACGACTTAGGCCCTGGAGATAAACTAGTGAACCAGACAATAATCCCTGCTCTCAGAGAGCCTACCTATATTCCAATAAATATAAATAAATAAATTTTAAAAAATACAAATCTTAAATATGGCATTTTAGGAAGTGATAATTGCTTTGGAAAAGAGCAAAACAGGGGTAGGAGATAACCAAGAAGGCTGATAGAGACATGAGGACCCAAAGGGACCCAAATCAGGACCAGGTCCCTGGGAAGGATTGTCTTCCAACCCGAACGCCATGCTCCCCTCATGCCCAGCCCCTACGCTGTGACCAAGAGCTCCTTCTAATGTCTGCCTCTCTTCTTTTGATCCTTCTGTTCCTCTCGCTCCTTCCACCACCCAAAACTGTGCCTCTTTCTCTATCCTTCAGATTCTCCTGATTTCTGAGGTCCAGCTCAAGCCTAGCCTTTTCATGGCTCCGCTGAGGTATACAGAGCTCTCTCTTCTCTGGGCGCCACAGAAACATTAGGCCATACAAGTGCTAACTGATCTTATCTTGTCTTCTGTAGCATTCTCAAAGTGAGAGCTGTGACAGAGGAGGCTGACAGCATGTGGCTTTGAATCTAGGACGCCTGTATTCATACCGGGCAACCAGACCAGCAAGCTTCAGTGCGATTTGGTGAGAGCTGACGCTTGGTTCCAGGAAGTTCCAGGAAGCGAGAGCTTTTTCTTCTTGAGCCATGAGCCATTCCCCCTCTTCATTCTCTCAGTAGAAACTTTATTAGGTCCATCCGAAATGAATTTGCTGTTTTCTCTCTCATCCCTTCAAAATTTAATGTCCGTTTTCCCCATCTCCCTCCTATTTAAGAATTTGTGCTAATCCTTGTCCAATACGCTTGCTCACCATGGCCACTGACATGTTCTGAGATCCTCTTTTTTTCATTATCCAAAAATTCTTGTTTATTCTCTTAAAGTATTGGCTTCCTTTTCTTAGCACCCAATCAAGTTGAAGTCTTCCCCATTAAGAATAAGAAAAAAATCTTGATACTTCTTCCTCAAGTTACTACCAAACCATTCCAGAGGGGGGAAAATAAGTTAGAATAAGGACTTTCCAACTAGATTGCCTACAGTTTTTTTTTTTAATGTCAAGGATTCCTTTATTACTCTTATTTACTTATGGACTTCTAAAATTTTTAAAAAGATTTTTAAGTAATCTCTCCACCCAGCATGGGTCTTGAACTTTTGGATCAAGAGTCTCACGCTCTATTGACTGAGCCAGCCAGGAGCCCCAGATTGCCTATAGTTTAAATATCAGTTCTGTTTTTGCTTACTGTGGCTTCAGACAACTTACTTAACCACTCTGTGCCTCAGTTTCCTCATCTGTAAAAATAGAGATAATAATGACTGTCATCATGTAGAGTTGAAGAGTAAATCAATTCATTTCTGTGAACCACTTAGGACAGTGCCTGACGCGTTACAAATGCTACAGAAGTGTCTGTTCACTAAAAGAAACGATATTGAAAATTAGCTATTATTATTTCTTTCATTCCCTTGGTCATATTCCTTCTTAGAACTACCATCCAATCTGTCCATTGTCTTTCATCACCAAACTTCTCAAAAGGGTGGTTAACCCTGCAGACTCTCCATTAATTGCCTCTGCTTCCTCACGTCTCTTTCATTCCACAACCTACTACTGAAACCACCCTCTTCAGACTTCCCAGGGTCCTATTAAACTGCCAACACAAAGTCTCCTTTCATTCATTTGACTTGAGGTGTCTGACTTGGAATTTCCTCCTCCTTTTGGTTTTCCTGCCAATCCTCCTTCTCCCCAGCCATCTCCTCTCCATGTACTCCATGTTGACCTTCCCAAGGGTTCTTCTTGGCCTCTTCTCATGCTGGACTCTTTCCCTGGTAGTGTAATCCATGCTCCTGTCTTCAATTATTGCCTACATGCCTTTGACTTGTACACCTGTTAGGCCTGACATTTTCCCCTGAGCACCAGCCCAAAAGTCTGACTGGCCCGACAGGTATCCTATCAGATAGTCAATTACAACATGTAAATCTTCCCTCTCTCATGTTTTGTTTCAAGTCTGTTTTGGCACTTGGTCACAAAAGCTAGAAACTTTAGTCTTTGTTGTTCTATACCTGGATGTGCCTTTGTATTTGACAAATGAGTTGTCACATCCCTTAGTTGGTCTGCTCCCTACAATGACCTGGAGAGCATTATTTGATTAAGTGATTCAGTAAGCCTTTATTTGGATGAGTCTCATTTTCCCACACTGACAGATATGCCAATCCTTTTAAGAAAGAAAAGATGATATAACTCCTTTTTACAAAGGAAAAAAAAAAATGAGCCTCATGGAGATTAAGTAACTTGCCCAAGGTGTTAGAAGGGTCAAATGAGATAGCATGTGTTATGGAAGCTTCAGAGATCATAAAAGATCAGGTAAATACAAGGTTTTCATAATTACTAATAAATTAGTAAATTCCTGGTGATACAACAAATTTGGTAAATGTCATGAAAGAAGCACTGAGTATATAGAAATACAGAGGAGAGGGAAATCAGTTTAGCTAGGGATGATAAAGATCTTGGGAGAAGAATAGGATTTCAAAAGATGGACCACCTTCTCCATCTCTCACTCTTGTCCTGCCTCTTTGCATTTGTTTTATGACCTTGAATGATCTTTTCGTAGCACTTCCACGTAATAGCTGGAGGTTTCCTCTAAATGTGACAGACAGACGTAAAGCACCTTTCACAATGACTTTTGGGTACAAAGTCAAAAAGTCACTTTCTTCAGGGGCGATAAGAAACCATCCAAGACCCTGACAAAAACTCACACTACACTGCCTGCCATGTGGGCAGCAAAGAACAGGGGACAGTGTAGGCCCATGCACTGCAGAAGCCTCAATGGCATTTGAGCAAAGCCAAAATAATAGTTTCCAAATCATGAAACTAGAACCAACAACAAATTCCCCAATGGATAGTATGATGATAATTAGCTCAGGCTCAGGTCCCTGAAGGATGCTATTTGGGAATCACCTTGCGTGCTGCAGCCTACGTGATGTAGAATGGGTCTTACAGAACTCCAGGGATATATTTTTAGGAAGTCCATGGTCATTAAACTGGCCATCTTTGAGAAAAGAAGCAATAGAATAGAGCCTTTTAGTCCACTGATGTCAAACCACTTTATTTCCCATAAGTCCAAGTTGAGACTTAGTCGGATTGGGCTGAAACACGTCCTCACAGACTTCTTGGGGTACAATAAGCCAGGGTATTGTCCAACTTCAGGAAGAAGAAGGTAGCTCAGATGACTTCTCGACTCTGCAGCAGCCATTACCTACATCTAAGAAGACCAGCCGTTCTTCTGAAGCTCAGGGTCGCCAAAGCCACCCCATCACTATCACAATGGCGCACACGGTATATGCAGTTTCAGTTCTGACTCTTTCATGGAGATAGCAAGACAGAGGGCTTAATTCTCTACCAAAATTAAGTGAAGAATGTATGGGTTAGATTTCATTTTGATGGTCTTCTAAATGACCAGAGGCAAAAGCCAACTTGATTGGGCCTGGAGGGGATGTACTCACAGACTCTGTCTGCTTCCCATTTCCCAAGTGCTGCACCGTCACTAACCATGCCCCACCATTATTCTACCAGTGGAGTCCATCTTAATTAGTAAGTCTCCTTTCCCCGAGCTGGCAAAACGGACTTATTGCCAATTCTTTTAAAGAACTATTGTGAGGGTTAACGAGATTTTCCTTGTATAGGGTTTGAGTTCCTGCTAAGTAGAATGCTGAACAGAGTAGAGTCATTATTTAACCCAGCTGACATTTCCTTTCATAGTTAACTCACGAGCAGTGATATCATGAGAAATAGGCCTGACATTGGAACAGCTATGAGCTATCCAGCCATAAAAGTCAGTGGGTGCTTCTTTACCTAAAATTTCAGTCACAGATATAGATCTTGCCAGTCTGCTCTGACAGTTATGAATAAGCTATATCACATTTAAGTTCAGATCACTAAGAGTTCCTATTCCCAGTGGGCAGGAGAGAGGCCATCAGATGGTGTCCAGGCAGTGACCCAACCCGGGAAGCTCTGTCCTAAGACAGTGGAAACGACTAGAAGGAATAGAGCTGATCCCAGCTCCTCAGGAACATCACAATCTGTTGAAGATATAAGAAAGCTTTGTTGCACAAATTGCAGTGTTTCAATTAAAATATGTGGAGATGCCTCTTCAAGGTCCCTAAATCTGTCATGTGGGTTGCAATAGATGTAAGGGGCAGGGAGTAGAGAGAACTGAGTCACTAATGGGGAATAAGTCATTCAAGTCTCTGGGTTTCGGGCTTTAAAAATCCAGCCTCTTTGTGTAGGATCTGCTGGCGTAGCAGTTTTTCTCAGGTTTCCCCTGTTACCTGGTTCCTTGAGCCCCAACTCCCTTTCCCCACCTCACCTCTAAGGAACACTAACCTGGAACAACAGGGTTGGGGAAAAAAAACTCCTAAAACTTCCCCCATGGCAGGACAGCTAGAGAAGGGGAGGGCCAGGTAGAGACAGTCTCATTTCTACAGCCAGAAGGGGTTGGGAGGGAGGAATCTACAAGGTACCACTAGAAAATGACAGAAACTCACTTAAAATTTTTTTACCACTTACTCCCAATTGAAAAGGAAAACTTAGCCCATGATATCAAAACTATCATCACTCATGGGGCACCTGGGTAGCTCAGTTGGTTAAACGCCTGCCTTCGGCTCGGGTCATGATCTCAGAGTCTCAGCGTCCTGGGATCGACCCCCACATCGGGCTCCCTACTTGGTAGGGAGCCTGCTTCTCTCTCTCCCTCTGCCCCTCCCCCCCGCTCATGCTCTGTCTCTCTTTCTCTCTCAAATAGATAAATAAAAATCTTTAAAAAAAATCATTAGTCATAACTATAGGGACCATAACTGACCGACAAACCCCAGCTGCTAACCCTCCTGATTCCCCACCACATTCACACTGAGGCCTACAGCTGCCGGTATCTACTGAGGAAGCACAGGAGTATTGAGATAGGCCCATTTCTGCAACATTTGGGACTCTTCCAATGGGTGACTCTGGCTCGAGGACACCCCATCAGCTTAGCCAAACCTTTCTTGGAACTGTGCTGCCGTCCAGTTGCCGGATCTGTATCATGGCCTGAGGGCTCCCCTGAAAAGCTCTCCTGCACCTCCTCCTTTATCCTTCATAGGCATTGACCCCAATAAATTTCTTACACCTGTAATTCGTTCTTGAATCTGCTTCTAAGAGGACCTGAGCTAGCACAGTCGTTAACAACAGCAATGTACTCTTCCCATTAACAAGAATAGATCTATTGCATTCCCTGTGGAGGGTACCACACCAAGGTTGCGAGAAAGAGGAGGCATACAAAGAGATATAGGCCACAGTCCCTACTGGCACAGGTAATATAAGTCCCATAGATACAATGGTGAACAATAAAAAGAAGTATATGCTTCTAACACAATACCATCATCATTTATTTATATGACTATTTCCTTGTCTATATCTCGGTGGGACCAGTGTTACTTAAACTGTGAGCTGAGACTCATTAGGAAGCTGTAAAATCATAGCAGTGGGTCACAACCAGCATCACTTAAAATAGAAGATATTAGAAGGCAGCATACATAGATACTATATTGTGAAATATGTGTGTGTGTGTGTGTATACAAACACAAATATACGATTGTGCAGTGGATTTTGATGTAAAATATATTTCTTACATCGAGAAATTTTGAAAGTGACTAAAGGAAACCATGAGCTTCCTGAGGAGAGTGACAGTGTCCCTTTTTAGGACTATATCCCCAGTGCCTAGAGTATTACCTGACTATATATAGGGACTCAACAAATGTTTGTTGACTGTGTGTGATTTTAATGGCTAATTTTATATGTCAACTTGACTGGACTAGGGGATGCCAGATGGTTGGTAAAAACATTTCTGGGTATGTTTGTGAGGGTGTTTCCAAAAGTTTTTAACATTCGAATTGGTGGACTGAGTAAAGATCTTCGTACTAGAGCAGGTGGACGTCAACCAATCCATTAAGGGTTTGAATAAAACTAAAGGGGTAGAGGGTTGTGAATTTGTTCTCCCTTGAGCTGGCACATCCATTTTCTCCTGCCCTCAGACATTGGCACGTCTGGTTCTCGGGCCTTTGTACTCAGACCTGGACCTTCAGCATCAGCTCCCTTGGTTTGCAGGCCTTTGGGTTTGGACTAGAACTCTACCACTGGCTTTCCAGCTTGTAGATGGCAGACTGTGGGCTTGGGCTTTCTCAGTCTCTGTAATCACAAGAACCAGCCCCCCATAATAAATCTCTTCCTTTGTATTCATGTATATGCTACTGGTGCTTTTTCTCTAGGGAAGCAGAATAAGAAAAAGAGAGAGTCATTTAACAGAGAAGAAACCCAAGTTAGACCTTGGGGAAAACATTTTAGAAAAATGGAGAGGAACAGAAAGAAAATGCAGGAGGCATGACGTGAGCAGAGAATCAAAGGTCAGGATGCTCATGGTATGTTAGGGAGGTTGAATAGACCAGTTAGATTGGCTTAATGTCCATTAGTGGGGAGAGAAATTTGGGAGGAAGATGAACTTGGCCATAAATTGATGTCAAATGGCCAACACACTTCTCTAAGCATGATTTTCTGCAGTGATAAGGTAATAATGATGATGACAAAATCATAGCCAGCACTTACAAAAGGCATCTTTCAAAGGTCTCAAATCATGTTAATATGCTGCATTATTCATCGTCTTGATAATTCTATGAGGTAGGTCGGGGAAGCTATCATCTCCATTATATAGGGGAACCAAAGTGGAGTGAGAGTGTCTTAATTCCACATCCCTATGGTGAACCAGCTGGAGTTCTCGGTCTGAAATGCAGTACTCCATCTCAGCTATCTCTTCTAGAGCCAATCCTTGTGTGTCCCAATTCCCATTCTGTGTAAGTCTGTAGATGTATATCACTTCCAGGAAACTAACTGGATTTCAAACTACTTACCTTTTTCCTTGATGAGATGGACCACTTATATCTTCTCTTTTAGTGTTAACACCAATAGTTCTCACTGATGCTGGAAATGAAATCTTCGTGTCTAAAAGTAACAGAGCCAAATGACACATGGGTCTTAAAGTAAATTTCTAGTCTAATGTAGGTTCATTCTATTTGTCTACTGGAATCTTCTGCCTTTGGATTCCATCAATTCTTCTCTCTTTGTGCTATTCCTCCCCCCACGACACACACACACACCAATAAGATGTGATATATAATCCCAGATACTGATTACCAAATCTAGTGGAGGCAACTGCCTGGTCCACAAACCCCCTCAACTTCCAGTTACTGCCTTTTGTTCTTCATGCCCTACTGTAACAGACTCATCTCCTGCCCAGGAGCTCCCTAAAGACCATTTTACTTACCCTGAGGGCAGGTGCAAGGCTCAGTTACGGTTTCTCCTGATTTGCCCAGACCTCAGTTGATTAGCAGCCTATGCTTTGACTACTTCAAGGTCACCTGAGCTTGCCAAGAACCCTGGTCATATTGTACCTTTTCCTGCTATGCAAGGCCAATCAATATTGCTCCCACTGATTGGATATAGATCTCTACAGCGTCAGGTTCATTCAGGTTCAGATGGGCAAGATCATGATTGACCATGGCTTGTACTTTATTTCCTAGCTCTCCCTGAGCTAGATTGGCTGTGCTTAATGCCGAAAGTCCAGCATAATGTATCAGAAACAGGATGGACTGTGGAGTACTACAGACCTGGGCTGCCAGTACTGTTATGCCTAATTGTTTGTGACCAGGGACTTGGCCTTTAGGTAACCCTTTGAGTCTCAGTACACTGCTTTAGTCTTTGTCTACCGTGCCTAGCAGAGTCCTAGACAAAAAGTACATGCTAAATGAATGCCTGTTGACTTGTTTTGACTGAACCTGCACCTAGGACATTTTAGTAAGGTTAAATCATCCTTCCAAGTGGTATCTAGGTCAAAGACATCAGCAAGAAAAAGACACTGGCTGTAGGAATGGTTTCTGCAGTAGCTGAACACTAGTTGATATTTCTTTTCTACTGCCAGCTTTCCCAGATGTAAGGACTTCCTCCTACCTCTGGAGTTGGATGAACTTATAGGCTGCTCTGGTATTGGAAAGTGGGTCACAACTCTTAAGGAAACCTCTGAAGATTATATCAGAGCCCTGCCCCTCCCTTATGACACCTACATTGACTGGCATAGGAAGAAACGGAAAACTGAAAGAAACACCCGTATCTCTAAAGCCTAAGCCCAAATAAGATGGTCCTTAGAGCCATCGGACCATCTGGTATTTAGATGAGGGAGCAGTGGTTGAATACCAGCAGTGCAAGGCCCTTTGAAAACTGCAAGGGTGACAGCATGGACCCTCCCTTCCTCGCTATTCTCCCACCACTTCTCTACATATATTCCAAGGTCAAGACATACAGAGCAACTTATAATTTCCTAAAGTGCTTGCCTTTTCTTTTCCTCTAATATTGTAGATGCTAATATTTTGTACATGCTAATGTTCTGTATTCCTAGAGTGCCTTCCCCTGCCTGACCTCCTGCTATTTATCCTCTGGGCTCAATGAGGTATCACTTCTCTTCCAATGAGTCTTTTAACTTATCACCATCCCAGATAATGCTTTTATAGTACTTCTTCCTTATCCTCATATGTCACACGTGATATTGTAATTGTTCGTTTTCTTGGCAGTCCCCAGGATGGTGAAGACAATGATAATATAGATACCATCTATTGAATGCTTACTATGTTCCATAGTCATACTTTATGTCATTAATTATCACACCAACCTTGTGAAGTGGTATTATTCTCGTATTATAGATGTGCAAATGCAGCTCAGAAAGGCTTTATCCTGATTTATGCAGTGAATAAGAGGCAGGGTCAGGATTAGAACACAGGTCTACTGACTATAAGTCTGATTTTTCATCACTACACCATGATTTTCACCACTACATCATACAGTTCCCCACTGGGCTGTGCACATTTTGAAGGCATGGGTCACATGCACAAATCATGAATCAGGAAGCATTTCTGGAAATAGGAAGAAATTCTACAAAGCTGTAGAAAAGAAAAGGTTTTTAAAGGCAGAAAGTGGGTGGGAAAAGGAAATTATTAACAAACAATGCATTGTTTCAGGCAAAGTTGCCTTCCTACAGGGACAGATGGGGTCCATTGGGTGGATTAACTCACTAGTGCAGACCAGGTCTTTCCGTGTTGACTGATTAAAGGTTACATTTGGGGATGGGGGAAGTGGGTTGAAACTGCAGTTAAGTTATGTACTGAGTCTCGGTTTGCAAACATGAGATTTAGCACAAGTGACTCCATTTGGGCATGTTGTCTCCTTTGTAACAGCGCTCAATGATGTGTTTGATAAATCAAAGAATGAATGGCAGTGAATTGTCACGTTAGTCAGCCTTAACTCAGTCCTGAAAATCTCAATATCTATTTCCTGGCCTTGGATAATCATTTGGGAGGATCAGTTAAGTTTGAAGTAAAAAGATACTTCACGGACAACAGCAGAGAATATTTTGTAATGTGGCTGTGACTATATTAGACATAATTGGACTGGGCTGAGTTACTGGATATAGTTAGATAAGGGAGGTCAATCATGCAGTGATGAAATGGATACAGATAAATTGTATATACCCCCAAAGCTCCCACAAAGGGCTTAACAGAATTTAACATTCTCTTGAGGCAGGACCTTGAGCTAATACTTTGGCCTTATTTGCACAATAAACCAGTGGTCCCAAGTACAAGCTAACTTCAGCCATGCAGACTGCTTAGAAAGTAGTTTGGGGCTCAGAACAAGTTTAAATCCGTTTCTCTGTTGGAGAAGGAGGAAACATATGCTAATATTTTGTACATGCTAATATTCTGTATTCCTAGAATGCCTTCCCCTGCCTGACCTCCTGCTATTTATCCTCTGGGCTCAATGAGGTATCACTTCTCTTCCAATGAGTCTTTTATCACCATCCCAGATAATGGGATTCTTGCTTGTCCTCTCTTCCCAATCTTCTCTATAGGCAGGATACTTCCCTTGGTGCTTTTCGGCCTTAGATAAATTACATGTTTTCTAGTCATAGCTGAGCCTAAGTGTATTTGTGACCATGGTCTTTGTTACAGGTGAAATCTTTCTTGGTGTTCTAATCTATTGCCCCCTAAATTTGCCATTATATCTCTCTTAGATTTTCCTTACTGAATTATAATTATCTTACATATAGGCTCCAGGATTATAGGCAATTATAAAACCCCAAGCTTGGAAATTACTTAGGTAGTTAACTGGTGAATCTGAGAGTGAACTTGTATAGAAGATAATCTAAATTATTCACGCATTCATTCAACATTTATCGAATATATAGTATTGCCGGGCAACATGCTAGGGGGCTGAGGATATAGATAAAACCTTTCTCTGGCCTTAAAGGGTTATAGACTACTGGAGACTTTAGTGGAATTTCTACTTCAAAAGTCATTTGGTGGTGACCAGGGGCTGGGGCATGGGGGAATTGGGGAGATGTTGTTTAAGGGTATAAATCTGCAACTAGTAGTTGAGTCCTGGAGATCTATTGCACAGCATAGTGATTATAGACAACAGTGCTGTGTTTTAAACTTCAAAGTTGCTAAGAGTCTAGATCTTAATTGTTCGCACCACAAAAAAGAAATAATCATGTAACATGATAGAGGTGTTACCTAATCTAGGTTGTAATCATATTGCAATATACAAATGCAGCAAATCAATACATTGTATATTTTAAACTTACACAGTGTTATATATCAGAAGGAGAACTCGTGAATCAACCACAGTAAAGCTTCCCCTGAAGAAGAAAATGGAGCTGGTCAAGAGACAGAGAAGTACTTAAGAACCAAGAAGAGAGCCAAAGAAGTCAAAGGAGATGTGGGATTCAAACAGGAGATGGTGAACCAGGAGGCCAAATGCAGGAGAGAGGTCTGGGACAGCTGAGAAGAGCTGGGTCCAGAGATTAGAACTGGTAGGCAGAGCAGACGGAGAGGAGACAAGAGAGAGAACAGCACGTTAAGGGAAAAAAGCAGCCTGGGAAGAATTGGGAGATCAAGTTATAATAGTAATGTTGATAACCAATGTTTATTGGGGAGTGTAGTGGTGCATTTAGAACTCCACTCACAGTGGGCATGTCTTACCTCCTTGAACAGACCCTATTAAGTAGGTACTATTATTATCCCCGTTTTACCCAGGAGCAAATTGGGACACAGACTGGACAGTAGTTTATGCACATTAATTTACTACATCACATTACTGATAATCTGAAACTGATGAAGCTCAGATTCAAACGTAGGTCTGTTCAGGTTATTATGCCTCTTACTCTAGGTCTGTTCGATTCAGAGGAAAGAAATAGTTTTATCTGAATCTCTTGTGGAGAATGCGGTTGGGGGAACCTTTATTAAAGCAGACAAGATATAAGGATATATGTGAACAGATGGGAGAAGAACAGTGGAGGTGGAGGCTGAAGATACAAATGAGAAGTCTAGTGGATGGAAACTTGCAGTTGATGGGATAAAATTTCCCATGAAACAGAAAGGACTCTACAGACACAGCTGGACAAGTTAACCTGAAACAAAGAAGGAAGAAAAGAGTCACTGGGATCGATGATTAGGAAATAATGTTGTTTGAAATAGCTTAAAATTTGGATTTCACAGAGGAAGTCAGTTGTTAACAAATATTCAGTTATTTCTCTTCTGAGTTATGCACCCTGTCAAGTAGAGTCAGCAACAGCATCGCTCATCGTTTCTAATTATTTTCAAGAAATGGATTATAATGCCGAAAAAAATTATCAGCACTCTATCACGTCAAATCTGTACATTGCTCCTTTCATCTGAGGAATTACATTCTTCAGGTTGTTTCTGGATAGGTAGGGCATATAAATTGAAATTCTTTTGATTGCAAGGGTCAGAAACCCAACTTGAACTACTTAGGTAAGAGAAGATTCCCTTGTCTCACACAACCATACCTCAGGAAAGAGAGGGATGTAACCACCTTGGAAAAACTGGAACCCCAAGCTGGACTCTCAGCAGGATTCCCCACCCCTTATCTCTGCTTCGGTCTGCTGCTGACTTCAGTTGCTCCTACTCCAGGCTACAAGCAGCCCCTATGTCAGTCTCCATCCCTTCTCTACCAGAAAAAAACAAACCAAGAAAAGCCACTTCTCCCAAACTCCCAGGGAAAGGCTCAGAAATTTCCAACTAGGTCATGTGCCCACACACGGGACTAACCACTCACCAGGAGGGTAAGGTCAGCTCCCACCTGGGGCAAGGTGCTAGGTGGGAGATTGCAGACTCCCGAGAAGAAGGGAATGTTATTTCAGAAGAAAGAAGGCCTGGGGCGCCTGGGTGGCACAGCGGTTAAACGTCTGCCTTGGGCTCAGGGCGTGATCCCGGCGTTCTGGGATCGAGCCCCACATCAGGCTCCTCTGCTGTGAGCCTGCTTCTTCCTCTCCCACTCCCCCTGCTTGTGTGCCCTCTCTCACTGGCTGTCTCTCTCTCTGTCAAAAAAAATAAATAAAATCTTTAAAAAAAAAAAAAAAGAAGAAGAAAGAAGGCCTGATGGTCAGAAACAAATAATGAAAATCTACATAAGTGGAGTCAGTTCTTTCACCGATGGAGAGAGTGAAGCACAGAGGGATTAGAAAATAGACTGTTTGTGTGTGAGTCAGAACTAATAGAGTTATGTTACTGATCTTGGTACTAAATTATTTCAGTTAACTGTGTTAAGAATTGGATTTGAGTTTTGTTGTAATTATTGCTGTTCTCCAATTTTATTTTTTGTAGACAAATAGCAGTATGTGACTAGAAGTTTTCTAGGTGCATCAGCGAGGGGCAGCTTCCCTTCCCCACATAAATGGTAAGGAGATACTCATAACAAATTTACCTTGGAGCAGCAAGACTGTGCTTGCTTCAGGCCTGTCTTCACCTGGATTATTCATGGTGATCTCAGAGAGCCCCACCTGCAGAGTCAGAGTGAGTGAGCCGAGGAACGGGAAACTTGAAACTTGCACTCCAGTTGGTTGGCCGACCAACTCTGAGCTATCATTTCATCTTCCATGGTTTACTGAAAGTGAGGACTTGCTTCCTCCCTGGCCTGGAGAACATGGACATCAAGACACTCTAGAATATAGATGTCATATGGCCAATTTGAATCTCTTGACTTTAACTATTTTAAGTGAATTAGCATATTTCACATAGCTTAAGGATGTTTTTCTCATTAATGAAAGGTTTTTGAATGCTTAGAAGTAAAGCAGGACATAAAGATGGTCACACAGGCAGAGTTCTCGGAAATATACATACATGCAGGAAGGCAACATGGACTTAAAGAATAATGCTCGTGTCTGATTTATTGTGTACAGATCTGAGCCTGGAATGCCAAAAAGATTCATTGGAAAAAACTCAACAATTCATTGGTTTATTGTTGAGAAAACTGAAGGGACTTTACTGGTAACCTCCAGAATGGTAAGTACGACATGGAAAACATGTTCCTCAACTAACAGAACTGCTTTTAGGACTAAAAATAGTTCTAATGGATGTTTTTCAAGTGTTTTGTGTTCTCTTCCACCCACTGGTTCAGAATCAGATTCAACTAATGTTCATGAGTGACTGCCCTGTGTCCGGACACTTTGCCGGAAGCTCCTCCTACTTCATTTGATTCCTGCTTCTCCTCCAGAATAGTCCAACTGTTCTCATTTTACAGACACTTGGAGAAATAAAGAGCCTTACCTAAGGCCTCATTAAGTGTTGAGTGAGGGGCTAGGGTTCTGGCATTGTAGTCTGGGTTTTTTTCTGATACGGTGACCTGTGTTCCTTCTGTTGACACTGGCTTCCATTTTATCAGAGTCAATGAGTCTTATCAACACTTAGATATTAAATAGCAATGAAGGGGATGCCTGAGTGGCTCAGTTGGTTCAGCGTCTGTCTTCGGCTCAGGTCATGATCCCAGGGTCCTGGGATCGAACCCCTCATAGGGCTCTCTGAACCTGATTCTCCCTCTCCTCCTCGTTCACGCTCTCTCTCGCTCTCTCTCGCTCTTTCTCTCTGTCTCTCAAATAAATAAATAAAATCCTTTAAAAAAAATAAATAGCAATGAGGGTGAGAAGAAAAATATTCTTCTGTGCTAATTTTAATTTTATAAACAAATAGTAAGCAGTTGCATAGAAATAATAGAGAAGAGAGCAACCCATAATTTGAGCGGTCATGAGTCATGGCATGATATAAAACCTGGGTCTTTTATATGTGTGTGTGTTCACTTTTTACAGTGTAAACAAGCTCACCGTGTGACAGAAAGGTGTGAAAGGTGAACGCAGCAGATTTGAATTACGGAGAATCTAGGTGTGGGCTGTCCCCCAGCTCATGGAATTTCATCAAAAGCCCTATGTAGCATGTGTTCAAAGGCAACTGTGTCTTGGCAGAAGCAGCGTCACACTGGCAATATCAGGGAGTCACACACCCATGTGGGACCTAAAGATAAGAAGTACCCCTGCACAGTCTGTCCCAATCAGTACGCTGTTTGCCAACTTCACATGAATTGTCCTTTTGGCAAACATAAACGTTCTCTTAGGGAAACACAGGATAGACCCATGCTGTTATTTTTACCTAAAATGAAAATAATCAAGTGGATTATTAAAGAACAAAAATCAATTATCCTTAAATACATCACCCTAATAATAAGGCTAATTTCACTTTTGTCTAGACCTTTCCTGAGGACATCACTGTCTTTAGAATACATCGTTTTGGTTCCATTGGTCTCTTGATAAATGACAATTTGCAGGAGTTGGAATACCTGAGCTTGCATTTCATTTTGTAAGACCATAGCCCTTGGGGGCATGATTGCATGGTGTTTGTTTGTACTCCCTGGTGATGTCTTGGTGTTCAAACAAACATAGTAAGAACAAAGTAAGTGCGCTAAGGAAGACCATTTCTCTGTAGCCCTGGCTCCCCCCAGGC
>NW_024424452.1:76577410-76704718 GCF_017311325.1 Ursus maritimus
CTGGTACAAAAGGAAGAACCCAGGGACAGCTTCCTGATTATGCATTTTCAGTTTCTTAAGCAACTGCAACAGGAAGGCTGGGACTAGGCCTATTTCCTATGATGTGGTATGTTTATCACTGCTCCCATCACAACTCAGCTTCTAGTTTTTACATTTTTAATAAATCTCTCTTTTCTTTAAAAAAAAAATCATACCCAAAACTGCACATTCATTGCTGCTGTTAAAATCCACAAGGAAGGAGAAAGATACAGGATCTCTTCCACTGTTCTTTGGGCCTCCTTCATTATCGGTCAGCCCTACGAATATCGTTTTTCTTGGACCATGAGGGAGGACAGAGAGGTGGCTTCATGGGGGTCAGCAGGATGACTGCAAAGCAGCAGGACTTGCCAAGTTCCCCCTCACTCTCCTCTCCTCCAGCTCCTCCTTCTCTCCTCTTTCTCTCTTCTTGAGCCTTGCTCATATTCTCCCGCTACCCCTATCTCCCTACGTCCTTTTATCTGGACAGGTTTTTAATGTTGTGAGAACATTAAGATTAAAGAAATAATGTCTCAGTCTTCTGATGACCTCAGAGGAAGTTTCGTTGGGTTTCCTAGTTCTCTGATGACTAATTTCTTCTCTGGGAGGAAACCCTTCTTCAGTCAGGAAAATAAGCTTTCTTCCAGTACAGTACCCACGTGCTGGTCTTCAAGAGGTAAGAAGACTCAGGAGGTGCTTTTTCTCAAGCTTTCAGCCGAGAATCTGTATTGGCTTCTCCTTGGAAGGAAATAGAAACAGCTCTTCCCAGGGTGCTGTCCCTGGACAAGGAGAGAGCAGAAGTGGAAGGAGCTGATGGGGCAGTAGAGGCCTTCTGTAATCTGCCCCAAACTGCCTTTTTAGCCTTGTCTTACAACCCCCTCAATCCCCTAACATGTGTGTAGCCTTCTGTCAAGGTAAGCGGAACTTGGTTTTCTTTTGGTAGATGGGGCTTGCCTCCAGACCTTAGCTTGTATGTCCTTCCCACTGTCTAGAAAGCACCATGCCGCACCTGAACCATGACAGGCATGCACACAGTGGCTCAGCTGTCTCCTGTGCCAAGAAAACACATCTGCCCTTCAGGGGTCCAGGCCTAGGCCTATCCTTCCTTTGCTTCCCTCGAGGAGCTCAGCTTGTTCCAGCCCTCCCTTTCTCCTCTCGACTCCTGCAAGAGTCAGGCAAGGGTTAATCTTCACCATGAAAACACACTGGAGCTGAAACCAAATACGATGCTTTTGATAAAATTAAGCAGGCTTTGAAAAAGTGGGGTGTGTGTGTACGTGCGTGTGTCTTAGTGAAGGACCTAAGGCAGACAGCATGACTGAGAGGGTGGGAGCAGAGATGATGAATACAGAGAGGATAATAAAGTGAAATGATGAAAATAAAACACACCTTCTGGTCATGATCACATATCCTATAGAACCCATTTCTGCTAGGCCTCTCACATGGCTGCATTAATTTTCCATTCTTTCCGTTTTGGCCTTCATCCCACAAATGTCAGTCTTAACAGAGGCTAGAAACTCACCAAGACCTTCCAAACTCCAGTTCAATATTTACAAAACATCTTTTCAATATGGAAAGACCACCACCACCACACACACACACACACGCACACACACACTCTATGCTCAAAATGCCAGAATGTCCTCTAAATTGCATTTAGCATCCTAAGTGCTGCTTTGGGCTCCTTCTGTATGTCTGTGACCAAAACAAAAAGCTGAATGGTTTATGTCCTTCTCCCTTCCTCCTCCAGCCTTTTCCTGAAAGTTCTAACTTGGTATTAGAACAATTTCAGACAGTCTCCATCTCATCCTGCAGTGCGTGTGTACGTTGAAGCCTTTGATACATCAAACAAAACCTCCAAGAGCCTTTATTGTCTAATCATGTCCATACAGATCCTTAGGATGTTGTCGTAATATCCTCTGTAAATAAAATATGAGCGTTAAATACCTGAGCTTGCTTCTATAATATGTAACAAATACATGTTTGTGAAAAATAATGGAAAAATTAAAAACCTTGTAATACCTTTTCCAGATAAAATCTGAAAGATATCTGTAATATATATTCATAGCCATACACATGCCAAATTTATGATTATTAACAACTTGTGTTGTTTTGAGATGAAAGAATTTTGAAATAAATGTGGAAAGTATTAGAAGTAAAACCTTCCTTCTTTCTTTCTCTTCTTTTCTTTCAACAAATATTTAGTATTTTTACATATATATTTAATGGTGTAGGGACTAGAAAGGTAAAAAAACTGGCCTCTGCCCTGAAGTCTCTTCCAATCTAGTTGGGGGGATAAAGTGTAATGGCAAAGATTATATGAATGATACAGACATTAAAAGATAAATACATAAAATGTCATGAGGCAATATGTGATTACATAGCAAGAAGTGTTGGCAATTAGTGCTATGATTTTGAGGTAGATGTCTCTGTGTGTTGAGTGGTCCTGGGAGTTGGGTGGTCCTGGAAAGCTTCCCAGAGGAGGAGGAGTTTCAGCTGGGCAGGAAAGAGAAGCACAGGAAGGACCCTTCTGATGGAGGGAACTAAGCTAAGCAGTGGATGAAAAGACTGTACGTGTGATTAAAATGTTCTATCAGTAATGGACTCTTGATAATGTTTAAAACCAGATGCTTCGAGAAAGAAAAGAAATACAGAAAAATATTCACTGTGGTTGGCTTTGAAGAGTGGAATTATTGTTTTCTTGGGGTTTGTATTTTCCAAATTAAATATCACTAGTATTTAAAAAATAGTATCTAATAACACTTTAAAAATTAATGCACCAATTTCCAATTGGCATTCTGCTCACAAACCTTCTGGTGGGAAGGCAGGATTCTCTCTCCTCGTTTATGCTTCCCACAGACCAGAAGATTATTATTTTTGTTCTCACAGAAATGCGGGGGCAAATTTCCATGATTAATACTTTGTTCAGTATGTTAGGTAGCCTTTGTATTCGTTCCTTTTATCAAATTAGTCATTATTCCAGTTACCTTCCTCATGATAAAATTATCCCAAAACTTTGTGGTGTAAAAACAATACTTCATTATGCATATGGATTTTGTGGATCAGGTACAAAGAAGGGCACAGGGGCATGATTTGTCTTTGCTCCATAATGTCTGAGCCCTCAGCTGGAAGATTAAATGGTTTGGGGTAACTTGACAGCCGGAGGCTGGAATCCTCTAAAGGTTCATTCACTCACCGCTGGCAGGAGGTGCTGGCTGTCGACGGGAATAGAAACTGAGGCTATTGGTCAGAATATGTACATGTGAGCTCTCCATGTCACCTGGGCTTCCTTATAATATGCAGGCTGTGTTCAAAGGGTGAGTGCCCAAGAAAGAGAGATCCAAGCAGAGTCCGTATCTCCTTTTATGATATTTTATGACTAAGCCTTGGAAATCACACAGCCTTACTTTTGACACATTCTCTTTGTCAAGGGAGTCCCAAAACCCACGCTGCCCTCTCTAGTTTCAAGGAGAGGACAGATAGATTCTGTCTCTTGTTTGGGGGTGGGGGGGAGGGCTGGTGACAAGGTTAGGATATGGGACTGGATAAATTTTGGTGAGAATTTTTGGAAAACACAGTCTATCACGAAGCCATTGTCACACTTTCTCCAGCAGCTAAGTCGGTTGCCCCCAGTTATTGCTGAAAAGGCCAGACAAGCCACAGATTTTCAGGCCCAGAGCTATTTCAGATGGCAAGAAACTCCACGGTTGAGTGATACCAAGAGTTTGCTGCAAGTTGCTTTCCCACTAGAGAAAGTAAGGTCCCACCTTCATCAATGAAATGGTTTGGTTTATAGCCTGGGAACCACTATTTAGTTTATTAATATGCTGACCAAGGCAAGAAAGTTCTGCAGATAGCGTCCCTGTCTCATTGTAGTTGACATTTTATATTTGTAAATAAAGCTAGAATGTCATTACTTGGCTAGAGGACAAAACAGACTCAACATAGGAAGCTTGGGGAGAAAAAGCAGGAGAGAAGGAATGCTAGTACACGAGAGAGGGAGGACTGGTTGTAGGAGTTTCTAGTATATTCCATTCACCTTTGCCAAATGGGAAATCTTGGATGATAGTAGTTGGGTCTTGGTGGGCAGAAGACAGCAGAATGACCTCCAAGTAACAATAAAATGAATTAAGCCAACATAATTATCATCAGCTTTGTCACTAATATACAATTTGATTTATTTCAACTCAAGAAATATGTATTGTATACATATTATGTGCCTACTTTAGGTCTGTGAAAAGCATAGGTGAAGTGAAAAAATATTCTGTTATCACAAAGTTTCCTTGTCAGGGTGAGGGAGTCAAAGGAGAACTATTATTATAATAAATTTCACTTTTTCACCCTAAAATGTGAATGTGAGTTGTCAGTCAGAGCGGTGGCACAGCTTAAGCACTGAATGAGATCAGAATAAATAATGTTTACCAAGTTTTCCTGCAGCCACACCTTTAGTACAGAACAATGGAGATGTTTTATCTAGTCTTGTGAAAATAATGTCTCAAGGAGCCCAGAGACGAATGTTTTATTTATTTTTTATTGACTTTATTTATTTGGGAGAGAGAGTGAGAGAGAGAGAGAGGGAACATGAGCAGGGAGAGGGACAGAGGGAGAGGGAGAAGGAGAAACAGACTCCCCGCTGAGTAGGGAGCCAGATGGGGCTCGAACCCAGGACCCTGGGATCATGACTGGGGTGAAGGCAGATACTTAATCAACTGAGCCACTCAGGCGCCCTGAGAGGAATGTTTTAGAACAGTGTTTCCTCATTTATCTGACAATAAAAGTCATCCATTAAGTACAGATTTCCCAGTCCTTCTCCTAAACATTCTGATTCTGTTTAGGAATTCATACTTTCACAGAGGATTCTATTAAAAGGAAAATCTGGGAAATTTGAGATTTAGGAGAAATTGCAGTTGACCAAAGAGGAGTGAAAACCCAAAGAACTGTTTCTACGGGTAAGAGAAAAATAGAAGCACAGCTCAGTAAGTATTTTGTGCACCTTTCACAAATCAAATCTACATTGACAACATTGTACTGTAAAAAATTAATAAAATAAAATTAATTAAAAAATTATTTCAAAATATTCTGTCCACATATTAAGGTTTTTTTCAGCAAATGTGAGTCTCTGACTGAAAAGTAGATATAGTTTATTGTTATTGTGCAAATAAATGCATCACGTTAATTTTTTACCTTATAACTAGGTTCTGAAAAAAAGTAAGATAAAAAAATGTAATGTTTCAGTGTGCTTGGCTGTCTCAGTTGGTGGAACATCTGACTCTTGATCTTGGGGCCGTGAGTTCAAGTCCCACATTGGGTGTAGGGACTACTTTAAAAAAATTAAAACATGTAGTATTTAAAATTAACCAAAATTATCTTAAAGAATGTAAAATTTAAATTCTATTTATGGTGATCACAAATCACTTTCTTCTCCACCCCTATTCTTCAAAATAAGCGTTTTTCCCTTTCAAACTCCTTAATTTTTCTTTCCCATTGTATCTTGGGAAATGGGACTGTAACTACTGACAATCCTACTAAAGTCCAATTAAGGTCGAATATTTCTAAACATTCAAAACAAGTCACACTTTCAGATGCCATCTCACACGTTATATACTGAGGATTGTATAGCTCAACCCTAGACTTGGGGTTCTTTGGTCTGTTTTAGTTTTAAATGAAAGAATGCACATAAAAGCTCTACTTCTGTGTAGAAGATGCTCGAGACATTTAAATATCCCATTTCATGAATCCGCCATCACCGTCATGGTCACCCTCACAGTTACACTTGACCGAATGGCTCCTTTGTGCCAAGAATAATGCCAAATGCTGTGGAGCATACAGAGATGAAATAAGATACACTTCCCGTCCCCCCCAGGGAAGGACACTAACTGCCGGGCAAATAAGAAGGTAATCATCCAGGCTCGGGAAGTTGACCAAGCGGAGGGCTTGCAGAAGGCTGGACAACGGAAAAAGACTTCATGGGAAAAGTGGCTCCGGAGCTCTCCTACAAAACGTTTCTATACTCCATGTTTTCAACATTTTCTCAGCCTCCGCTAAAAGCATCACTGCTACCCTTCCGTAATTATTTGGTGATGTGAAATGATTCGTGTTTAATGCTTTCCTAGGGAACGGACTTTCCCAGTGAGCTCAATTAAGTTGTTCGAGTGAATTCAGTGTAAGGAACTGAGAGGTGCACGGTGGATGGAAACAGTGAAGGCTCTTGGATACCAGTTTACCTGAATGTCGGTTCACGCAGATCCTTGAACGATTTCCAGTCTGATACACATTAATATCACATGGTCTTCCTGTGGAATACGAAAAGGGAAAATTACTTGATCCATATAATGATTTTCACGATTCTGATCTGCTCCAATCCACAGTGGCTGCTTCCTACTCTGGGTACTCAGCCTCGGTGCTGGGTTCTTCCTTCACTATCACCCTAGGGATCCCCCTCACCTTTTTCTTCTGGGTTGGACTTCATGTTTCCTGTATTCTATTTTGGTTTCATATCTTGTTTCAGTAGAGCAAAATTTCCTGTCCTGAGAAATGGTGGCTAGCAGGTAAACTTCTTGAGATCTTTCCTATCTCCAAACAGCTTTATTCCCCCTGACATTGACTGATGGCCTTCATTGAGCATAGAATTCTTGGTTGGAAATGGCCTTCCTTCAGTATTTTGAAGACATTGCACCACTGCCTTTCAACTTCCTGTCTAAATGTAGAGAAGTCCTAAACTATTCTCATTGCTGATTCTTTGGACATAGTCTGTTGTTCTCACCTATCTTTAAAACTTCTGTGATCTCCTCTTTGCCTCCAATATTCTCAAATCTCACAAAGATGTGCCTCATTGTTATCATTTTTTAAAAAAGATTTTATTTATTTGAGAGAGTGAGCGAGTGAGAGTGAGCACGGGGCGGGGGAGGGGTAGAGGGTGAGGGAAGAAGCAGACTCCCAGCTGATCAGGGAGCCCGAGGTGGGGCTCCATCCCAGGATCCTACGATCATGACCTGAGCCTCAAAGGCAGACGTTTAGCTGGCTGAGTCACCCAGGTGCCTGCTTGATCATTTTAATCCAGCTTGCTGGGCACTTGGACTAGGGCACTTTCAATCTGGAAACTCAACTCAAGGACAATGTCTTAAAGTTGCTTATGTCTTCGCTCTTCTTCTATTATAGCTACCCTGGAATTCCTTCATTATTAGTCCTTTGTCTTTCTGTCCACTTTCTAGACAATTTCTTCAATTTTATCTTCCAGTTTTTCTCTTGAGTTTTTAAATTTCTGTTTTCACATCTTTAATGTATAAAAGATCTTTTGTTGTTGTTGTTGTTGACCTGTTCCTTTTTTATAGTCTCCTGTTCCTGTCTTATGGTAGCAAAGTCTGGTAATCTTAGAATTTCTTTTTTTAAGGCTCTTTCTTACTGCATAGTCTTTCTCTTCTACTCCAAGTTTCTATGTCCCTGCTTGTTTTAGATGTTAGAGCATTTTCTTTTTGGCTGGTCATCATCAGTTGTCTGTTCCTTTTAAGAGGAGGGCACTAAAAAGATTATTGGATACTCGGAGCACATGGCTGGACTTGACTATGACCTTTCCATGGTGTGAATTGGCTGAGAAAACTCAGGTGGCAGTATCATTTAGGTCTTTCCTCTTAGAATAATCACATTCTCCAGAGAAGATTCTTCTAATCTCCTGCCTGGTGGCGGAGAGACTGGCTGCCAGTACCGGAAAAGGGCTGGGGTCTCAGAACCAAGTGTGTGTTCATTCTATCCTCAAATTGCTATTATAAAATTTTTTTAAAACATAGAAAAGTTGAAGGAATAGTACAATAGCCACCTGTATCCCCTCCACCTAGATTTGACAATGGCTAACACCTGGCCGCATTTCTTCTTGCTCTCCCCCTCTCTCTGAACCTTTAAAGGTAAGACGCCATTCTCATGACATTTCACTCTTAAATATTTCAGCATAAATTTCCTCAAAATAAGCATTTTCTATATAACCTCAATGGCATTATTATATCTAATAAAAAATAATAATTTATCATTTAATGATCAGTCCTTATTCAAATTTCCCCAACCACATATTCTTATTTTTTCAGGTATTCCTGCCTTAAATTATGCTAGGTGTTCCCCAATCCAGGGTATCAATTCCCAATCAATCCTCCCCTGATAATAAATCCAGTCTTTTGCTAGAGGTAGGAGAGGAGTAGTCATCTAGACATGTAGAGTTGATGTGGTTTGGGGATATTGGTGAGGTGAGGTCTGGAGCCGATGACCAAGAAGGAATTCTTGAGACATCTTTGGTGCAAAAAGGTGGTTTATTAAAGCACGGGGACAGGGCCCGTTGGCAGAAAGAGGTTGTGAGGGGTGGCTGGGTTGTGAGGGGTGGCTGATTATATACTATGGGGTTGGGGGAGGTAAGGAAAAGGGAGGTTTCAAAGGGATTTTCATATATTAAAGAAGACTCACAGGATACCAGAGGCCTTGCCATTGTCATGTTAAGGTTGTTTTTCCTTCTAGCAAGGTATTAACATGAAGATAGTTGGGAACTTCTTGGAGGAACATTACACTCTGCCCGCTTCAAGTATTTGTCAAGGGGCGGCAGGTTACAAAGATATTCAATTGTATTTACATTTCCTTCTGGAAGTTAGGTTATTGATAGAAATGCTTTGTTTTGTAGATTGCTAAGACATTTGTAAACTGAGGGAGACTCAGGTCCTGCAGGATTGTGACCTCCAAAAGTTAAGTATTTGTTTTTCCTTTCCTTCCCTTAGCTTTAGGGTAGCCAGGAGTGCCTGAGGAATGTCACATATATCCCATTGGGGGGGAGGGGGGGTTGTGGGGTGTCAGATTCTGCTTTGTCCTCAGCTTGCCTTCTGTTCCCTCATCAGAGTGGAGGGAAACCCTTCCCCACTATCACCACCACCAAACACATGTAACTTTAACCTTACCTCCAGGAGTACTTGGTGTCATTTCCTGAATGAGCTGTTTGGGGATTCTGTATCACAAACCTGGGTTGGTTTTTTTTTTGGCCATTTCTTATTGCTAAATTAGGATTTAGTTTTCTCATGTCTGCTGTGTTGAGGATGATTATATTATTTATTTTTCAAACCAGAACACATTTGAAAGTAAAATTCTCTCTCTCTCCCACTGGCTCTCTCTCTCTCAAATAAATAAATGCATCTTTTTAAAAAAAGAAAGTTGAAAAAAAAATAAAAAAAAGAAAGTTGAAGTTGATACTATTATTAATTATGCCAGGACTGTTAACAGGGGCTAACCAGGATTAGCCTTGGAAGACAGCAAATGGTTACTTTCGGAAGTCATTTCCTAACTATCTGCTTTCCAACTTCAAAGCTTTGTTCTTCTGGTCCCTCATCTGCTCGCCCCATTCTTGTGGCTTTATCTGCAAACAAACAAACAAACAAACCCTTTCCTGTTGTTTTATGGGGTTTTGTAGGCAGAAGTAATGGCGCATGTCGCTTGCATGATCTCTACCCAAGTTAATTATCCTGAACTCACTTTGATCACTTTGTACTCGCACCACATTTTGTTATTTTAATGCTCTTCAGTGTCTTGACTGCTCTTTAAAATCATCATATGACCTAAAGTGAGGTGTTTTTTATGAGTTTAATAAATATCTACTTATTTTATTTGCTTAGAGCTCACCATCACTGTTTATTTCAAACACAGAATACCAAGTGTCAAGCAGACCAAATTTGAAGGCATATAATTGTTGAGGTAGTTTTTAATTAGATTCTAGGATTTATTGTTCTCGCTACCTGAAATATCTCCTCACATCTCTGTGAAAATCCTAGTCATCTGTTAAGGTAAACCTCAAATCTGCCTTCTCCTTGAAGTCTTCCCTGATAATTTCCTCAGAAGAGAAAAAATTTTCTTTTCCTCTAAAATCATGTGACACCTGATGAGGTTGTGGGATATAGGTGAGGTTCAGTGGGTGGAGTCTGGAGCTGAGGACCAAGGAAGAATTCTTGAGGCGTCTTTGGTGCAAAATGGTGGTTTATTAAAGCACGGGGACAGGACCCGTGGGCAGAAAGAGCTGCTGCACTGGGGTTGTGAGGAATGGCCCATTATATACCCTCAAGTTGGGATAGCGTACGTCTCTAAGGAATTTTGGAAGCAAGGTTTCCGGGACCTTGAGGGGGCTAGCTACTGTTGGGAAAAGGTCATTTATTACTGTCTACTAAAACCTTAGTCATGGGACCCTTCAGATGTATATCGGTGGGCCATATGCTTGGGGGATGATTGCCAACACATATCTGGGGGGAGGGGGCGGTTAGAGATAAAGGAAGTTTCCAAAGGAATTTTTATACGTTAAAGTAGACTTACAGGATCTCGGTGGAGGGGAGGGGGTCAGGCTAGGACTGCCTTTTGCCCTTAGCAAAGTATTAACATGGAGGCAGCTGAGTTCCTAGAGGAATGTCACTCTGCCTGTTTCCAAGGCTTGTCAATGGGCTGTAGGTAGTAAGGAAATTTAACTGTGTCTACATACATTCCCTTCTGGAAGCTAGGTTATTGATAGCTTTGTTCTTGTAAACTACTAAGACATTTGTAAACTGAGGGAGACTTAAGTCTTGCAAGATTGTGGTATCTATAGGTTGACTGTCGGGCAGCCAGGAGTGCCTGAGGAATGTCACATACATCCCATGGGGGGGGGGGTTGCAGGGTGTCAGCTTCTGCTTTGTCCTCATCTTGCCTTCGTTCCCTCATCAACACCCACAATTTATATTATACACACAAGCATGCATGTACACACACATACATATCATTGAAACAAGAGTACCTGAAAAATACTTCTCCTTACTGAGAAACACTCATATTTTTTAAATTATTATCTTTTACTTTTTTTAAAAAAAGATTTTATTTATTTATTTATTTATTTATTTATTTATTTATCAGAAAGAGAGCGCGCGCAAGAGCATGAGCAGGGGGAACAGCAGGCAGAGGGAGAAGCAGGTTCCCCGCTGAACAAGGAGCCCAATATGGCTCGATGCCCTGGGATCAGGACCTGAGCTGACGGCAGACGCTTAACTGACTGAGCCACCCAGGCGTCCCAGAGTAACCGATCTTTATCAGGGCAGAGACTTGAGCTGTCCAGAGTTTCTGGACAACATTGAAGAATGAAGAACTCATGTTCATCTGGCAGTTTAATTCTTGGTGACCCAGAATAATGTTGGCATCTGCAGTGCACATGTGTTATTGTGTGTGTGATCAGTGATTAATAGGTTTCACTGAATTGGAGATTCTGTTATAGCAGAGTTTCCTCAAGCTTTGTACTTTTGACTTTTCAAGCCAAGTAATTTTTTGTTTTGTGCATTGTAGGATGTAGCATTCCTGGTTTCTACCCACTCGATGTGGCACTTCCTCAGTGTCTCCAAATATTGCCATTTTTTCCCCAAGGGGAAAAATTGCCCCAGGTTGAGAACCACTGTGGTATAGTTAAGAGGTTGTAGATGGTAGTTACTTAGCTCATGTCTTAACGATTTTCTATATTCCTTCTTGCCATTCTTTGGCCTATGTTATATATTAAATATGGTCACATTTATCTATACTAAATTTATTTTGTAATTCAAACTAATTTTCTTGTTATATTTACCTACTGAGTTATAACAAACTTTCCCCCCTTATATTTAATAAGCATGTAGAAAAACATCCAGTTTTTCAAAGGTCAATTCCATGGAACTTCTCTTATTCTATCTGAAGTCTTAAAACGAGGAAGAACTAACACAAATAGAAAGTCAGGTGAAGAAGCTAATTTATGGGGAAGATGAGTTCTATTTTATTCAGGGAAAATTTGAAGTGATGGTAGAATATTTCAATGTTGTGTCTAGCAACTGCCTGAAGAGAGGTTGGGCTATAGACATGGGAGTTAACAGTATAGTTATTAACTGAAATTATGAAGTACCCAATTGAAAAATGAAAAAGCTCAGAGGACTGAAGACTAAACCTTAACATGAAACTATGGAAATGAAGCTAGCAGAAAGAAAAAGGATATTTATTGATTGAAATAGTGAAAGCTAATGATTGAATAGGTGAATGGCAACCCTGCCACAGGGATATTAATAAAGCGCAATGGTAGGAAAAAGGAAGAAAGAAGCAAGAAACAAAAGAAGAAAGAAAGAAAAAAAGAAAGAGAACAGGCGAGGAGAGAGAAAGAAAAAGAGAAAGAAAAATTCTACCAGTTGTATATTTCAGAAGATCATTACAGGGATTTGCAGAAAAGTAGTGGGTGGGCTTGTGGTTTGGAGTGAGAAAGATAGGGAATAGAAAAGGTGCCTGATAATTTGCCAGCCTTGGGATAAGCATGTATTCTAATCAGACTTCTTGGCTGTAATCTACTGAGGATCACGGCGGGAGGACCTGTTCCCTATCCTGAATGAAAGGAAAAGGGTGCTCAACATGGTCAAGAATGTCACATAATCACCATCTTTCTATTGTCCCTACCTTCTTTTTAACTGTCATTTCAATCATTTTCTACTGCTCTTGAGTGAGACAAATGCTTGCCTACTGCACAGATAGAGATGAAAGGATTTTATTGTTACATACTAAGAGTGGTATCAGCAGATCATTGGAACTGTTACCTAATTATTCCCGGAAAAATTAGTTCCCACATCATCATTTATAGAATTTTAATAATATATCCAGTTGACTTATATCAAGACTCTTAGAATGGGTCAAATCATTCAGGTCCCTGGGAATACAATTACCAATAAACTCAACTTAAAAGGTTCATAAGGAAATTTCATCTCATTCAAGCATTTTACCAAGGTGTTTTATTTTTCCCCCTATGGCCTCATGGGCCATACATGACCCATGCTCTAATAATATTTGGTTCAAACATTTTTTTCCCCCACTAAACATTGTGCCATGTTCCACAGCACAGACAATTGGAGCCTCTATGCCCCCATTTATCTGGCTGCTTTCTCGGGAAGAGAGCTTTGAATCTCCCGACAGTCAAGACAAAAAAAGGAAACCACTGAGTTATACTTTTATATTTGTTATCTGGTAAAAGAAGCATCCCTCCGTAGAGACACAGGGTCTGAAACGAATATACCGCCAGAGACAGAAGAAGGAACACGTTAGGCCAGAGGCCGAACCTCTTCTCTGAGCAGAAGCTAACGCCTCTTCCTCTACTCTCTGCCATCTAAGAGAGCTCCAAGAGGAGCTTGGGAAGAAAAGAGGTCAAGCATTTTGGAATTTCAGGCAGAAATCGCTTCCGAGAGATCTTCAGGGACCCCCGTGGCATAAAAATCTAGAGTGCACACTGCTCGTTACTAAAGATTGAGAACCAGACACTTTTGCTCCGCACAGTAGCAATAGGCGTGTGTACGTGACCGCCTTCCTCGCTTTCGGCGAACTCCCGGACTTGAGGCTCCCTCAGCGGCAGCCCAAGTTTTCCTTTCCGGCCCCTTCGCGGTGCACCCTAAGCACGAATCCAACAGAATGCAGACCAAACCCGGCGACCCCAATACAGGAATCAGCGGCGCTGATTCTCCCCGAGGCGGAGAAGCAGCAAGAGACTTTCTGCTCCAACCAATCAGGTGAGAGGAAATCTTGGCACACCCCTTTTCGCTTACCAATCAGCACCTAACTCGATGGGTCGGGCCCATCGACACCCGGAAAACACCTTTTAAATTTTATTAGTTACAGCTTTTTTCCCCACCGTCATTCTAGACCATCCATCCCACGAACTGTGCTCAAAAGAGGAGAACTGAATATAGCAATTCCAGAGCTGGTCATTCTGGCGGTGAGAAGAGAAACTATAGACCTCTCCATCAAAACTGATTCTGGGAGGGGAGGGGAAAGGGAAAGGAGCGTTCCGGAGGACAAACTACAACTCCCAAGGGGCCTTGCGCGGACTCGGCACGCCCTGGGCGAGGGGGCGGGCCAATGCAAAGAAGACCGCTGAGGGTCATGGGGCTCCTCTCCGACTTCCTGAACGGGAGCCACTGACCCGGCGGGCTTTGAGGTGGGCGGGGCGGCGGCAACACCGGCTCTCGCGTTTTGTGTCCTCCCCCTCCCGCTCCTCCGCCTGAGACGTCGGAGGGGGCGTGGCCCGCGCGAAGGCTGGTGGGGGCGCGAGCGCCGCGGGACGTGGGTGACGCGTCTTCTTCCAGCTCAGCGGTGTGTGAGGTGGCGCGGCCCCGCCGGCGATTGGCTGTTGGGAGACGAGTACGCCGCGGCCGTTGGTCGTCGGCAGCACTGAGGGAGAGCCGGGGCGGGCGGGGGGGATATGGGGCGGCAGTGGCGGCGGCGGCGGCTGGAGGAGGCGGGCGCGGACGAGCGGGCGGCTGCGGCAGCAGCGGCAGTCCCCGGAGTCCTCCTGTGAAGCGCCCCTGTCGGCGCCGCCGTGGGCCCCTCGGAGAGGGCGGCCCGTAAGCCAGCCGCGGAGGAGCTGCTCCCCCAGCGCCGCAGCCCTTAGGACTCTCGGTCCCATCCTCTCGCTCCTGCTCCGGCTCCTCCATCTTGGCCTCGGCAGTGGCGGCTGCCGGGAGGATGTGCCGCCTTCTGGCAGGGGAAAGAAGGAGGAGAAGATGAAGAAGTACCGCCGGGCCTTGGCCCTGGTCTCCTGCCTGTCTCTGTGCTCTCTGGTCTGGTGAGTCGCCGCGACAATACGGGAGTTTCTCGAGAGGGGAGAAGGGAGCAGCCCAGGTCACACCCCCAGCTCATCTTGGCTTTTAGGGTGCGGGTCTCCCAGGCCTTTACGGAGCGACACACCGATTACCTCGCGGCTCTCCAGCTGACTGGCCTGGCTACGTTCTGTACGATTTCCATGGTGTGTTTTGGCATTTACCGAGACTAGGTGGGAGGGAAAGGTGCCAGAGTAGAAGGGACCACCTGAGTGTCTTTGTACTCAGTTACTCTGCCCTTGGAGACGGTGGGGTGTTCGGGTAGTTCTCAGATAAATGCTAGGTAAGTTGCTCGGGTTTACTGCCAGCCACTCGCTTTCATAATGCGATAAGGGTAGAGAGTGGCGGATGTGATATGTTCCCGAGGTGCGATTTTAAAAGCATGATTGTCACGAGGGTGAGAGTAATGTACAAGCAGTAGTTCTGGTCATGTCTTACTGTCTTTGGCCTCGAGTACACTTAGGGCTGCTGTTCTTGGAAACTTTGGGGGGCGTTATGAAGCACTTTTTCAAGGGGTAGATGATGAAAAGCCGTTGGTTTAGTAGAGTGTCTTAAGAGTAGTGTGTACAGTAGGTTCTGGTGGTGTGCCTTGGATAATGTCCCTTAGTAATGGGAGCATAAGTCCTGTATTTTGAAGGCGGGAAGAGTGCTTTGTTCCTAAAAGTTTATGGAGTTTCTGTTGAACCTTGGCACATTTGGGTGTCTTTGAGGCGCAAAGAGACCTTGTCAGTAAAAGGATTGCTATCATTATGCTGGGAAAAGCCATTTTTTCCCTCCTGTGGAATTTCTTTAAAGATGTGTGACGTTAGATGACTGAAAAGCTGCTGCTTCAGTCAAAACGATTTGCTATTTATTATATTAAAGTCTAGATAAACTAAGTCTCTTGTTTATTTCCGGAAAACACCAACAGTGTGTTCATTTTTTCTGTTTAATAGATTCCAAAGATACTGAAATTGTAGAGTTGTTGCTTACATAAAATAATAAATGAGAGGAAAAGGAAAACACTTTCCAGGCTGAGGAATTCTGGTGGAAAGATTGATAGAAGTTAGAGAACAAGGCTTTTGGCCTTTTGACTTTAATTCCAAACCCTTTTAATAGGACCGCTGGCATCCCCCCTTTCTACTTTTTAGTATCACGTTGGGTACCATGCATGCAGGAGATGAGTCCAATCACCCCATTTTAAATTTAAATTTGTAGGTGAGATAGAGATACCAAAACCTTGTGTTCATAACCACCTTTTCCTGGGGTCTGCTTGGTAATTTACAGGAAATATATCATTTCTTTCTTCTTTCTCCTTGATCTCGCCCAACTTTAGATTATGTTATTTTTCACCAGCACTTTCTGAAATGGCTCATAGGGCAAAGAGGTTACACTTTTCATTTCAAGTTTAAAATGTACCAGTATCTCTGATTTTTTTTTATTGAAATATATTTGACATTGTGTACATGTCATTGTGGTCCTGTGTATTAAGATGTACAACATGTTGACTTGATACATTTATGTATTGTAATATGAATGCTATTGTAGTGATAGTTGCCACTTTTATCATGTCACATAATTATCATTTCTTTTTTGTGGTTGGAATAATTGAAACCTAGTCTCATAGTAAGTTTAATGATTGTCATACAATATCATTATATATATGCCCTATACTCCATAGCAGATCTCCAGGACTTAGTTATCTATTAGTTGAAAATTTGTACCCTTAAACATGAGTTTTTAAAAAATTTTAAGTAGATGGTGAAGATAAGGTCACACATTACAGCGTGTTTCCTAAAATCGTTTGTGAATTTAAATTAACCATGCTTCTATTTGTGTAACTTCTGGCTGTTTTTTGCTTAGGCTAACTTCAATATGGTTTCTCCGCTTTATTCATTAGTAATAGTGAGAAGATCACGACCTGTTAGGAAAAAAAAATCAGTCAGCCTGGTATTGAAAGTAGTAGTCATAAAGTTCTGTAAAGTTTGTTGACTCTCACAGTGAAGAATGGATGTTGAGGGTTTAAGTAAGGAGTGAAAAGTTGAGAAACTTTAGCTTAAGAAACAATTGGATTTTAGTACATTTTGAATTGGTTTGGACTGCCAAATTTAGGGACATTTTAATTATTCTTTATTGAAGCCATTAAAGGGCGTTGAAAAGAGGATATTTGGGCTTGAGATTTTCTTGGAAGGGTGATGATGAGATTTGAGAAGAGGAGGGGTACTTGATAGTGATTGGCAGAGGGTATGTCTTTGAGACACTCTTCCTTGGGAAGTCGAAATATTGAAATTACTGCACTGATTCAACTGTGCGGGTCTAATCCTTGTTACAGTCTGGTCTATATGTCATTTCCCAGTATCTCCATTCCCCTTTACCAATAATGGGTATGTTAAACCATTGTAGGGTTAGATGTTTACAGAAGAGTAGTTAAACTCCTTTTAGTAGCCATTTTTGTCCTCTTTGACATTTATAAATTGTCCCCAAATTTTGTGATCCATTTTTTTAAGCTGTATCATTTTGTAATTTATGAGTGCTGTGTGTTCATAGTACAGTTCTCTAGTTTCTAAGATTCTCCTCCCTCCTACCAATATTACTGAAGTTTTTTATCACCTTTTTTATACACTCACACTTTAATAGATCTCCAATATGTCTCCCATCTCCTCCTGTCTTTTCAGCCTAGAGTCCTAACCTTGGATTGCTTTCACACAAAACCCATCCTTCCATCTTATTAGTCATTTTAGTTGCTATTTTTTACTTTTGCATGTATTATGTGATTCTTTATCAAGTAGTACAGAGTATTTTAGGCATAAACGTACTGTAGCTGCAACACAGAGCAATAATGATTAGTATTGTCATCTGTGTCTGTGTCTAGCTTGTGGTGTATACTTTACACATTTTAGTACATTCAATCTTCACAACCCAATGAGGTAAGTATTATTGTTAACCTTATTTTGCGTTTTATAGTTAAGGAAATAGGTAAATTAAACAATTTGGCAAGGTTAAGCAGCTATTAAGTTTAGGAGCTTGAATTGGAATCTAGGCAGCCTGATTTGTGGCAGAGGATCCTGACTGTTGTCAAAGATCCAGCCTGTATTCTAGATATGGCTCCATCATTTACTAGATACATGTCCTCGGACATGGTATGTAATTTCTTTGAACCTTAATTCTTGTATCCTAAAAGTAGGAAAACTAAATTCATTCACACTTCACGGGGTTGTTAGGAGAATGAAATGAGATACATATGACAGGTCTTTATAAAATAGTAAGGGTATATTATCTATATATTTCATCATAAAATATAAATAGGGTATATAATCTATATATTTCATTATAAAATTATTCAACAAAGATTTTTCTCATGCTTATTATGTACCATATGTTGTTATAGGCCTTGAAAACCTAAAAATAGGGTGACCAGCTTACCCTGGTTTTGTCAGTGGAAGTCCTATGTCCCAGGAATTATTTCTATTATTTCTTACTGCTGCTGTTAACAAGTTGCCAAAAATTTAGTGGCAGCTTACATTTATTATCTTACAGTTCTGGGGTCAGAAGTCCAAAATAAGTCTTAACTGGGCTAAAGTCTTTAACTGGGCTTGCTCCTTCTCGAGTCTTTGAGGTAAAGAATTTGTTTCTTGACCTTTTCAGCTTCTAGGGCTACCTTCCTCACATCATTCTAACCTCTAGCTTCAGTCTTCACATCTACTAAATGACTGATCCTCCTACCTCTTTTTTAGAAGCATTTTTGTGATTACATTGGGCCCACCAAGACAATCCAGGATTATATCCCCATCTCAATCCCTAATTTAATCACATCTGCAGACTGTTTTAACATGTAACATATTCAGGGATTAGGACTGGGACATCTCTGGGAGGCTAATATACTGCCCTCAGTCCTGGCAAACTGGCAAAGAGGAAAAAGATTTGGTCTGTGCTTTAAGCAGTGGATATTCAAAATTTTTTGTGTGTGTCCCCCCGCAGTCAATAAAACCATGTGCATGCATCTTTTAATACGTGCTTAATTGTTTATAAGTTATGTGCATGTGCCAATATGATATTAGTATAATAGTATACTAACAAGTTACATAAATTAGATGTTTAAAAAAGATGAGAAAAATGAACGGTCTAATACTTTCTATTAATGGTACTTTTTTTCTCTCAAATAATTTCTGATGAGAGCTTTGTGATTGACTGACTAGATTATTTTAAATCATGATGTGATTGATGAATAGCTTGTACTAGTTAAGAATCTTAGCTCTGCAATTTTCTTGTTGACTTGTGCTGGTGTAGTTATTATCTTTGCAGTCTTTGCAGGAATTTTTTCAAATCTACTTCTCCATGTTGTGAGAGTCAGTTTAGTTAAAACGAATATAATCTCTAAATCTACTTAATTGGGCACACATAAATGCCAGTGCCTCACAATGTGCTGGAAGTAAACCCTGGTTTGTGGAACTTCCACATTTTCCCATAGGTTTCAGACTACGTAGTCCCTGGGGTTATTGATGTGTGACCAGCTGACCTTGAGAACAAGTATAAATTCTTATAGTAAACTTAGTAAAGCTTAATTAATTAAAAAAAAGACTATTTTATAGAGCCATTTTATGTTAACAGCAAAATTGAAATTGGGTGAAGTTACAGAGATTTCCTATACACTCTGTCCCCACCCTGTATAGCCCCTTTGTTAACAACATCCCTTATCAGAGTGGTTTATTTCTTTAAGACTAAAAAAAAAAAATCTATTCTTCTTGCACCCAGTAGGATCATCTTGGAGAAGCTCATATTTAGAGCTAGTGAGAAAAACCTGATATTTAAACAATTCTCATACATTTGACAAATATCATAATTACAAAGAATAATTACAACGATCTTTAGGAACACCAAGGGTAGAATTTGTATTCTAGATAGGGTTCTATCACTAGCTGTATGTCCTTGGACGAGTTATTTCTATGAATCTCAGTACTTGTCTGTATAAATGGTTTGCAGGATGGATAGTTCAAAATGGAAGAATTTTGTTTCAGGTAGAGGCAAGATTCCTAGAGTATATGTGGGGAGAGATGGGAAGGGAGGCTAGAGCCAAGTTTTGAAGGGACTGGTAATTATGCAGATGAACTCTGATTTTTAGCCTGGCTGAGCGTATGAGCCAGGGCAATAGTTTAAGTGAGAGCATGAGGTCAGATTGATCTTTTAATTCGATCTCTTTGAGGATAGAGTGGATTGGAAGGGACAGACTTTGGAGGCTGGAAGCTCTAAAGTGGCAGTCACACTGGAGAGACTTAATAGATATCTAAATCAAGATGGTCTGTTTTGTTTTCTTTTTTGTCCTTAGTAGTATTTTTTCTGAGTATATTACCTAGTTTTCATTGACTTCAAAGGTAATATTTCTTGGTTTGTGATTTTATTTCTATACCCCTTATGTTGTTTTTTCTTTGATAATTTTGCTAGTTTCTTGCTCATTTGTCAATGTGCATTTAGTGAGCAGAAATAGAAGAAAAATATATAAGCATGTTTTATCATTTTTAAGATAATGATTGGAAATATCCTTGAAAATCCTAACTTTGCCTTTCTTCTGGAGAAATTATTTTCTTTGTTGTGTTCCTGTAACTTTTTTTTAAGACCATAAATCTCTTTTCTGAATAAAATAATCAATATTCAAAATAAAATAATAAAGTAATCCCTCTTCTTTAAATATTTTGATGACTTTTTAAAAATATTCTTTCTTGTCCTGGGCGTGCAGTTTTTAGCATGGTGACTCTGGGTAATGGTACTGTATTGTATATCTTCAAGTTGCTAAGAGTAGATCTAAAAAATTATCACAAGAAAAAAAATTACAGCTTTGTGGTGTGGGATGTACTTTGTGGTGAACATACCACAATATATACAAATATTGAATTACTATTTTGTACACTTGAAACAAACATACTATTCTATGCCAGTTGTATCTCAGTTTTTTTTAAAAAGTCTTTTTTGTGGAACTTGATGTGAAAAACTTTGGGAAGAAAAGTTTATCTTTGCCCTGGGATATACATTCCAAAGAAAGTATGTGGTACATAAAAGAGGTGTTGCGTTATTAAAAACAGTGTTAGATCTTTTCAGACAAGTTAGATGAAGCCAGATTGCCTAAATAGGAAAAGGTCTGTGAACGAAGGTGTGACGGAGGTACATCTTTGTGTAAAACTCCAGCACTTGTGTGCAATAAAAAAAATGGCAAATTACTTATTTATAATATCCTTTGAATTATTTTTAAAAGAGTTGGATGTGTTTTATAATGACCTCTTTAGATTATTAAACATTTGAGGATATATCAGAATGGAGGCAGGTAGTTGGGTTGGCTGGTAATGAAAAAAAAAAAGAAGATACTAACACCTAACATACCTTTGGACATCGGTTATTTTATTTTTCCATTGTTCATGGACTCCTAAATTGTTCTTTCCACTTTTTTCAACTGTCTGAATAGAGAAATAGGTCAATATGTATAGCTTACATTCTAGTGCTTGTAATGAAAGGAAGAGAAAAATTTATAAAAAATTTAAGTGCTTTGCTATTCTTTCAAGCCATCTTCAAATAGAAACAGGTGTATGAAATCCTTTTGTTTAGAAGTTTATACGTAAATGGAACTCTTTATTTGAAACATAATATGTACATGTTGCAGATTGTACTTTAGTGCCAATTATATGTTGTTTTGGTTTTAACACCATATTTTAAATAGTTTCAAAAAATAAAATTGTACATGTTGCAAGGGTATGAGAAATTGTTTTCGAGTATTTGCAGTGTAAGAATGTTAATCCCTTGGGATAAACTTCATAAATGGTAGATTTTTTGAAAATCTTTTTGATTTTATTTTAGGACTTTATTTTCGTAATGAATCACTAGTTAAAATTGTTTCATATTTTATGTAGAAGTAACACCTAGCTTTGTTAGAAAATGTATTGTGGCTTATAGGTGCTAAGCTAATTTTGCATTTCTTATTATAAGAGTATTTGTAATCTAACAAGAGAAAATATGTAAAGTGCTTAAAACAATGCCTTGCTCACAGTAAGAATTGTTATAAAAATTCTTTTTATGCCCTCTGGGTGCTTTGGTATAATTTGGAGGGCAGAGGTGTCAGGGCTCAGAAATAGAAATCCAAAAATTCATTCAAAATATTATTTAGTTACCAACAATGTATTTGTTGTGGTGGGGAATACTGAAGAAGCAGAAGACCAGCTCTGCCCTCGGGAGTACACAAGCTGGTTGTCAAAATACACATACATACTAGTGTAGTGGAAAGGGCATAAAACTAACTCAGAGCTTGGTTGTAACCCTTTTTTTGCATTATTAATAGTGAGCCTTTTTTGGGTGCTTATTTCTATTCTGAGTGTTTCATGTCCACCAACTTACTTTATCCTCTTTCCAACTCTTTTGAGATAGCCAGGTCATTTTAAAGATGAAAAAAGAGAGGCACAAAAAAGTTAACCAACTTGCCCAAGTTCTCACAGCTAATAAGCAATGAGCCACAGCTTAAGTAGGCTGTGTTTTGGTCTTACTTTTTATTTGAATTCAATTTATTTAACATATAGTGTATTATTAATTTCAGGGGTAGAATTTCATGATTCATCAGTTGCATAAAACACCTAGTGCTCATTACATCAAGTGCCTGCCTTAATGACCATCATCCATTTACCCCATCCCCCCACCCACTGCCCTCCAGCAGCCCTCAGTTTGTTTCCTATAATTAAGAGTCTCTTACGGTTTGCCTCCCTCTGTGTTTTTATCTTATTTTATTTTTCCTTCCCTTTACCTATGTTCATCTGTTTTTTTCTTAAATTTCACATGAGTGAAATTATATGGTATTTATCTTTCTCTGAGTGACTTACTTCGCTTAGCATCATACCCTCTAGTTCCATCCATTTTGTTGCAAATGGCAAGATTTCATTCTTTTTTTTGTTTGTTTGTTTAAAGATTTTGTTTATTTATTTGACAGAGAGAGATACAGCCAGAGAGAAAGGGAACACAAGCAGGGGGAGTGGGAGAGGAAGAAGCAGGCTCCCAGCGGAGCAGGGAACACGATGTGGGGCTCGATCCCAGGACCCCCAGGATCACACCCTGGGCCAAAGTCAGACAACGACTGAGCTACACAGGCGCCCCAGATTTCATTCTTTTTGATGGCTGAGTAATATTCCAGTGTGTGTGTGTGTGTGTGTGTGTGTGTACATACATGTGTATATACACATCTTTTTCCATTCATCTGTCAATGGACATCTGGTGAACCTGTGTTTTTATCACTACTCTATGCGGCCAGTAGTCTGGTAGATGGCCTTAGGCAAGTTTCTTTACATTTTCTTCGTGTGTCAGTTTTCTTATCTGAAAATGGGCAGACTGGATTGCCTCAACTAGGACTGAACATTAGAATTATTCATGAAGCTTTAAAAAAATACATATGCCTAGGATTCTTATGTTGGGAATTCTATCTCAGGCTTGGGATATTTTGTTCATTCCAGTCATTACTACCAAATCAGATGAATTCTGAGATTTCTTTTTGTGCTTTTAACATTCTAAGATATCGGATTTGAACATTTGTGAACCATACAAAAAGCTGAATTGTTTAGCAGGTGCTTAAAGAAGGGAAAAATTAGGCCTGGAGTTGTCAGGAAAGACCTGACTTGGTTTTCAGAGAAAATGATGTGTGGCTTATAAACTTTGCTTCTTTGGAATGTAGATGTTTCATGAACTGAAATAAGATGTACTGATGTTGCTAATATGAATAATGGTCTTTTCCTAGCGTGGGGTGTACGTGTGTGTGTGTCTCTAGTGGGTAGATAATACTTACTTGTCAAGGAGAAAGAGAATAAAAGAGATAATGTACTTGATATAGGTGGAAGTGATAGCAAGCAGACAAGCTTGCATAGAAACTAAAAGCTATATTTTGGGAATTGTAATGGGTTTTAAAAGCTAACCCAAGGAATTAGACAGTAAAGATCCAGCAAGAGAAGTGGTGTTCTAAGAATGTTATTTTGACATCATTGTGCTAGAAATATTTCAGAAGAGAGAGGCTTGGAGGGATGAACACTTAAAAAATTTGACGTTTCTCATAACAAGTACTTGGTAGCAAAAATGAAGAGGGTGCATTGAGCAGAGTTTTGAGGAAGTAAATGATCTGGTTTGGAGATAGATTGGCCATTGACAGTGCAATATAGTAGAAGTAGCATTGGTCTAGGATTCAGAAGAGAACTTGGTTTTAGTTTGCCTCTAACAAGCTCTTGTTCTTCAGAGCTCCCTTTCTGTCGTCTATGTCCATGTCGAGAGATATTTACTGAGGCTTCTATGTGGTACGTTCTACGTAGGATTCTGATGGATAAAACAAAGTTAGCTGCTTTCTTGGAGTATACTGGTTGAGAGAATAAATGCTAGGATCTAAAGTTACAGATCTGTGCAATAAAGTTCAAAGAGAGAAGAAAAGTTAATTGTTTTTTAACTGGGGCAACTAGAAGAATTGGTAATGTTCAAAAAGAAGTGGAAGAGTTGCAGAGGATTCGAATAGGAGGAGCTGTTGAGATGAGTGGAATGATCCAAGTGGAATGATCCAAGTGGAGACATTATATAGGCACTTAAAAATGCAGACTTCGGGGCACCTGAGTGGCTCAGTGGTTGAGTCTGCCTTGGGCTCAGGTCATGATCCCAGGGTCCTGGGATCCAGTCCTGCATCAGGCTCCCTGCTCAGTGGGAAGTCTGCTCCACCTGCTTGTGTGCACTGTCTCTCTTGCTCTCTCTCCGTCAAATAAATAAAATCTTTTAAAAAATGTAAAAAAATGCAGACTTCAGTGCATTTAAGAATTGGGCTGAAGTTGTCCTCATAGAGGGAATCATTTCTGAAACGAAGTTTGACTGAACATGAAGCTTCTGCAGATACCTTAGAATAAAGAAAGGTGCCAAGCAAAGTAAAGCTCTGAAGGGAAGGAGAGTGGTTTGAAATAAAGGTGGGAAGAGGTTTAAGGAGGTCATTTGAGTGGCAGCAATATAAAATGTCTCAGATAAGGTTGAAAGGCTTGAAAACTGAGAAAAGGGCCTTATATTCAAAAGAGGGAAGTAATTGGTAAAAAGTTGAAGAGCTGGTAGGCATGAGTTCTTACACATTTGTTTGGCAGCCAGAGAGATAGAAGAGGCTAGAGTAGTCTCACCCTTAAATGCTTCAACCCATTGTACACAGTGCCATGATTTATCTTACTAATGCACAGTTTTGATTATGTCAGTCTCTTGCTAAAACATCTTTCAAAGGCTCCTGTCTTCCTGAAGAGTAAAAATTTAAACCCTTGCATTAAAGGCCTGAAGTCTGGCCCAAACCTACTTCTGTAGCTTGATTTTTCACTGTTCTTAGATAGGCTTTCTGTTATAGCATGACTAACCTGTTAGCCTGATAGTAATTTATTTGGTGACTATCTTTGTAGTTTTGAGTTGAAAATTAAGGTAGTGAGGAGGTATTGTGACTTCGGTCTTATAGGCTAAATTCGCCCGATGCAGTTTCTTAAAATATATCATTATCAAGTAAGTTTAGTATATGATTATTTTCAGCAGCTTTGAGAACAATTGTATTGGCTGAATTTCTAATGGTATGTTAAAATGTAAAAACAGAACATACCATATTGTTAAATAAGTGCTACCCCATGCTGGATCCTGGAAATTATAGGCAAATTTAGTGAAATAATCCTCTAATAGATTTTGATATACGGAATAGTTAAGCTAAGAGAAAACAAGACCAGTCCTACATCAGAGTGAATATTAAAGATCAGAACTTTTGAAATTCAAAGATTTGATTAGAGGCTAACACTAGAATACAGAGTTTTCTTCACCTAAGCTCTGCAGTTCCGTGTGATTTGATTGGAGACTGCTCTGGCAGCCAAATAGAACAAAAACTGGGAGGAGAAACGAGCACAGTGTGACCTCTAGTGATCAGCAGGTAGACTTCTCAGAGAGAAGCAACCTTAAAGGAGCCCCCAAGCTGATAATACATCAAGAAGAGTATCTGTCTTTTAGTACATTGTGATGGAAAGAAAGTAGAGTGCTTATTAAGTAAACAGCTGGAGGCCCAATGATCTTTTGGTCATTCGTGGATTTTGATCAAAGTGGCTTCTACAATACCCATTTCCTACAAATCTCCCTGTATGTACTTCATAGAATTTCTTTTAATTTTTTCAAATTTCTGGATGATTACATTCAAAAAACCGTAATTTTCACTATTACCTGAAAGTTCCCGCCTTTATGGTTCATAGATAGCTTTCATGGATTGCCTTTTTTTGTTTGTGAGGGGGGATGTGGGCAGGACATTACTTAACCACACTGCTGTAATTGAATGGCTGACACCATGTTTCCATGCTACGGATTAGATTTGTACTTGTGTTTAAGAAGCAATTCTTTATTTCCCAGTTCTGTTCTTTCTTTTACCATAAATTCTATGATTACTTGGCTCTCTCCCTTTTCTAAGTTTTTTTTTTTAATTATTTATTTGGGGGAGGGGTCAGAGGGAGAAGCAGACTCCCCACTGAGCAAGGAGCCTGATGGGGGATTCGATCTCAGGACTCCAGGATCATGACTTGATCCGAAGGCAGTCATTTAACCAACTGAGCCACCCAGGCACCCTCCTTTTTCTAAGTTCTTATCCAAGCTGTTCCAATCCGTAGTCAAAGGAAGAGCTCAGGAGATCACCGTGCTGAGAACAGGGCAATAAGTTCTCTACTCTAGAGGTGCTCAGTGTTGGGTGAGGAACAAAGTTAATTTCAGTTCAGGGTTGTAGTAAGTGCTCAGATATGCCAAAGGGTTGTGGCCAAACCCCAGATTGTGGAAATCAGGAATGTGTCCTAGTCCCTAATTTGTTCCTGGCCCATAAAAAAGAATAAGAATTTAGTCAGGTTTTGGATGGTGAGGAGTGGGAGCAGGGGAAGAACAGTCTCGGAAGAGGGAGAAGCATGAGCCAGAGACTTGGAAGCATGAGACAGCATGGTATGTGTTCAGGGAACAACTGCAAGTAGCTCTGTATTAGTGAAGCATGAAGTGGGAGGCAGGGAGTGGAAGAAATTATGAAGCTGAAGACTTAGGCAATAGAAGAATTTTAGATATTTTAAAATATGCAAGGAAGCTTGAATTTTGTAATGGAGAGTTGGTAAAAGGTCCTAAGCAGGAGCACAGTATTCTGAGAATTTGTGTTAGGTTCTTGGCAGTGTGAAGGGTTAATTTGCAGAGGTGGTAAGATAGAAATTAGGGAACTCTATTAGGAGGTTGCCGTTCAGTAAGAGATAAGGACTTGAGTTTAGGCAGTCATAACAGGATGGAGAAATGGATTATAGAAATTTGAGGTAAACTGGAGATAGTGGAGGGAGGATGAAGGAAAAGGAGTAGTATAGATGTTTTGCAGGTTTCTAACTTGAGGACTGGGTGGATAGTATCACAGATCAAGGGTATAGGAAGAGGAGATTTGGAAAAGGAAGATTTTTGTGTTCAGGTTTGAATTTAGTTGTTTTGGAGACATCTTGGAACATGAAGGGAGATTCAACTTTTAAATGAGGTGTACAGGGAAGACTGAGAACAGAACCCTGGAAGCATCGGAATTTAATCTGCTGAAGCAGCATATCAAAGGAAACTCAGAGAGATGGGGAAGTGGAATTGTGTAGTTTGACAGACCTAAGGAGAAGAGGATCTCAAGTGGAAGCAGTAGCCAAAGGTACCACACACAGCAGAGAAATCAAAAAAGGTAAATCCTGCTACTACCATACTGATTTCAGTAGTTTAATGAGGACAGAAATTAGAATTCAGCAGGCTGAGGGCTAAGTAGAAGGTGAAGAAATTGAGACTACAAGTCTATACTAATCTGGAATTTGATAAGTAAAAGAAGGTAGAAAGGACAATAGCCGATAACAGCAATTAACATTTGAGTGCATAATTTAGGTCTGACTAAGCACAGTACACGCATCATTTTATTTTCCTCATAATAATTCCATTTTGTTTATTTGAGAGAGAGCAAGCAAGCAAGCGAGTGCGCACAACAGGGGAAGGGCAGAGGGAGAGAGAGAGAATCTCAAGCAGGCTTCATGTTCAGTGTGAAGCTAAACACCAGGCTCTATCCGAGATAATGACCTGAGCCGAAATCAAGAGTCAGAAGCTTAACTGACCAAGCCACCGCATGCTTTGTAGTAACTCCATTTTAGAGTATCAGTATTTAGGCACACAGATTTTGTAATTTATCCAAGAACATACAACTAATAAATGGAGGACCTGGGAATAACACTTGGGGATCTTGAGTCCGTGCCCTAGCCACTATGCTACAAAACTTATTTCTCTTGTTTCCGCTATCTAAATCTGAGGTAAATGTTACTCCTCTTTTGTGATAGTTCTTGTATTTTTGTTATGCTATAATTAGCTTTGACTAATACCATCAATTCTTGAGCGAACAGATTGGTGTTATTTTCTTACTTTTCATTTATCTGTTGACCAGAGAATATTAAATACGAAGTACAGCAATACAGAAAGATCATAGGCTTTGGAGAAAGATAATCTAGGCTTGCAGTCACAAATTGAATGACTTTGGGCAAGTTAATTTCTGAGCTTTAGCTTCTTTATTTGTAAAAATTAGATTAAGACTTTCATCTAAAAGTCTGAATAAAAAAATAAAAACATAACTTTTTTTCCCCCAAGACATCAAGTGCTTAGGATTGCATTGCTCATACTCGATGCAGAGTTCTGCATAGGTCCCTTTTTTCACTCTATTTTACATGATTACTCTTTTCTGTCTTCAGTTTCACTCCTCTTTTCCCCATTTTATTTTATTTTTATTTTAATTTTTATTTTTTTAAAGATTTTATTTATTTATTTATTTGACAGAGAGGGACAGCCAGCGAGAGAGGGAACACAAGCAGAGGGAGTGGCAGAGAAAGAAGCCTGATGTGGGGCTCGATCCCAGAACGCTGGGATCACGCCCTGAGCCGTAGGCAGACGCTTAACGACTGCGCCACCCAGGCGCCCCTCTTTTCCCTATTTTAGGCAGTTACCCCAGAGTATATTTGAGCCTTTCCAGTCAGCCTTCATGTATTTATTTGATGTGTTTTCTTCCCAAATAGTCTTGTTTTGCTTATATGTTATAAAATTTTACATAAATTATATAATGCTATTAATCTCATTCTTTCTGCTTCTTTTCATTTAACACTTTTACTTTTAATTGCTTTAGTTATTAGAGTCATCATTAAAGTGCATTTTAAGTAGTTAATGATGTGGCGGATGCCCCCGTTTAGCCTCATAGTTTCATTTATTCATTGAGCACTTTGTGTGTGGCTGCTTCTAAAGAGAGACTGTATGTTAATAAATGCATGTGAGTGTATTCTGTTCCATTTGCTTGTGCTTTGCTATCCCAGTACTGTAGTCTAATTAGAATGGTTTTGTAATAAATTTAATTATCTGGCAATGTGCACCACTTGCCTTTACTTTTTTTGTTAATTTAGTTATTCTTGGTCCACTTTTTTTCTGTATCATATTTAGAATAATAGGATCCTTCAGGTATTTTGATAACAATTATATTTGAGTGATGAATTGCTATCTTTACATTGCCGTCACCAGCAATCCATCTGTGAACATACTGGCTTTTTGTGTATTTATTTCTTTGCTGTATGATCATTACCAGAGTTAAAATTTTTTATCTATAAATATTTGTGTATTATTTTTCTTAGGTTAATTTCTAAATTGTTTTATAATTTTTGTTATTGTTAATAGCTTATTTTCTTTTTGGTTATTGCTGGGAGGAAAATATAAACTTTACTGTTTCTTAAATTTTTAAGTTGAGATAATTTACATACAGTGAAATGCACATATATTAGCTCTATATGTCATTGGATCAGTTTTGACAAATATATATATTTGTGTAACCTGCCCCCACATCAAGATATAGAACATTTGTATCACCCCAGAATGTTCCTCTTGTCCTTTTCTAGTGAATCCCCTGAAGCAACCTGTGATTTGATTTCTATCACCGTGCATTAGTTTTGCTAATTCTGGACTTCATCTAAATGGAGTTATACAGTATGTTCTTGTGTCTGGCTTCTTTTACTCAGCATAATGTTCCCAAGATTTATCCATGTTCTTTCATTAGTCAGTAATTAATTTATTTTTATTGGAAGTAGTACATTCTATGAATATACTATAGTTTCTTTATTCTGTTGCTGTTGGACATCTGGGCTGCTTCCAGTTTTTGGCTATTAGAAATAAAAGGTACTGGGGCCATTTTCATACAAGCCTTTTTGTGGACATAGTTTTCATTTCTCTTGAGAAGTACCTAAAAGTGGAATTGCAAGTGCTGAAACAGATGGGTATCGTATGCTTCTGGATATAATACCCTGAGAAAGATACAACATGACTTATTGAAGGATTCCAGGCAGGAATACATAACCTGGATCTGGTCATGAAGAAACATCAGACAAACCTCAGATTAGGACCATATTATTTAAAAATAAAAGGACTGTGTTCTTCAAAAATATCAGTGCCACATAAGGTAAAGGCCAAAAACTATTCCAGGTTAAAGGAGGTTGAAGACACATGATAAATGCAGGACATGATTTTAGACTCAATTCTGTACTTGGGAGTAGTGGAGGGGGAATGCTATAAGGATATTATTGGGTTGATTGACAAAACTGCAATATGGATGATAGGTTAAAAAAGTATGTCAGTGTAACTGAAGTTGAGAACTGCACTGTGGTTATGTAGGAGAATATCCTTACTCTGTGGAAATACATACTAACATAGAGATAAATTATATGGAGAGGGAGAAAGAAAGTATGAGAAGGAAGATGTCAGAGTATGCTATGAGCAAATGACAAGTCATGGAAAAAATGAGGCAAAATGTTACCAATAGGTTGATATGGTTTGTGTATGTTCTTTGTACTATGCTGGCAATTCTTCTGAAACTTTGAAATTCCCAAATAAAAAGTGAAAAAAGAAAAAAAAAAAAAAACCTGGTTTGGGCTTTCCCCTTCTCTATGTGAGGTATTGATTAATCCACTCAAATTTCTTTAATTTTCATTAGTTTTATACTTTGTTCCAATTTTGCTATTTTTCTAGAGAAATCCGTTTCTTCTGACTTTTCAAATATATTGGTATTTGTATAGTTTGTAATAATTTATAATTTTAAAAATCTGTTTTATCTGTGGTTATTTCATGTTTTTGTACCATATTTTGTTAATTCACATCACCAACTCTTTTTTTTTTTTTTAAGATTTTATTTATTTATTTGACAGAGATAGAGACAGCCAGCGAGAGAGGGAACACAAGCAGGGGGAGTGGGAGAGGAAGAAGCAGGCTCATAGCGGAGGAGCCTGATGTGGGGCTCAATCCCAGAACGCTGGGATCACGCCCTGAGCTGAAGGCAGACGCTTAACCGCTGTGTGCCACCCAGGCGCCCCCATCACCAACTCTTCTTGATCGGTTTTGGCAGAGGTTTATCTTTTTAACATTTTCCTCAAAGAATCAAGTTTTGGTTTTCTGAATCTTTGCCTTTCTTGTTCTTTATTTCAGTGCTTTCTGTCCTTACAGCCTTCCTTTTTTTTTTTTTTTATTCACACGGTTATCTCTTTGAGTTGAAATATTAGCTCTTTTTTTTCCCCGAGTTTGTCTTCCAGTGTGTTTAGAAGCATAGTTTTCCCGCTGTTGTCTTATCTGCATCCCTCCCATTTTGACCAGTAGTCCTTCACTATAATATTTTATAATGTTCCTTATTGTTTCCTCTTTAACGGAAGGATTTTTCTGCTGCATAATTGTTGCTTCTAGACTTAGAATGTTGTTGGCTTTTTGTTACTTCAAATATTGTTGCAAAATGGTTGGATAGTATAGTTTATTAGATCTTCAGTCTTTGGAATTTGAGTCTTCTGAAGTTTTAGTATATGGTCAGTATTTGGGAAATACTCCAGGTGTGCTTGAAAAGCATGTTTAATTTTATTTGTTATAAAGTTCTATATATTTGATCAAGCTTGTTTCTTATATATAATATAAATCTTATGTTTCCTTAGTTTTTGTCTATTATTTTGTAAGAGATAATTTAAAATAGGCTACCAGGGTGCCTGGGTGGCTCAGTCAGTCTGACTCTTGATTTCTGCTCAGGTCATGAACTCAGCGATTGAGACTGAGCCCTGTGTCAGGCTCCATGTTGGACGTGGAGTCTGCTTAAGATTCTCCCTCTCCCTCTGCCCCATGCCCCTCCCACCACGCTCTTAAAAAAAAAAAAAAAGGCTACCATAATTTTTGATTATTCTGTTTTCACTTGTAGCTTTGGTTGTTTTATATATTTTGAAGAGATATTTTGGGGTGCATATATATTTATAATCTTTTTACTAAGATAAATAATAAATCTCTTAGTGACACGTTTACCAATTTAATTAAGTTTTGTCTACTTAATTAAAATTGCTACTTATTTTTTCATGTTTTCTTAATGTATCTTTACTCAAATTTTTAATGAATTGAGAATTATGCCTAACATTTCCTAACAAGCCTCTGTATCTAACATAGTATCTTTTAAGTATTGGTAGTCTTAAGTGCTTATTTAGTTTCTTCAGTATAACTCAGAGGGGAACAACATTAACTACCATTTGAAAGTTTGACAGACTCCAGTTTAGTTTTGCCCTCTCCCTGCAATTATTAGGCTTGGCTCATTTGCATATTAGCATATTCTTTATTGCACATTAATACGTCTTGGAATTTATTATTGCATTATTTTGTTAAATTTCTTTGATAAGATTATAAAAAGTAATTGTTTAAAGTAGCTAGGTCAGTATTTCTGAGCTGGCAGTTGTGAAACACTCTCATTCTAAGCCATTGGTATTAAAAAATGGTGTTTCCTCAATCACTTCTACATTAAAGAATACTTTCTGTCTTAATGAAATCTTTTTTTGTCACTTCAGGGCTTAATTCAGTTGCTATATTCTCTAGAAAAAATTTCCTGAGTCTTCTCCTGTTGCCTTCAGTAAGAGCTAATTGATACACCTTTTACTTAACATTTAATCTTAATCACTATTTTTTGAAATATATAGTTGTAACATACCCTTTAAAACAGCGCAGTGCCTAGCAGTATTAGACTGCTACTAGGTTCCCACTGCCAGAAAAACTTCAGTCACTATACATTCCAGTTGAAAACCTTCCTTCAAGAAAAAACTATGTAATGTCATCTGGATGCAAACATTCATTCCTTCCACATTGTAGTACTTTTTTTTTAGATTTAGTAACCATTAAGACATATCTAAAAGAGCTTTTGTGGAAATTATAGGCAAATAACAAATATTTGTCATTAAAATAGATGAATATGTATTTAGTCTATTAATACATAGTAAGACTATTTTTTTGGAGAGTGAACAAAAAAAGATAAACATTAATATAAATATGAAATTAAAATGGAGTGCTCAACAATTGCTATTCTTTCTATTGCTTGTAAGTTCCATATAGTTTATAATTTATCCATATGCTTTTTGTCCATTTCAAAGAATTTTATTCTGGCAACTGTACCCAGGCAGGTATTATAATAATATATGTAGAAAGTAAATACAGGGGCGCCTGGGTGGCGCAGTCGTTAGGCGTCTGCCTTCGGCTCAGGGCGTGATCCCGGCGTTATGGGATCGAGCCCCACATCAGGCTCCTCCGCTATGAGCCTGCTTCTTCCTCTCCCACTCCCCCTGCTTGTGTTCCCTCTCTCGCTGGCTGTCTCTCTCTGTCAAATAAATAAAATCTTAAAAAAAAAAAAAAGAAAGTAAATACAACATTGAATTATTATTTTCTTTCTATTGTAAAAATGGACAGAATTCCAAAACTTTTTCTTATGGGAATTTAAAGATATGTCAGAAAGTATAGAAGGAAGAGTGTAATAGGCATGCACCTGTTGCCTAGCTTCCATCATGATTAGCCTTTTGTTAATCTTATTTCTTTCTGCTGCACTTCTTAACACAGCTTTATCAGGGGCATAATTGGCATACAAAAAACTACATAAATTGTACAATTTAATACGTCTTGGCATATGTATACATCCATGAAACTATCACAAGAATTAGTGAACATTATCCCCTTTACCCTCAGGAATTTCTCATGCCCTTTCATAATCCCTTCCTCCTGGCTTCCTCCTCTAGGCAATCACTGATTTGCATTCTGTAGCTGTAGTTTAGTTTGCATTTTTTGTGTTATGTAAACAGAATCATACACTGTATACTATTTTTTTTTTTGGCCTGGCTTCTTTCACAGAAGAATTATTTTAAGGGTGTTTTGTGTTTCAAGTTCATTCCTTTTTATTGCTGAATAGTATTACATTGCATGTATGTAGTACAGATTATTTATTCATGTACCCATTCACGGGCATTTGAGAGGTTTTTCCAGTTTTTGACTATTACGAATAGAGCTGCTGTGACCTTTTGTGTTTTCCTTTCTCTTGAGTGAATACTTAAGGGTAGAATGGCTGGATCATATGTAAGTGTATGTTTCACTTTTATTTTTATTTTTTTATTTTTTTTTTTATTTTTTTTAAGATTTTATTTATTTATTTGACAGAGATAGAGACAGCCAGCGAGAGAGGGAACACAAGCAGGGGGAGTGGGAGAGGAAGAAGCAGGCTCATAGTGGAAGAGCCTGATGTGGGGCTCGATCCCAGATCGCCGGGATCACGCCCTGAGCCGAAGGCAGACCCTCAACCGCTGTGCCACCCAGGCGCCCCTGTTTCACTTTTAAAGCAATGCCAAATTGTTATCCAAAGTGATTCTACCATTTTATATTCCCATGAGCAGTATATGCAAGTTTCAGTCCTTCCATATTCTTTGCAACACTTAGGCCAGTCTTTTGAATTTTACCCATTTTAATAGGTATGTAGTGGTCTCTCATTATGGTTTTGATTTGCATTTCTCTATGACAAAGGATGTTGAGCATCTTTCACTTTTTTTTGCCATCCATATGTTTTCTTTGGTGATATGATGGTGAAAATCTTTTGCCTGTTTTTTAAAAATTGGGTTGTTCCTTTCTTTTTTTTTAAAGATTTTATTTATTTGCCAGAGAGAAAGAGTGAGCACTGCATGCATGCACACAAGCAGGAGAGCTGCAGGCAGAGGGAGAAGCAGGCTCCCTGCTGAGCAAAGAGCCTGATGCGGGACTCTATCCCAGGACCCCTGGATCATGACCTGAGCCGAAGGCAGATGCTTAACTGACTGAGCCACCCAGGCGACCCCAAAATTGGGTTGTTTCTTAATTGAGTTTTGAGAGTTCTTTACACTGGATACAAATCCTTTATCAAATACATGCTTTGCAAATTTCCTCCCAGTCTGAAACTTGCCGCCTTGTTTTAATAAGTATATTTTGTGGAACAAAAGTTTCTAATTTTGAAGTTCAGTTTCTCAGTTTTTTCTTTCATGGCTTGTGCTTATTTTTAAAAGAAACTTGTATTTTGGTTTGATTTTAGATTTATAGACAGTATGCAAAGGTGTAGTGCAAAAAGTTAACCATATTCCCTTCACCCAGCCTTCCTGAATGTTAACATCTCCCATAACCATAGTACATTTGTCAAAACTAAGAAGTTAACATTGATAACAGAACACGGGCCATGCTTTTTATGTCATATATAAAAACTCCGCCTAGCAATTTTTGTTGGGGGAAGGATCAGGTGGTGGTATAATATTAAACTAATATGTCCTATAATTGCACTTATAAATGCTTCAATAAAAGTTAAGAGTGAACACATTTTTTTAAGGCAGTTTTGTGGAGTTATTTCCACGTGCAGGATGCCAACCTAACTACCCACTGATTTAAATTCCGCGGTGTAATTCTGTTCATGTCAAGGTCAGAACCCAACATTTAACAACATAATCAAGTAAACTGACATAGAAATCATGTGCAAATAGAAGGAAATCTCCAAAATGTGTGTGTGTGTGTGTTTTTATGTAACTATTTGTTCAAGGTTTTAAAAGTTATAGGATAGGATAAAATTTTAAGTGTCAAAGACAGTTTATAATACTTTTGTATCTGATCAGCTGTGGGCAAGAGGATGAAAGAAGTATTTGGGATAGTTCAGAAGTAAAAATTAACATTATGTATCAGTTTGTTATTCTCACCGAATCATGTTCTTAGGCAAAAATACCTATTTTTATTCCTTTTCCTAGAATCTAAAATATTTTTTGTTTTAGTAAGCATAATGCATAATATTGTGTTTACCCTGTGCTGTCCCAATTACAAGTGCTTTAAGCTATCTCATCAAATCCTCACAACAGTCCCAGGAAATAGATACTACTATTTTGAGAAAATAGGCACAGAGAAATAAATGTTTGTTCAATGAACTTGCCCAAGATCCTACAGGCTGTGTGATTATAGTCCGCATTCTTTTAACCATCATGCTAGGCCCGCTAGCAAATTGTCACAGTTGAATTATCTTGTAATATTATGCACTTCTGCAAATCCTTGCCAGATACCTCTATTATTGTGACCTCCTGAAAGAATGGAAAGATTTCCACTACTACATCCCTTCTATGAAGTTTTATCTTTTTTCCTCCATTAATAGTTATACTGAGTACCAAACTCAACAGCAGTGATCATGACTTGAAACCTCTTGCCTGTAAATTATAGTAGTAATTGTAATTTTGCACCATTACATAGCTGGTGTAGTGGAGATCGATTGATCTATCTACCTATAAAGGGTATAACTTTTTAAAACACTTTATCAGGAAATAATAAAAAAGATCCATGAAAGATAGCCATGCACACACTAGGCATATTCTTGGGATGTTATCTCAACTTAAGTTTTATTTTTATTACTTTTTGCCTCTCATCAGACCCTAATAATTATTTGCTAAAGGCCAGAGCTTTTGAATTCTTTGATATTTAAAGGTCTTGAGGAAGTTATGTGGCAATTTCAGCTCTTAGATAAATTTTTAAAAATTAGATCATTGTTACTATATATCAGCTGAAATTTGATTTCATTTTTGTTTTATTTTTTCATGAAATTTGCTGATTGATTTAATGTTGTGAGTTTTTCTTACTGTTTAAAATTTTGGAGAACAGTGCTAATATTTTATAACAGGGTCCTCTGTTTGCAAGACTTTTTTTTTAAATGTACAGTTACTTGTATAAATAAAACTGACTTGTCCTATTTTTTAGACAGTCACTGAGAAGCTGTTTGGGTGGTTTTTGTGTGTGTGTTGGGGGGGGGTCTTGTTAAGGAAAACCTAAAGCTAGAGAACACAAAGCTAGATTGATGGTATTTTTACCCTTCCCACTCTTACCCTCAAAATTCCTACCCAGAAAATCATTTTGTTTTCCATAAGAATATTCTACATATGCAGTATATATATGAACATATTCATAGACGTATTTTTAGTTGAAAATGGTTTTTAGGGGCGCCTGGGTGGCTCAGTCGTTAAGTGTCTGCCTTCTGCTCAGGGCGTGATCCCAGAGTTCTGGGATGGAGCCCCACATCAGGCTCCTCCAATGGGAGCCTGCTTCTTCCTCTCCCACTCCCCCTGCTTGTGTTCCCTCTCTCGTTGGCTGTCTCTCTCTCTCTGTTAAATAAATAAAATCTTAAAAAAAAAAAAAAAAAAGAAAAAAAGAAAATGGTTTTTAATAAGTTTGGAGGAAGAAATCACTTGATTATTTGTTGGTTATTTGCCATGTACCTCTGCTAGGTTTTCTAAATATGTTGATTGGTTGTATCATTTAGATTAAAACATTAGCTACATGTAAAAGGAAATCACAATTTGGCAGAACATTTGCAGCACTACTGCCTTGATAAGATAATAAGTAGGTAAAGTTACAAAAAAAATTCCTTTTCCAAATTTAGGTAAAGAAAAATGTAAAATTAAGATCTGCTTAACATAGGTTTTCTTTTAAAGATGATTTTTCAGCATGTAGACTCTACTTTGGTTCATTTTATTATAGATTTACTGTTTTTAACCCTTTAGACGTTTTTCTTGCTCCAGGTGTCAGGCGGTCATTTTTGTTGAAAAGCATGCACACACACAGACATACACCACACACACACTTTATAACTACTGCTACTTGTGACTGCTAAGGCTTTTAGACTGGATGTTAGTGAATACTTTCAGTAAGCACAATACTGTCATGTATGAGACTCTTGTTTCACTAAAGTATGTAAAGCTCAGTATCCTAAATGGCACTCAGATATGCTTTTTTAAAGACCTTTAATTACATCTACTCTGAAAGTTGATACCTTTCTTTATGAATGATGAATCCGTGCCACCTTGGTAGGGAGGAGCTGACAAAAAGGGATAAATATCCTCTTGGTTTCCAGATTCTCTTTTTTTGAGTTTATGTGTGTGACCAGGTGTTGTGTGGGTGAGTTGAGGGAGTGGTAGTGGTGAGATGACGGTGGTGATGGGAGGGGAGTAAAAAAAAAAATGATTGAATTTCCTTCTGGTATATGCTAGAAAACAGTTCTCCACCTTATACTTTGCTAGTTTTGGCTTTGTGGGGTGGGGTTAAAGTGGTTAGGAATTGGTTCTCAAAGAATTTATGTTTTAAATGTAAGTGAGGATATACACAGAATCAACGAATAGAAAGTAACAGAATTATCACTCATTTTGAACTGTGGGAGAATGTGAAGATCGCTATTGATCTTGATGTGATTTCTGGTGCTGAGCTTCTTAAGTCTAGAAACTCATTTCTTCAGGCTTGGCACTTTCATAGTGCAATTTTAGGAAGTTGCTTTAATAGCATGGAATTAGACCTATTTAATGATGCAGCAAAGTGCCTTCACCCAATATGATCTGATCTACTTGTTCTTAAAGTGGGGGTTCCATATCTGCTTCACCTGGGGAATGTGTTGAAAGTAAGGACTCCCATTGTAGAGATCCCTTCTTGTTCAGCAGACTTGGAGTGCTTTTAAGGTGTTTTATACTTTGGTAGCTTAAAATTTCTTGAAAGTTATTAATTGGTGATAATTTTTATCTATTTTAGACTTATAAAAAGAAGGTTATGGTTACCTCTTATAGTTGTACTAGCATCTGTTATTAAGTAGAGACTGATAATGTTAGAGGTATTTAAATACCATTGATAAAGCTATAATTAAGAGGTGGAATAGGGAAGATAGGTCAAGAATGTATTGTATACTAATGGGGGCGCCTGGGTGGCAGAGTCGTTAAGTGTCTGCCTTCGGCTCAGGGCGTGATCCTGGCGTTCTCGAATCGAGCCCCACATCAGGCTCCTCCGCTGTGAGTCTGCTTCTTCCTCTCCCACTCCCTGTGTTTGGGTTCCCTCTCTTGCTGGATGTCTCTGTCTCTGTCAAATAAATAAATAAAATCTTTAAAAAAAAAAAAAGAATGTATTGTATACTAATGGCAGGTGTATTAGGTTCTCCAGAGAAACAGAACTTCTTTGTATGTGTTTGCGTGTGGGGGGTTAATGAGGCATTGGGTCACACAATTATGGAAGCAGAGAGGCCCATGATCTGAAGTCTGAAAGCTGGAGACCAAGGAAAGCCAGTGATACAATTCAGATTGAGTCTGAAGTCCTGATACACAGTGGTGCTGGAGATATCCCAGTTCAAGGGTCAGAGAAGAGATGTCCTAGCAATGAGGCAGTAAAACAAACAAACATAAAGGGCAAATTCTTCCTCGTTTTGCCCTTTGTTCTATTTAGGCCCTTAAAGGATTGGATGGTGCCTACCCACATTGGGGAAGGCAGTCTACTGAGTCTACTGATGCTCATTCCAAAAAACTCAGAACTAAGAGTAAAAGGATTTGAGTATATGATATTAAAAACAAGGATTATGAAATTTAATATCTGTTGGCCTTCACGCTAACTGTGAACATGATGACTTACACACACACACACACACACACGCACGCAAAGATGAGAAACAACGTAAAAGTCTGCAATAAAGAAAAACGTAATGTTTCCATATGAGGTTTTGAAAAGTAATATATTATTGTGGTTCAAAATTCAAAAGACACAGAGTATTATTTAGTAAAAAATGCTCTTGTATTTTTCTTGTGACTCTGCCACTCAGTTTTCCTCCTTGCAACCAAGGTAGTGCTTTTTAAAAAAAAATGCTTCAAAGAAATTTATGTACACACAAATACCTTTGGTACACGTGTACACACATGGTAGCCTACTAAGTATGTATATGTACCTTGCTCATCTCCCCCTTTATTTTTTTTAGTTTTAATTTTATCAAAGTAGTATATCCATATGAAAGTCAGATAGCTCTAAGATTTATTTATTTATTTTGGTTTGAAAGAAACCACTTTCATCTCTTAGCTGATTAATTTTATATTCTTTGTCTCTAAAATAATTGCTTTAATGTCAGTTTTACGTATTCTAGTGCAGATGATCAGATTCTCTTTACTACATGCTGGTAATATAATTCTGTCATAATTTGGATTAGATTAGTATTCATTATTTATATAATTATTGACTTATATAAATGCTATTTGTAGCTGAGCCATGTGGTTAAACATGATTACTTTTCCTTTTCTGTACTACTTTTCTTTTTTCCTGGAATTAATATTTGACTTATTAAGTTTGCTTGGTTTTTTTACTTAATTACAAACTGTCTGCCAGTTACATAAATTTGTGCTTAAGATTTTCAGAGACCTATCAGACGTGCTGTCAATTTCATCCTCCGAAAGAAGGTTCTTCTAGAGTTTCTGATAACCTCCAATTTAGACTGGTTGCTCCCTGTTCTCTCTGTATAGCTGTTACCCTAGGATTTCTATTTCCAGTCACCCTGGGGATTCCCTCTCCCTCTCTCATCTCAATACCATATTGTTGTAATTACTGTGGTTTCATAGACATCTAGTTCCCTCACATCAAAATCTTCTTGATTATTCTTACTGTTTATATAAATTTTAGAGTCAGCCTACCTACTTAAAAATTTCCTTTATGTCTTCAATATATGGTTTTCAAATCTTCTGTATATATTAGCTTAACTTGTATAATTTGACTTTTTCAATGTTAAAGAATTGTCAAATATTGGTGACTTCAAACAGGTCTGTCTAATAGAACATTTCTTGCTAAGTTTATATTTTAATATTTTATTGTTTCATTTGCAAATGGGGACTTTTCTTCTGTTTCATCTTGTAACTGGTGGTGGTGGTTTGAGTAGATTTGATTTGAATCTTAATTTTATACCTAGGAAGTTGGTTCTTTTTAATTTTCCACCTATATGAAGTTATTATCTGCAATTAATGATTATTTTCTGTCTCCTTTTCCATTTTTATACCTTTTATCCTGTTATGTAATACTAACAATAATGGACATTTTTCTCTTGTTTCAGATCTAAATAGGGTATTTTTAGGTTACTTCACTAAGTTCGGTACTGACTTTTAGGCTTGTGTATTATGCATATATGTTTCCATGGTAAACATCTGCTTATTCCTATTTTAAGAAAATCTTGATGGATGTGTAAGCTTATCAGATGTCTTTCAGTGACTGTGGAATAATCATAAGATATTTTTCCTGGATATTTTTGCATGGTAGACTAAATATATAGATTTTATTATATTGAACCACTTTTGAATATCAGAACTAAACTCTACTTGATCATAACAGTGGTATATTATTTTTTTGGTGTGTTCCTAGAGACTTTCTTTTTTATTGTTTTATTTAGAATTTTTGTGTCTGATTTCATAATTTGTATTAACCTGTAGTATTCATTTGTGTGTGCTATTTCTCTTAATTTTGGATATCACTACTTTGTTCCCTATATCAAGATTATTTGGAAGCTTAGCTTCTATGCTTTGAAATAGTTTAGGCAGCTTTAGAGTTCTCTGTTCTTAAATATTTAGTAAAATTTAGATTATTATTGACATCTGGTACTTTCTAAGGACGTTAACTCCTTGAAAACTTTTTCTTTTCCTTCTGTGATAATTATCAGATACTCCTTTTGTGAAATCTTTATTGTTTTATACCTTCATGAAATTCATAATGCCTTACTTGGAATGCTGATAACACAGTTTATGGTTTTTTTTTTAGGGCATTAAATAAAAATACTTGTCTTACATACATTTGTCTTCATTAAATTGTTAAGTTCTTGAGGGCATTAGGGTAGGAGCCCTCTATTTATTTATTGCCTCAAATTCTAGCCCATAGTAGGGATTATGTTGTCTTAACAAGTTTTCCTTCTTTCTTTCTTTTGGTGATGGTGATGTTTTACAGGCTTCCCAGTTGGCGTGTATGTTGTAAAGAGAGTTCTTCAGCTTCATCATATTACTCTCAAGATGACAATTGTGCACTAGAAAATGAAGATGTACAATTCCAGAAAAAGGTACCTTAAATAAAGTTGACAATGTAATTTGTGTGTCAGCTTTTTAAGACTTCCTCAGAACATTTGGAATAAAAGTAATTTCAAAAATACTTTGGCATAGTTTTTGGTGATTTATAATTCTCCTTGCTGTAATATGAAGAATTACTCAGGTAATTCTGAAAGTAAGCTATCCCTGAGATATTTATATGTTTATTCTTGGAATGTCATAATATCATTAGTCTTAGAGTAGGGAGAAAAAGTAGCTATTCGGAGAACTGAAAACCAGTGGTTCACTTTTTAATAGTCTAAATAGTTAAAAGGTTTAAAAAGAAACCCCAGTCTTACAAGTAAAAACTTAGAACTGAGGCTTATAGGGAGACTGTGCAATCAGTGGCTATGTAGTTTTTTTTTTTTTAAGTATAATTGGGTGGAGTGAATGGAGTCCAAAAAACCAGCCAAACGGTCTTTAAATCATTTATTATTTTATCATTTTTAAAAGGTGGGGTGCCTGGCTGACTCAATCAGTAGAACATGCGACTCTTGATCTCAGAATCGTTGAGTTCAAGCCCCACATTGGGCATGGGGCCTACTTAAAATAAATAAATAAATAAAAATAAATAAATGTATTGACTAGATTTGGCTCCCCCCATCAATATATATATTTTAAAATACAATTGAACCTTGAATGACATGGGTTTGTGAACTGTGCGGGTACAATAATATGCAGATTTTTTATGGTACAATACTGTAAATGTATTTTCTCTTATGATTTTCTTAACACTCTCTTTTCTCTAGCTTACTTTAATGTCAGAATACAGTGTATAATACATATAACATACAAAATATGTGTTAATTGACTACTTATTATTGGTATAGCTTCCAGTCAACAATAGGCTATTAGTTTTGGGGGACTCAAAAGTTATATGGAGATTTTTGACTGTGGTAGGTCTTGGTACCCCTAACCCCTGGATAAACTGTTCAGGGATCACTGTATAGAAGTAATTTATACTGACTATAAAATATTCATATTTATATCCTGTTCCCCTCCCCAAAGGAACCACAATTGTTTCTTGTGAAAACATTGAGACTGCTTTTTGGGGGTATCTATATATGACACACAAATTAGTATTTTATTTTCCATCAAATGTCATATTATAAATATTCTACAATGACTTCCCCCTCTGCCCCAGTAATATCTCATAGACATCTTTTCATGTTGCTGTACTGCGATGGCTACATTTTTATTGTCTTGTTTAAATTATGATATATTTCTTTATTGGCAGACTTTTGCGTTGTTTCTCAGCTGTGTGTGCACGTGGGCTTGTGTGTGTGCATGTGTGTGAACATAAGCTTATAATTGTATACTTGGAGGGGTTGGCATGATATTCAAATTTTGGAGTTATGTTGGATTTATTTCTGGGATGGAGTATTTAAAATTTTGAAGACTGTTGATGAATATCTCTTTAAAAAGAATACAGTTTTATACTTTTACCCATGGTCTGTAAAACTTCAATCCAATCTCTGATGAAAAATTGGAAGACTAAATGTGAGAATGAATATAAGCAAAGCATTCGGGGGGAAAATATATTCTTTCACCAAATATTTAGGTATCTGGTATATGTTATAAAGTCTTAGATAACCAAAGAATATGAAATTTGCTTTTATGAAACTTATATGCTGGAAGATACTTTTAAACGTGAAGGTATCTGAAATCTTAACTTGAAAGTCAGTGTCAAAAGAGAGATGATACAAAGAGCTATATGTACATTCATTTATTAGATATTTCCTGAAGTCTTACTGTGTGCCTAACACATCGTGCTGTGTGGTAGGACCAAAGTGCTTATTAAGAAATCAAATAGAGGGTCTTGAACTCATTTAGTGTGTATTTTAAGTGTGGTAGCAAGGAAGGGAATGCAGGATGATGGACAATAAGCATGTAAACAAAAAAAGTAGAGTCAGATGTGTTATAAAATATATAATATTGCTTAAGACTATTTTGTGAAACAGTTTTATTGGTTTCCCTTTTTCTTTGTTACAATATAGGATGAAAGAGAGGGACCTATCAATGCCGAATTATCGGAAAAAGTGGGTTCAAACTTACCTATTCCTCCAGAAGAACGTAAATTAAAAGATGACTACATTGTGGATGTACAAGTAAGCTGTGTTGCTTTGGTTTTTAATGATACGTCTTTTAAAACTACTTCACAAAATAGAAAACTTCTGTGTGGTCACCATATTGTGTATTGTTACTTTTTCTTTTTGAACTGTTGTGCAATTGGCCTTAATACTGTTCACCTGCTAAGGATACTGCTTTTGAGAAAATGTAAAATTATCAATAATAAATGTGACCATTTTCTTTGTAGTAAAAGTTTGGGTGTAAGTTCTCATTTCTTAGAGTCCATTTTGGCTCACTATAATGGATCTTTGTCTCCAGATTTTTAGATGTTGGCAATTTTTTTCTAACTTACAACAAAAGAAAGTATTCATATGTAAAACAAAGTATTTTGATACCAAACTTATGTCACTCAGTGTGGAATATGAATTAATAGGTTAAAATATGTTTTATATATTTCTTATGTTACATTCTCAATATTATTTTCCATTTTGTACATCAGATTTTATGAAAGATGTTAAAAACTAGACCAGAGTATAAGCTGACCAGAGTGCTGTACCATCTGGAACCCATTTAATATCAGGAATAGCTGAAGGAACTAGGGATATTTGATCTGGAGGAAGAAGAACTAAGGAAAAACTAAGTATCTCAAATATTAACAAAAACAAACTTCAGCTCAAAATGAGGGAGAATTCTTTTTTTTTTTTTTAAATAAAATTAGAGCTATTTTATGACTTAATTGGGCTAAGTACAAATAGTGAGTTTCATTTTATTGGATCCTGGAAGATGTTTGTCACATGTTTGTACGTAAGAGTAAGAAAGTGTTCTCTGTAGCCCTTCTAGTTATATGACAATCCCAAACACTCCTGCCATTGTTCAGTCTCTAGAATTTTTATCATGGTGTACTCTTGCTCAAATACTTCGAAGTGCTCATTGTGTCTTATAGACCTGTGCTGTTCAGTATAGTAGCCACTAGCTACATTTGGCTATTGAGCACTGGAAATGCAGTTAGTCCAAATTGAGACTTGCTGTAAGTATTAAATACATATTGGATTTTGGAGACTTAGTAAAATAATAAAAAAAAAAAAGTAAAATATCTCATTGATTTTTTTTTAAATATTGAATACGTGTTAAAGTGATAATATAATATTCAATAATAATGTAATACTTCTTTTCTCAAGGCCTCTACCATAAAATGCAAACTATTTGTATTCCTTTGTGAATTTTTCATTTCAGTATAAATAATTCCCTAAATGATCATATTTTATATTCCTCTGACTCTATACCGTATGTTTTCTTTCTGCTCCCATACTGGGTCCTTTTTTTCTTCAAAGTCCTAGTTCTTCTAGTCCATAATAGTCTATAGATTCTCTTTTCCTTGACCTGAGCATGAGTACCTCTCACTTGATACTCACTTAATAAGCATTCGGTGTCTACTATGTGCCAGGGAACATGAAAATCAAGAGAACATAATTCTTACTCAAGACATTTATAGTATACTTGAAAAGTATACTATACTTTTCAGAGAGAAGGAGACCTAAATAAGGCAATTGAAGTGTTACAGATGCTGTCTTAAGTCTATACAGAGAATAGTAGAGGCATATAGAGGAAGAGGAATGGCTAATTCTATTTAGGGTTGGTTGTGGGGGAGAATGTGCTGATAGAGGTTTCAAATACGAACGGTGTTAGGTAGATTTCAGATTGTGTTTTGGAGGAGTGAATGGCCCAGAGCATCCAAGGACTGAAGTATTAGTGAGAATCATTTATTGCATTGTAATGTTACTCGTACATGCCCTGTGTTGTTGTTTATTGGTGCGCATTATCTTCTAAACTGCTCTGGGGCAAGGAGTGTGTGTTGTACTGTTTTATATATTTAAATATGATTTCTGTGTTGCTACTAGCATTAATTAAAGTAAGAGAGAAATATATGTAGGTCCTGATAGAAAATAGGAAAGAAGAAAGGCAAGCTCCTTTGTCCTAGTTTGTGAAATGCCATGAAAAATGTCTAGAGCTTGTACTTTAATATGACATGTATTCTTTGGGGGTTAATGTTGGAAGATAGGATTTTATAGAAGTACATTGTTGATACTGTCACTTTTGAAACATACTTTTATAAAATCCTGTATAGCTAAAGAGATAATTTATTAATCTCAACATTTAATAGAACTGACTTTTTTTTTAAACAGAATATGGAGTCAAAAAAGTTAAGTCCATCTGTGATTGAGACACTCCCTACAATTGATCTACATGAAGATTCTTCCAGTGTAGTTGTGGGCAGTGAAAACATTGAAAATATTTCCAGCTCATCTACCTCAGAGATCACTCCAATCTCAAAGCTTGAGTAAGTCATTTCAAAAAAAAAAAAAAAGAATCTCATTAGGTAATGATAGAAAAATGTCTTTATAAGATAAGGCAGTTTGAAACTCAGATTTGAAGTTTAGGCTATATAGCAGACCTAAGTTATGATGGCTGTGTTTTGCATTTTTATTTTATTTTAATGTAATGATCTTTTGATATGAGTATTCTCCCGAACTCAGTGAAGTTGATTAGACCTCAACCGTGAAATCTCTACATCACATAAAATGAGGTTCTACTTGTTTAAGAAACTACTTCTTTGAGTTATCTTCCCTGTAATTATCAAAGATTCAAATGTCAGATAATTCATTTCCATCAAGTATTACTGCAGCATTCCATTCATAGTTGTGTTTTTTTGCAAATAGCTACCTTTTTCAAACTTGATAATAAATGCTCAGAATACATAGCTGTAAGATTTCCTTAATTTAGAAAATCTATTATGGACTTTCCTAGTCCTTACAGCAACACTGCGAAGAACAAAATTCCCTTCTGTCATATTACATTAAGCATTTCCTTTATCAATGAATTAGTATATATATATATATATATATATATATATATATAAAGTGGATAGGACAATATCTAGCACATAGTAATAATATATGTGTCAGTTAATATTATCATCGCTACTTTTTTTTTTTTTTTTTTTTAACCACAAGCACTTTTTAAACACTTATTCTTCTCAAGAACGGAAGGGACTGGGGTAGAGGATGTTAGAGTTGCCATTTAGGTGTTTATCCTAGGTAAGGAAATAGAAGACATTCTTAGAGGTAATGATAGTATTTAAAAATTTAAAAATACTTATTCCAGAAATAATTTAAGGCTAGGTATTACATATCTGAACAGTACATCTTATTTTTCCATTATACTGAACATGACTGCTTAGTGAATTGGAAGTGAATAGGGGAGGGTGTGTATTTTTAAAATGAAATTCTAAAAGTGCCTTAACATAGTGAAATGTTTTGAGATAATAGATTATTTTTTGATACTATAGGCATCAACTCTAATACTGGTAGAATATACCAACAGACAGAGAGGAAACATTAGAGAAGATGCAATTAAAATAAATTTTAAGGGCACCTGGGTGGCTCGGCTCAGTGGTTAAGCATCCAACTCTTGATGTCAGCTCAGGTCATACTCTCAAGGTCATGAGATTGAGCCCCAAGTTGGGCTCTATGCTCAGCGTGGAGCCTGCCTTAAATTCTCTCTCCCTCTCCCCCTCCTGTCTCCACTTGGGTGTGCTAGTGCGCTCCCCTTCTCTTTCTCTATTAAATAAATACATACATACATAAATATAAAATCTTATTTTTTATGAGACCAAATACTAGACTATGATATTTTGTTTTGAAATTTGGTAATTATGTATTTAACAGCCAAAGCCATTAACAGATCAAGAGTCAGCAGCTGACTTTACATGATTTAAAATAAATAAATTCTTGAAAACAGCCTGTAGAACTGTAAAGCATTCTTCTCTGGTTTAGGTTATGTTTTGAAAATCACTAATACAGTTTTTAACTTAGGCCACATTATGTTCATTGAATTGCCAGATTGTCTTTTTTTGTTTCTATTTTTAGTGAAATAGAAAAATCTGGTACTATTCCTGTAGCCAAACCAAGTGAAACTGAGCAATCTGAAACTGATTGTGATGTTGGTGAGGCCCTCGAAGCCAATGCTCCCGTTGACCAGCCTTCCTTTGTCAGTCCACCTGAAAGGTGGGTGTGAGCTGTTGTTTGCCCTTTGTATAATTCTGTGTAATAGCAGTATCATGTTTGAATGGACTTTGGTGTGTGCTTAATTCCACTTTATGATCGAGAGAAAGCAAATCCCTTTCTGCGAGTGTCTTGCTCTATTTTGTACTTGATAATTTTAACAGTTTAGATTACATAAACTTGTTATTCAGCTAATTTTTTTTAATATGTCTTTTTGGTTTCAAATAGCCTTGTTGGCCAGCATATAGAAAATGTGTCATCTTCACATGGCAAAGGAAAAATAACAAAATCAGAGTTTGAATCAAAAGTTTCAGCAAGTGATCAGGCTAGTGGTGATCCAAAATCTTCATTGAATACTTCAGATAATTTAAAAAATGAGGTAGGTATATAACCTGCACTATTTCCTACTTTATTATATGCATTTTTAGTATCAGCTGATCTTGCAATTTGCTAACATGTTTGCTGTAAAATCAGGGATTAAGTAGTTAATGAGGACTATGGAACTGAGGTGTGTGAGCTGTGCTCCCTGACAGCAACTGGTTACTTCCTGGGTACTGTTTCCAGTATATTATTTATACATACAGTTGTTCCAAGTATGAACTGTCTTTATATAATTAAGTGGTTTTCTGTTACTGTCAACTGTTTGGTAGCAGATACATAAAGTCCTTATTTAAGCAGCTTCTTGGAGAGCTATATAGAAGAAGCTCTGATTATTAAATTCAGAATATCAGTTTAACTCCATATACATTATTAAATTTAGACTCTTCAACCAGAATTATTTTAGAGACATTTTTACCTTTTGTTATTTGTGTGCAGAATACACCTAGATCAGCTTATATTGAAGAGTATGATTTTTACAGTTACACTATCCCCAGGTAGCAGTTTTACTTTCTTTTCTCCTTTTGAGTTCTGCTTTGACTTCATATAGAGGCCAATGCAGAATTTCCTGAAGACGTGTTGACAGAGAAGTCTAGTCTTCCTTCAGGTAAGAAATAACTGAATAACAGAGATGAAGTCCACCCATGAACTGAACAAAAGTAAACCATGCAGAATCAAAGAGTAGTTCAAAGTACTGAGTACCACGTCCACATTTGTTCCTTTTTAATTTGAATCTTCTGTTTTCTACCTTCTCTTTCATATATGTTCAGTGAATCTCTACTCACAACTAACTAAACTTCCTTCTGGAGATTTTACTATCACTGTACCAGCTGTTTTTATGATGCTTCTTACAATTATAGGAGCTCAGCATTTCATAGTCCACCGTCTTGAAGGAACTAATTTTCCCAATGAAACCAAATCAAGCATATGTTATAGTTCAGTTGTCCACAGCCATAAATAAAATTAGACAAACATTACAAAAATGTCTCCTTTGGAGGTATTTAAGTATCAGATGTAAAGTTCAAGCACGGCAGCCAGTTTTGTTGCTGTTTTGCTTGTCTTCCTTAACCATTAGCAGGCCGAGACTGCTCTTCATTACCTAGGATATAAAAATGGTTTGTGAGTTTGTGCTAACAGGCAAAACGGTGTGATTTTTAACTGTATTAATATCCTGGAAAAATTATCATATAATGAGCACATTAAGAAATATCCAGTAATTTTGTGTGTTGCCCAGTTCAGGATAATATTTCCCAGTTAAGTTTGCGTGACCAGAGAGTTTTTTTTTTTTCTGATGCAAGATCTTTGTGTTATCCCTGTTATCTCAGGAATCTGAAAGACAGTGTTTGTCATACTGAGACAGCGTTTTACCAAGAGTTTTTATTGTATTGTTTAGTTCTCTGATTTGTTGCTAAGAGGTGATAGTGATTGCTTTGCCTGAGCCTCAATGAATGTATGTATGTATGTTCCTCTACTTTTGTTGTTCTGTTAGTATTTGGGTTTTATTCTTAAGTACTCAGGTAGGTTAATTTTTATAAATACATGTTTTTTTGCTTATTTTCTCATTGTGTTCAAACTAGGTTTTTATTTAATTTTTCAATTAATGGTAATACTAGCTCTTTAATCTTTCTGCTATTTTTTTTTTTAATAGCCACATACTTTATTTAGTCAGTTAGCTTGTCCTGCAAAACCCTCCAAGGTGGAGGTTGTATGGAGCCAATCTGCTGTCTTCCTAGAGGGAGATTATGGGTATTTGTATTCGTGTAATTCTAATAAACTAGTGTATTTCTGATTCTAAACTAGTGTAATTCTAATATGCTAGTATCAGTCCTTAGAAGTATGCTTTAAGATAGTATTAGTATTTGTTCTCAAAAATGTGCCCTACTATATACAGCACATATACACTGTATGAGACTTGGGCTGTTTATCAGAGTAAGCTATCTAAATAGATGTTGTGCACTTCTCAGGGAACTATTAATAAGTATGTTATGCATTGTTTTAGGAGTACAGAAATAAATAATTGAATGAGCATCTTTATATACAGTATTCAGCTTATGGAAAAAATTACAAATTAAATTGTGTGCCTATCCCCAGTTATATGTCTTCTCTCCTCTTCAGATAGAACATCTATGTCAAATTCAGCATATGTGTGTGTGTTTAAGAATGTGTTTTTAAACTTTTTCCAAAACTGCATTATTATAAACAGCATGTACATACTATTATTTGGCATATTTTGAAGTAATATAAAATGGTATCATTCTTGCCTTAAATATCATTTTCACCATTGTTTTTGAGATTTGTCTATTCATGTTTACAGTGTTGTATTTCACTACCACAATTTATCTGGTCTTCAATTAGTGGATATTTAGGTTGTTTCTAATTTTTTGATATTGCAAACAGTGCTGCAGTAAGCATTCTCATGCGTGTATTTTCTTAGGCACATGTGCATGTTTTCACTCATATTTATACATAGGAGTGGAATTATTGGGTCATAAGGTATGCACATCTTTACTTAATATTGCTAAATTTTTTTAAGTTTATTTATTTAAGTAATCTCTGCGCCCAGCGTGGAGCCTAAACTCAGGACCCCGACCCCAAGTTTGAGAGTTGCATGCTCTTCTGACCGAACCAGCCAGGCACCCTTAATATTACTAAATTTTGAATCCCCTTCAAAAGTCTAATAGATGTCCCATGGTTCAACAGACATGCCACACTTAAAACTCCATCAGATTGGTATTAATTTATTCAGTGTCTCTGGTTTTCATTTGCATTCCCCTGATAATTACTGAGATTGAGCATTTTATATTTTCTTTGCTGACTTTATTGTTCATCTCCTCCATTATTGATTTGTAGGTAGTCTGTAGTTGGTAGTAATCCTTTATTGGTTGCATATATTGCAACTACTTTCAGCTTGTGGTTTATTATACCATGTAGTTTATGGTCTTTTGGTACATTTAATTTTAAAATTTTAATCCAGCCAAATGTATTAGCCTTTTTTTTCAATGATTTATTCTTTCTTCACCTTGTTAAATCCTTTTATATATGAAGATTTTTCTGTACTTTCTTTAAAAAGCTTTGTTTTTCTTTAGACTCCTTGTGTTTCTTTACGTTTTTAAATCCACCTTAAATTTTTATGTGAATGGTAATTCGTGTTAAGGATCTTTTAGAAACGATATGCTACATATAAAATTAGTTAGCTTTCTTTAATGCCTGTATTATTTTAACTTAAATTTTTTTTTTTTAAAGATTTTATTTATTTATTCGACAGAGATAGAGACAGCCAGCGAGAGAGGGAACACAAGCAGGGGGAGTGGGAGAGGAAGAAGCAGGCTCATAGCAGAGGAGCCTGATGTGGGGCTTGATCCCAGAACGCTGGGATCACGCCCTGAGCTGAAGGCAGACGCTTAACCGCTGTGCCACCCAGGCGCCCCATTAACTTAAATTTTAAGATGGATGCATTACAACTATAGTATTTATTAATTTGTACAATTTTATGTGTAAGTAATTGTTTGCTTAGGATATAATATAGATTGTTTTTACAACCTATGCTTATATTGCTACTGTGAAGGAATACACCTTGTACTTAGGTAGATTTCAATTTTTTGCAAGAGAAACTCAACTTTTAAAACTTTTTACATTTCATTTTTTTGGAAATACTGTCTATCAACTATAAAATTGGACTTTAATTTCACAGAAACATTTGTACTTTTATAATTTATTAATCTGTTTTCTCTGTATTCTTTCACATTTCTTTCAGAGTTCTGATTATACAAAACCAGGGGAAATTGACCATACATCTGTAACAAGTCCCAAAGACCCAGAAGATATACCAACATTTGATGAATGGAAGAAGAAAGTTATGGAAGTAGAAAAAGAAAAAAGTATGGAAGCTCTGTGATTCCTTTTTTAAAATTAATTGGTTAATTATTTTTTTAGGACCTGGTTTAAATATGCATTTCTCTCCATAGTTGGTAAAATAAAATGAAACTTTTGAAAACTTTTTAAAGGCAAAAGTTACTAAGATGTATAATTATCAACATATGTAATTTACCTGTGTATAATTATATAGTTTTAGTCTTAAAATCCATTCTTGTAAATTATTAAATGAGGAAAAAGTAAGATAAAGTAGGCAGAGCAGTAGTTTTCATTTCAGGTTATAAGAGGAACATTGCACAGAAACTGTTATTTTTTTGTTTGCTTTTTGGGGTCTTGTCTGGAATATGAATGAAAGTTTTGAGTGATAAAGGTTTAAACTGTAAATAGAGTTGGACCGAGGTATTACAGTTTCTTTTCGTAAAGAAAGTCTGAGTTAAGAATTCTTAATGTTAGAAGGACAGCATTCATCCTTAATAAAATATGTATACACAATATTTTGATTCTCATGGATAAGCTTCATTTTGAGAATTATATTACTTAGACATAAATCAACTAATGTGAATTTTTGTAGTTAATTTGGTTTGGGGGTGTATTTTAAAGCCAATGAGGTAAAGTATTTTGAATTTCTTAATGGGTTTTAAAAACTATTCTCTTAAGCATTAAAACCTGTTCTTCAGTATACATCAGCTATTGCTTTTGAGATCATTGTTTGTTGGGAGTATTTTTAATCATAATCATCATATGTATGTGTTTATAATAAGGTTTGTCTGCAGGTCAGTCAATGCATCCATCTTCTAATGGAGGTCTACATGCAACAAAAAAAGTGCAGAAAAATCGAAATAATTATGCCTCAGTAGAATGTGGTGCCAAAATTTTGGCAGCTAATCCAGAAGCCAAGGTACTTAACTGTAAAATTCTTCTATACTGCAGGACACTAGTACTTTATTAAAGGCAGCAGTTTGCTGAGAACTATATTTTAACATGAGCTATTTTTCTGATTCACTGATAAATGTAGGATTATGCTTTTAAAGACATTTTCTTGGATGAATTCTTAGTTATATTGGTTGATACATTGCACCTTTTTTATTTCTTTCAAAGACTGTTTTTTTAGATCAGTTAAGGTTCACAGCAAAATTGAGAGACGGGTAGAGAGATTTCTTATGTATCCCTTACCCCCACACATGTTTAGCCTCCTCCATTATCAACATACTTCCCACCAGAGTGATACATTTGCTGCAGTTGATTAACTTACACTGACACATTATTATCACCTGAAGTCCGTAGTTTGCCTTAGGGTTCACTCTTAATCATACAGTCTATGGGTTTAAACAAATGTATAATGACATGTATCGATCATAATAGTATCAGACAGAGTATTTTTACTGCCCTAAAAATCCTCCGTGCTCCACCTATTCATCCCTCCCTCCCCTCAACCCCTGATCTGTTTACTATCTTCATAGATTTGTCTTCTCCAGAATGTCATGTAGTTGGACTCATACTGTATGTAGCCTTTTCAGGTTGGCTTCTTTCATGTAGTAATATGCATTTAAGTTTTGTCCATGGCTTTATAGCTCATTTCTTTTTAGTGCTGAATAATGTTCTGTTGTCTGGATGTGCCACAGTTTATCTCTTCATCCACTGAAGGGCATTGATCCTGTCTTTTAACTTTTAAAACCTATTTAAAATTTTAAAAAGAAAATAGCTATTAGAACATCATTTTTCCTTTATAGTAACAGACATTTAATTTAAAATGTTTTTATAAGGCTAACTTAACACTATAGACATAACCAGTAAATTTTAGCCATTTTTATGCCTTCTTCTTAAATCACTGTTTCAGAATCTTAGTATTTTAAGATCTAAAAATATAGAAATCCTAGATATCTTTAGAGCTGAAATATTTTTCCTTAAGTAATTTATTCCCTTCCCCCTTTTTAAAATAGAGCACATCTGCTATTCTTATAGAAAATATGGATCTTTATATGTTGAATCCTTGCAGCACTAAAATTTGGTAAGTAATATAAAATTTAATAAAGTGCATTCTATGTGTGTACGTATTATGTTAAGCTTTTATGTTAGGATTAGACTGATTTGTTCTTGTAGTCATTTAAAAAGCATTTATGATTGATAGGTGCTGGTACTGTACCTACCTTAGGGATACAGATACAATTCTGGGTTACAGAATTGAAGACAATACCTTTCCTTTTAAGAAGGTCACAGCCACAGACAAAAAATAGGTCCAGCCAGATAATTATGAAATAATATAAAAAATATTGCTGAAAGGTTATTACAGGAACAGAGATGATATGTAACTGTGAGAGAGGATGAGAGAGGGCTTCCTAGAAGCGGTAATTCCTGAGCTGAAGCTTGACAGATTCATAGGAAGTCACAGATGAGGAAGAGGTATTTAGGAAGTATAAGAATAAGGGAATAGTGCTAAAAGGAGCGTATATCTTATGGTCAGCTATAAGTAGAAGCAACCTGAAGAAGTTATTTTAGTCATGATAAGAAAAAAAGTATAGTTAGAGTAATCATGGAGGAGGAGACAGGAGATTTAGTTTACCAATAACCAGGCCATCCAATGCTGTGTATACTTAGCTTAAAATTTTTTGAAGTTTGTTAAAGACCGTGGAGGGAATTGTTTGCTTTAAGTAAGGAAGTGATAATGATTTCACTGGTGTTTTAAGAAGGCTTGTCCTCAAAGGATGGCCTACAGCAGAATGCAATTGGGAGTAGGGAAACCCGTTAGGAAGCTGCTTTAATTAAGGAATTGGCAGTGTAGATACAGAAGAGAGGGGGATATGAAAGATACTTATAGCAGATAAAATTGGCAGCTCTTGGTTAGTTGCTGGATGTGGAGAGGGTCATCCAGGAAATCTCCCAGGATTTTGACTCCTGTTTGGATCTACGATTCTGCCATTAACTAAGAATATAGGCAAGGGAACAGACTTATGGAGGAAAATAATGTGTGATATACCAACAGTTTTATTAGATTGATTTAATTGCTCAAAAGCAGCTGTTCAAAAAAGAATTGAGATAAATCACTGCCATCATATTGATTTACTAAAAATATATATATTGATTTTTTTAATTTGAAGAGAAACTCTTTAAACTTTAAAGATAATGCTTATTTTCTATTCTTGGCCTTCACTCCTTTTGGTACATTTACACCACAAATTATTTAAGGGTATTAAGGATAATTTAAAAGTTTATTTTTCCTTATGTTATAAATTGGATTTGAGGAAATGATTATCTGAGATTATAATTAAAGTGTTATTTTGAGATTTTTGTTTTTATTTGTAGGAGCCTTTATAGTCAGTAACAGCTCAAGTGTTTATGCTTCAAAATTTTGTATTTCAAGCAGAGACATGCTGGGATGAAGTTATATGAAGTCATAGCTACCCATTTGTATTTTAACGTTTCTGCCAAACAGCATGCATTTCTGTATATGCATTTACTGCATATTTAGTTTTTGCTTATTTACGTATGTGTCTTTTCACTGTATAATTGAACTTCAGAGTACGTTTAACTGATTTCACCTGATTTAAGTAGGTTAATCCCCTTAAGGTATATTAAAACCACACAGTCTTACTGTAGTTTTATAGGTCTTAATGTCTGGTAGATTAAGTTTCTACCTCATCTTCCTCAAAACTTTCTTCACTATTCTTGTTTTAAAATTCAAGTTAGTTAACATGTAGTGTAGTATTGGTTTCAGGAGTAGACTTTAATGATTCATCACTTACATATAACACCCAGTGCTCATCACAAGTGCCCTCCTTAATGCCCATCACCCATTTAGCCTATCCCCCCAAAACACCTCCCCTCGAACAACCCTGTTTGTTCTCTATAGTTAAGAGTTGCTTATAGTTTGCTTCCCGCTATGTTTTTATCTTACTTTTCCTTCCCTTCCCCTATGTTCATCTGTTTTGTTTCTTAAATTCCACATATGAGTGAAAGCCTATGGTATTTGTCTTTTCCGACTGACTTATTTCGCTTAGCATAATGCACTCTAGTTCTGTCCATGTTGTTGCAAATGGCAAGATTTCATTCTTTTTGGTGTCTGAGTAATATTCAATTGTGTATACACACACACACACACACACACATCTTTATCCATTCATCACTTGAATGGATACTTGGGCTCTTTCCATAGTATGGCTATTGTTGATAATGCTGCTATAAACATCAGGGTGCATATACCTCTTCAAATCTATATTTTTGTATCCTGTTGGTAAATACCTAATAGTGCATTCCTGGGTTACAAGGTACTATTTTCAACTTTTTTGAGGAACCTCCATGCTGTTTTCCAAAGTGGCTGTACCAGTTTGCATTCCCACCAATAGTGCATGAGGGTTTCCCTTTCTGTCATCCTCACCAACATCTGTTGTTTCCTGTGTTGTTAATTTTAGCTGTTCTCCCAGGTGTGAGGTGGTATCTTATCGTGGTTTTGATTTGTGTTTCGCTGATAATGAGTGATGTTGAGCATCTTTTCATGTGTCTGTTAGCCATCTGTATGTCTTGTTTGGAGAAGTGTCTATTCATGTCTTCTGCCCATTTCTTAACTGGATGATTTGGTTTTTGAGTGTTGAGTTTGATAAGTTCTTTATAGGTTTTGGATTCTAAGCCTTTTTCTGATACTTCATTTGCAAATATCTTCTCCCATTCCGTAGGCTGCCTTTTAGTTTTGTTGATTGTTTCCTTTGCTATGCAGAAGCTTTTTATCCCGATGAAGTCCCAATAGTTCAGTTTTGCTGTTGTTTCTCTTGCCACTGGCAACATGTCTGGTAAAAAGTTGCTCTGGCCAAGGTCAAAGAGGTTATTGCCTGTGTTCTCTAGGATTTTGATGGTTTCATGTTTCACCTTTGGATCTTTCATCTGCTTTGAATTTATTTTTGTGTATGGTGTAAGAAAGTGGTCCAGTTTCATTCTTTTGCATTTTGCTATCCAGTTTTCCCAACACCATTTGTTGAAGAGACTTTTTTTCATTGGATATTCTTTCGTGCTTTGTCGAAGATTAGTTGACCAGATAGTTGCGGGTACATTTCTGGGTTCTCTGTTCTATTCCATTGATCTGTGTGTCTGTTTTTGTGTCACTACCACACTGCCTTGATTATTACAGCTTCGTAATACAGCTTGAAGTTCAGAATTGTGATGCTTCCTGCTTTGCTTTTCTTTTTCAGTATTACTTTGGCTATTCAGGGTCTTTTCTGGATCCATACAAATTTTAGAATTGTTTGTTCTAGCTGTGTGGAAAATGCTGGTATTATTTTGATAGGAATTGCATTGAATGTATAGATTACTTCAGGTAGTATAGATATTTTAACAGTATTTACTGTTCCAATCCATGAGCATCTAATGTTTTTCCATTTCTTTGTGTCTTCAATTTTTTCGTAAGTGTTCTGTAGCTTTTAGAGTACAGATCTTTTACTTCTTCCATTAGTTTATTCCTAGGTATCTTACCGTGTTTGGTGCAGTTGTAAATGCGCTCAACACCTTTATTTCTCCTTTTGCTGCTTCATTATTGGTGTATAGAAATGCAACAGATTTCTGTACGTTGATTTTCTATCTCGCAACTTTGCTGAATTGATGTATCAGTTCTAGCAATTTTTGGGGTGGAATCTTGCAGGTTTTCTACACAGACTATCATGTCCTCTTCGAAGAGTGAAAGTTTGACTTCGTCTTTGCTGATTTGGGTGTCTTTTATTTTTGTTGTCTGATTGCTGAGCCTAGGACTTCCAGTACTATGTTGAACAACAGTGGTGAGAGTGGACATACCTACCATGTTCCTGACCTTAGGGGAAAAGCTTTGTTTTTCCCTAATGAGGATGATATTAGCTGTGGGACTTTGATATATGGCCTTTATGGTGTTGAGGTATCTACCCCTACTTTGTTGAGGGTTTTTATCAAGTTAAGGGTGCTGTATTTTGTCAAATGCTTTCTCTGCATTTTTTGAGAAGATCATATGGTTCTTATCCTTTCCTTTATTAGTGTGGTGTATGGTGTTGATTGATTTGAGAATATTGAACCACCCTTGCAGCCCAGGAATAAATCCCATTAGATCATGATAATTCTTTTAATATAAGATTTGATTTGCTAGTGTCTTGTTGAGAATTTTTGCATCCATGTTCATCAGGGATATTGTTCTCTAATTCTCCTTTTTAGTGGGGTCTGTGTCTGGTTTTGGAATCAAGGTAATGCCGGCTTCGTAGAATAAGTTTGGAAGTTTTCCTTCCATTTCTATTTTTTTGGAATAGTTTCAGAAGAATTGATATTAACTCTTATTTAAATGGTTGGTAGAATTACCCCTGGGAATCCATCTGGCCCAACAAACTCTTGTTTGTTGGTTGATTTTTGATTACTGATTCAATTTCTTTGCTGGTTATGTGTCTGTTCAGGTTTTCTATTCCAGTTCATTTTTGGTGGTTTATATGTTTCTAGGAATTTATGCATTTCTTCCAGGTTGCCCAATTCGGTGGAATGTAATTGCTCATAATATATTCTCTTGTAATTGTATTTCTGCAGTATTGGTTGTGATCTGTCCTCTTTCATTACCGATTTTATTTATTTGTATCCTTTCTCTTTTTGATAAGTCTGGCTAAGGGTTTGTCAATTTTGTTAATTCTTTCAAAGAACCAGCTCCTAATTTCGTTGATCTATTTTTTTTAAATTTCTGTATTATTTATTTCTGCTCTAATCTTTATTATTTTCCTTCTTCTGCTGGTTTTGAACTTTATTTGCTGTTCTTTTCCAACTCCTTTTGGTGTAAGATTAGGTTGTGTATTTGAGACTTTTATTGCTTCTTGTGGAAGGCCTGTATTGCTGTATACTTCCCTCTCATGACAGACCGCCTTTGCTGCATCCCAAAGGTTTTGGACTGTCATGTTTTCATTTCCATTTGCTTCCATGTATTTTAAAAATTTTTTCTTTAATTTCTTGGTTAACCCATTCATTCTTTAGTAGGATGTTATTTAACCTCCATGTATTGGTGGTCTTTCCAAATTTCTTCTTGTGGTTGACTTCAGGTTTCGTAGTGTCATGGTCTGAAAATACTCATGGTATGATCTCAGTCTTTGTGTTCTGATTGAGACCTGATTTGTGACCCACTATGTGATGTATTGTGGAGAATGTTCCATTTGCACTTGAGAAGAATGTGTATTCTGCTAGGTTAGCACTAAATGTTCTGAATGTATTTGTTCAGTCCATATGATCCACTGTGTCATTCAAAGCCATTGTCTCCTTGTTGATCTTCTGCTTAGATGATCTGTCCATTGCTGTAAGCGGGGGTGTTCAAGTCCCCTTCTAGTATTGTATTACTATCAATGAGTTTAAGTTTGTTATTAATTGATGTATATACTTTATATATGGCTGCTCTGATGATGGGGGCATAAATATTTACAAATGTTAGATCTTCTAGTTGGATAGACATCTTTATAATGATCTTAGTGCCCTTCTCCATCTCAGAATCTAGTTTGTCTGATCTAAGTATGGCTGCTCCAGTTTTCTTTTGATGTCCATTAGCATGATAGATGGTTCTCCACCCCCTCACTTTTAATATGCAGGCGTGTTTGGGTGTAAAATGAGTCTCTTGTAAGCAGCATATTGATGGGTCTTTTTTTTTTTTCTTAATCCATTCGGATAGCCTCTGTCTTTTGTTTGGAGCATTGAGTTCATTTACATTCAGAGCAATTATTGATATGAATTTAGTGCCATTGTATTATCTGTAAAGCCGCTGTTCCTGTAGATTATCCCTGTTCCTTTATACTCTTTGTTGCTTGTGGTCTCTCTTTCCTCTCAAGGGGTCCCCTTTAATATTTCCTGCAGAGCGAGTTTAGTGTTCACAGACTGCTTTAGTTTTTGCTTGTCTTGGAAACTCTTTATCTCTGCTTCTATTCTGAATGACAGCCTTACTGGATAGAGTACTCTTGGCTATATATTCTTCCCATTTAGCACATTGAATATATGCCACTTTTTTCTGGCCTGCCAAGTTTCTCTGGATAGATCTGCTGCTAAACTTATGTGTCTGCAATTGTAGGTTAAGGACCTTTTGTCCCTAGGTGCTGTTAGAATTCTCTCTTTATCTTTGTATTTTGCAAGTTTCTCTGTGATATGTCTTGGTGTTGACCTGTTTCTGTTGATTTTGAGGGGGAGTTCTCTTTGCCTCTTAGACTTGAATGTGTTTCTTTCCCCGGATTAGGAAAGTTCCGAGCTATAATTTCTTCAAATAAACCTTCTGCCTTTTTTTCCTGCTCTTCTTCTTCTGGGACTCCTATGATGGGGATATTACTGTGCTTTGTGGAATTGCTGAGTTTCCTAAGTTTATATTCATGATCTACTAGTTTTCTTTTCTTCCTCTTTTCATCTTCATTATTTTCCATAATTTTATCTTCTATATCACCTATTCGTTCTTCTGTTTCTTCCATCCACATGGTGATTATATTCAGTCAGTTCTGCAGTATCTCAGTTGTAGCATTTTTTTTTTCAGCCTAACTAGTTTTTAGGTCTTTTACCTCTGCAGCAAGGGTTTCTCTGGTGTCTTCTATGCTTTTTCAAGCCCACCTAATGTTTTTTAAAATTAATTTATTAGAGAGAGAGAAGGCACATGGGAGCAGGGGGAAGAACAGAGGGAGAGAGAGAATTCTTAAGCAGACTCCCCACTTAGCATGGAGCCCAGCATAGGGTTTGATCCTAGGACCCTGAGATCATGACCTGAGCTGAAATCAAGAGTTGGTCACTTAACTGACTGAGCCACCCAGGCATCCCAACAAAATGTAATTTTTAAAAATATATTTACAATTGCAACAAGTAGCTGCCCAGAAATGAATTTAACAAGATATATAATATTTCATAAAAATTTTTAAAAATAATTTACTGAAAGACATTAAAAGACAAAAAAGGGTATGTCCTGTTTATACATAAGAAAACTCAGTATCTGAGTCATCCGAATTTTCAGTAAAATTCCAAACAAAATTTGACGTGACATTTGGGGAATTCAACAGGACAAGTCTGAGATTAATAAGAAAAAAGCAGAAGCAGAAGAATGGCTTCTGCTATTCTGATGGTCCTGAGGAATATGATGCAAAGACTTACTGCCAGATACTAAGATCCACAAAGCTAATGAAAGTATAGTGTTACTGCAGGTGGTGATAAACTGACCAATGGAACAGAGCAGGGAGTGCAGAACAGGGAGTGCAGAAACAAACCCATGCTTATAAGGAAACTTCATGATAAAGGTACGTCGTAAATCAGAGGTAAAGTGTGGAACTACTGAATAAACAATGTAGTTGAACCTACCTGTCTTATAATTTTGGATTTTTTAAATGTCAGATCTCTCTGACAAAAGAAAAAAAAGGATATCTTAAATTTTTTAATTCTATAGAAAATTTGCCTTTTGCCTTTAGGTTTTTGATCCCAGTGGAATTTTTTTTATATGGTGTGTAGGAGGGATTCATTCTTCCCTCCCCATTTTTCTGTTTAGGTAAATTTTTTTTAAAAAATCAGGCTTATCTTAACAAACAAATCAAAGCACAGCTAGTTAAGGGTCCAAGCACTCCCCACTGCAAGCAAGAAGGAATTCTGCAAAGGACTGACCTGTAGGGAAGAGCAGCCAAACACAACAGCAGAGTGCACACAGCATACACCAGAAACACTTCCTGAAGTGCCAGGCCCTGGACAGTGTATGACCCCTTCTTAATATAGCATTACTCTCAGGAACAGGAAACATTACAAGCTTTCATAATATGCAAAAGACAGAAACCTAGACAAAATGACAAGACGGAGGAATTTTCCCCAAAAGAAATATCAGTAAGAAATCACAGCCAGGGATTTGCTCAAAACAGTTAACAGAGAATGTACCTGAACAAGAATTTAGAACAACATTCATAAGAATACTAGTCGGGTTTGGGGCACCTGGTGGGCCAGCTCTTGATTTTGGGCCCTGCGCTCAGCTGAGAAGTCTGCTTGTGGATTCTCTCTCTTCTTCCTCTGTCCCTCCCCCCCGCTCACACTCATGTGCATGCTTTCTCTCTCTCTCAAATAAATAAGTAAATCTTTTTAAAAATTACATTTTGTTGTATATAGATGTCCAGTTTTTTGTATATGGATCTCATATCTAGCTATCTTTTTATATTCTCTTTTTCTAATAATATATAGATTTTTCTTTGGGATTTCTGTGTAGAAAATTATAGCTTCCCTACAGATTTTTCTTTTTAAAAACATTTAAAAATCCTTTTCATTGTACTTTACTTTCTTTTTGTCATTACATGCTGGCAAGGTCCCTGAGAAAATTCTGAATAGAAACAGAGATAGTAGGCAGTGAGTGTCATCTTATTCCTTAATTTGAAGGCATTGCTTCTAACCTTGTACCATTAGGTATCTTCTAAGTTTGGAATTCAGTTATTAAACTATCTGGGCCTGTGGGAAGATACTAATTTTCTTTTAAGGGTGTAATTTAAAAACTGAGTAATATGTTCACATAGTTCAAACCCAAAAAGGTACCTCAGAAGGGTAGGGAAGTTACAGTGAGAGATATTCTTCCAATCTCTGTCATCCATCTTCTTATTCAGTGTTAAATTTTTAGGTATCCTTTTAGTTTCTTATGTAAATGCAAATGTAGATTTTTATTGATCTCCCTCTTTTCATAGAACTTCATATATTATACACACTGTTTTTTACCTTGAGTTAAATTTTAATATCTGGTCATCTTTTTTTTTTTTTTTTAAAGATTTTATTTATTTATTTGACACAGAGAGAGAGGGAGAGAGCAAGCAAGCAGGGGGAGGGGCAGGCAGGGGAGAAACAGGCTCACCGCTGAGCAAGGAGCCCAATGCAGGTGTCGATCCCAGGACCCTGGGATCATGATCTGGTCATCTTTCTATTTTGTTCATAGAAAACTTTTTCATTTTTTTTGATAGCTGTATAATGTTTCATTATATGGTTTTACCAATATTCAATTAGTCTTCTGATGGTGGATATTTGGTATTTTAATCTTTTCCTGTGGCAGACAGTGTTACTATAAATAAGCTTGGGCATGTTCCATTTTGTATTGGTGTGAGTAGATGGACATGTTTTCAAACTACTTTTAAAAGAAATAGTTATAAGACTGTTTAGGTTTACTATTTATTCTTTTTTTTTTTTTAAGATTTTATTTATTTATTTGACAGAGATAGAGACAGCCAGCGAGAGAGGGAACACAAGCAGGGGGAGTGGGAGAGGAAGAAGCAGGCTCATAGCGGAAGAGCCTGATGTGGGGCTCAATCCCGGAACACCGGGATCACGCCCTGAGCCGAAGGCAGACACTTAACCGCTGTGCCACCCAGGCGCCCCTATTTATTCTTGAGTTAGTTTTGGTAAATTTTATTTTTCTAGGAATTTGTCTTTAATGCATTTTCAAAGTTTTTGTAATATAGTTGTTGTAGTATTCTTTTATTTTTTTTAATGATTTAAAAAAAAATCCTAATATTTTATTATATGTCTTCTCTCCACAGACCAGTTTGAGTTTATTGATTCCCTCTATCATGTCTTTTTTCTGTTTTATGGATTCCTGCTTGAAACTCTATCGTCTTATATTTTCTTTTAAGTTTAGTCTGTTGAACTTAATTTTTTTTCAGATATACACATTAAGGTTATAAATTTCCTTCCTAATTGTATCAACTAAATTTTGATACATGGTGTTTTATCACACTACTCTTGTGTTTAGATCTCTGATCTTTTACAATTCCTGACCTATAAATAATTAAAAGAAGCATATTGAAACTGAATTTGTCAACTTTTATATGTACTTCTAGTGATTTGCATAGAATATTCTCTGCTTCTAAGAAAACAAAAAAAAGGCAAGAAAAATGAGAGCATTTTAACATCAACTAATTGAGGAATAATTACATAACTGCTTATATTTTATATATTATGAGGCTATTAGGTACATACAAGTTTTAGAATTGTTAAATCTTCTTGCTGAATTCCCTTTTTTCGTGTTTTTTTTTTAATTTAAATTCAGTTAGCCAAAATATAGTACATCATTAGTTTCAGATGTAGAGTTCAGTAATTCATCAGTTGCGTATAACACCCAGTGCTCATCACATTGAATTCACTTTTTATACCTGGTAGTACATTTGTTTGAAAGCTTATTCTTTCTGATATATAGCTCATGTCTTAGAAATGGAGAACATTGTATGCAAAAGAAAGAGGTGGGGGTTGACTTTTTCCCCCTGCTCTTATAAACTGTGCCTTGCTATATTACAATGTATATACAGGGGTGAATGTTTGGAGCTATATGTCCTTAGGATAAATTTCTGAAAGTGTATTGCTAAATCAAAGACTGTGGTACTCCTTGAGACCATGTATATATGCCAAACTGCCCTCTAGACTAGTCACTTTACACTTTTGCTAGCTTTCCTTAGTGAAGTCATTCCTTCTCCAAGAGTGTTCTTTGTCATTAAAAAAAGAACCTTTTAAAAAAATATTTTAAAATATTTTAAAAAATATTGTAGGACAAAAGCAATATCTTGTGTTATTTATAGTTACCCCACCCCCTCAACTAACGATATGCTTGGGAAAATAACTTAATGGAAGTCTAGTTTATGTGAATTGTTTATGTTTAACATGAACTATTATTTTGGTTGGCTTATTTCAATAATTGTCTTATGTTCTTTTTAAAGGTTTGTTATTGAACTTTGTGAACCAATTCAAGTAAAACAGCTTGATATTGCAAATTATGAATTATTTTCTTCAACGCCTAAAGACTTCTTGGTTTCTATCAGTGACAGGTAAATTCTAAAGCTGCTTTCTACAAGTTTATGTTGGATCTCCAGAATAAAAATTTTAAAATAGGTCACTTTTTAAAACTTTATTTTATTTTTTAATGTATCATTTTGTAAGAATATTAGTAATATTATAGAATTAGGTACTTGCTAATCAACTTACTTTCATTAAATTTATAATCATATGATGTTCCTTTATCATATGATTATATGGTGAGGAAACAGACAAAGGTTAAATAGCTTGCCGAATTGGGGAATCGGGATTCAAACCTAGATCTGTATGACTTCAGAGTCCTTATTTTTAATTATTATTATGCTCTGTTGCTGCCAGACACTTTTTTAAAAAAGTTATTAAAAACTTTCATGAATACTTCATTTTATATATCATGAGGTATATTTTTGTTAAAGTATATTTTCAAAACTTTGTTATGTGTGTGTGCTTATAAAAGAATTAACATAAGGAATTTGGTAAAGTATAAAAATCTATTCAGTCAGATAATATTAGCATTTTAATATATTCCTCCCAGGCTTTTCTGTATATTTATATATTTACTAATTCTATTTAAAAAATCAGGTTTTACTGCTTATATCCTGATAATATCCTTTTGTCTTTTAAACACACCATTTAAAAATTTTTATTTGAGTATAATTAACATGATGCTACATTAGTTTCAGGTGTACAACATATTGATTCAGTAATTCTATACATTCAGTATACCATTTTTAATGAATAGTTTATATATTCCCCCCACTGGAGGGATGTACTCATTCAATAAATACTTTTCGAGTGTCTCTGATGTGGCATGTAGAATGCTGTTATTTATTTAGCCATTCTTCTGTTGTTGATCATTAATGGTTTTCCATCCTCTTTCTTCTTCCACCTCACACTCTGCACTGCATATATGCAGTTACTGAAATTAATTCTCAGGACCTCTTGAATTCCATCCATTTTTCACTTAATAACCTTGCTCAGATCACTTCTTTTTCTCTAACCTGTAATTTTCTACATGTCAAGTGGACATACGTGGCTTTGACAAGTGTTTTTTTGTTTTAAGAGTACTCCATTACTTTGAGGGATTTTTAAAACACTGTAGTAAACAAAAATAATACTTTAAGGCTTTTATGTTTGATTTTCTTTTAAAGAGGGGGACATCTATGTAAGATCTGTGAAATTCCAGTCTAATGGTAAAGGATTTTTTCTGTTTCCCTTTCCACCAGCACTTTTATTTATATTTTATATCATCACACACTTGGTAGTACCTCCTTCCAAAACAATCTCTTGGCTACTCTCTGTTTTAAAACCTCTAGTTTACTTGGAAGCCCAAGAAGCCGTTTTGGTCCTACTTTTTGTCTTCTTCCTTTCTTGTTTTCTCTTTGATAATGGTGTGATTTTTGCAAGGTATTCTTTCCCTGTGAAGAGGAAAGAGTTTAGTTGGAAAAGAAAATGCATTTCTTCAACTCAATATTTTACTCCTTTTTAAACTATGTTGAGTGTGTGCACCTGGAGAGGAAAAAAAGAAACGATATATTTTGAGGATGTGATGGAACCTCTCAATATGTGGTTTATGATTTTTTAAAAAGAATGTTCATATTTATATTTCCTAGATATCCCACAAATAAGTGGATTAAGCTGGGTACTTTTCATGGTAGAGATGAGAGGAATGTCCAGAGTTTCCCTTTAGATGAACAGATGTATGCAAAATATGTGAAGGTAATGTTAATACCTACAGGACTATGTTTTATAATGAAAACATACCTATTATTCATACCTTTTTATACCTCACCCCACCTTTTTAGAAATCATAAAACTTAAAAGGAAATTTAATGCAATGTTCTTTTTGATAAAATGATTCTCACTTGCATTTATTATTTTATGAAACAAGTATTAATACATTCCCTTTTGTATAACTGGAAACTTAGGCTAATTTTTTTGATATTTGCAGCTCTGATGAAATTTCAAATATTGTCTTAATGTTTTTTTTGAGTCTTTATGTAAAATGTCATCTATGTTCATAGTATCATGTCTTTATTTCAAAGCCCAAATCACTGTTAGTCACTGAAGTCTTTAAAGCAGGTCTGATTTTTTTTATTAGAATCTGATTCTTAGATTGTTTTAATTTTAATATCCAATTATTTGTCTGATATCTTTTGCCTTTTCTATTGTACATTCAGTATTTTTTGTCCAAATACCAATTTCAGATAAACTTTTTAAGACTTACGTTCAGTATTCCTGCTGCTTCCTCCACCAATGTAGAGATGGAATTATCTACCAAAGTAGAATTACCACTCTTGAATTGGATTTTAGACAAAATATAGGAATTTCCTACTCCTCTCTTCCCCTCTTTTTTTTTTTCTCTTTAAAATAATAGCACACCTTAAAGTACCACTGTGTTTATAATATGACCTTTCGGAATGAGAGCAGCTCTAATTTCTATCTTTTCTTCTTTAAATGTGAGAACTTTTAAAGCTACCTGATTGTCTTCTGGGATTATACTGTCTGTGTCTTTTTAAAGCATGTATTAAATTGGCTTCTATGAATGGGTAAACTTGTAGTATTCCTAGTCTCAATATAAAAATGCTAAATTCTATTTTTAAAATACAGTTGATATTCTCAGTTAATGGTTCAACAGTATTCAGAAAAATGAAGGTATATTTTCCATTTTTTTAAACAATTGTCTAACGACCTTTTTATATAGCAGTTTCTACACTGTGATAAAGAAAAATTTTAAAAATTATTTGGCAGGTGATACAATTGTATTTAATTCTACAATTAAGGCAACCCACATGTTAATGAAATAGTTCCAAGAATCATTCTTCATACCATCTACTTTATTAATAATGGCAGAACGTAATTTATTGGTAGTATAAAAAGTGCCATTTCCTTCTTGGTTGTTCTTATGGTGGAACACTATAGAGCATCTTGATGATGACTTTTCTAATAAGTTCTTTTTGGTAGCATTAATTCTAAAAGCAAAAAACATTTAATTCTAATTCTAATGTTGATAAACATGTAAGTTTACCTGGGTTTTCTTTATCCCAGAACTAAACCCAGATGTACAGTCTACTTTTTAATAGCCTATATTTTAAAAGTGGATTGAGATATATATTTCAGTTCTGTAAGTTATACTTGAAATAACATAGCATTCTAAAACTTCATGTTTTCCCTAAAAAATTTGTATACGATATGGTACAAGAATAAATATTATTTTATATTATCCTAGTTAATCTTTTTATCAATATGTATGTACATGTGTATATCCACATATGTATCTATATATATATAGATATATACATGATACATATCTATAATATTTGAATTAATATAAGCCACAGTTTGTTTCTAGATACTCTTTATTACTTTTAGAATGCTTTTATTTCTGACAGATAAATAAAACAGCAGAAATGAAATTTAGGTTATTCAGCTTAACCTTAAAGTTAATTTATTTCATTACACTTAGATTATACTTTCTAGCTAGTGATGGTAAAAATTTAAATCATTGATTTGATTTCTGCAAAGAAATAAGAGTACTACAATGTTATCCATCACAGTACATTGCTTTCTATAATTATACAATATAATTTACAAATATTAAATGTTGCTTATGGCATGTTATCCAGACTTTGGAACTGATTTCTTTTTCTTTTCCTTTCTCTTGCTTCAGATGTTCATCAAGTACATAAAGGTTAGCAACCTTCTCTTTTGCAATATTGAATAACAGGGCATGGCATATTACTGCATGGCAAAAAAGCAAAACTTTACAATTATTGATTTTTGGGGGAAATGAGGACTTTATTTTTAGAAATGTTATAATGAAAGAAACCGAATATATTGTTAGATAATCTCACATACACTGTGCTTTTATTCTTTAGGTAGAGTTGGTATCACATTTTGGATCAGAGCACTTTTGTCCATTAAGCCTTATAAGGTAATACAGAACAAGAGACATTTATCGAGTTATTAAAAAAAAAAAAGGTACACAAAAATCCCAGCATAATTAAAGTGAAGAAATAATTTTCTATTATGTAAAGTTAACACTACAGAATATAAGCTGTTAAACCCTTTTTGTTCTTGAATCCGTTTTAGAAAAATATAAAAATTTGCTCTAAGAAAAAATAGTCATTATGTGTGTCTGGTCTAGCTTGCTTGCTATTTTGCTGTGATGATAGTATATGGAAAATTCTTAGACTAATAAAACTGGCCATCACATTTTTAAATGCCTTAATTAGATAAAATTTTAATGGAAACAATGGATGGATGACTATAGTGTAAGAAGGTCGTAATTTTGGAGTCCAAAAGCTAATGGCCCTCAAAAAATGATGAAAGAAATGAAGAGATGAGTCTTAACAACTCTGTTTTTGTTTTGAAAGTCTTTAATTAAATTGTTTTTAATAGGGTATTTGGCACTAGCATGGTCGAAGAATATGAGGAGATTGCTGATTCCCAGTATCAGTCAGAACGTCAAGAATTATTTGATGAGGACTATGGTAAGTGACTTTAAGACATGTGACTATTATGTATATTTTTTTGTTTTTTAAAGTTTAATAGCCTGAAGGGATAGGAGAAGGTTTTATGACACCTTCTATTTCTACTTAATCAAGTCCTTGTTTTAAGAGATCTTAAATCATAGCCTAAAAAATTAAATTTTTCCTCTCCTTAATTTTCGTATAAGTGAAATGAAGACATTTACCAGGGGTTGGCAAAGTACTTGGAAAACTTGATAAAGTCTTATAAATGTGATTAAAATTTTGTTAAGCAGTGAAATTATTTTCCTTGGTTTACAACATCTGTTTGATAAATGGCTTCTGAATCTCATTTTCTTTTTGTGAACACATTTTAGATGTATACTGAATATTTATTATAAAGTATGCTTTAAATGTCAGCTGACTTTGACAGGACATAGTTTGAGCTTTTAAACATATTATTGGAGATAGTTCTCAGTGTAATTACCTTCATTTTCTCCTTAAATAGATTATCCACTGGATTATAATACTGGGGAGGATAAATCCTCAAAAAATCTTCTTGGTTCTGCTACAAGTGAGTATTTGGAGATTTTCCTAGAGACTATTAAAATATTTCCCAGCTTTTTCTTCCCTGACATATGTGGGTATTTTGTTGTGGTATATAGTTTAGGAAGCTCCTTCTCCCAGTATTGAACTTGAGTTGAAATCAAAGATACTAGCTTTGAAATGTATTTCCATAGAAATAAAATAGGAAGCGTGGATGAAAAGAAAGAGGAGAGGAAAAAATGCAAGCACAGGTTGGTTCTTCTACCCTAACTAAGTGCTTATATTTTTAAGCAAATTCCTTAGAAGAATGGGCTGTGACTTTACTTGGGGATCTTACTAAAGAGGTCCAGAGCATATGAGTAGAAGTATCTGGGTAGTCATACTAGATGGGAAAGGAATTCGAATGGTATTTCAGAGGTAGTATGCATCAGTGAAATCCTAGCAAACGAGGAATCATTTATCTACAGATGTGGTTAGTTTCCTAATTATTTACAAATATAAGGCTGTTCTTATCCATAATAATAATGATTCTCAAGAAGTAACATTAATAGTAATAACAATATACTCTTCGTAAACTAAAGAAATAATGATTAAGATACTAGTAGTTTAGTTTTTGTCGTGCCAGCCTATTATCTGAACCTAGTGGTAAGCTGGCTAAGGAGACTCTTGGAAAGACCATTACCAACTGACACTTTATTTTTATTGTTATAATTCAGGTAGGTATATTTTAATGGTTATTTTTGGTTATTCATAACATAAAATACTGGAAGGAGTTTTGTTTTTATTTGGAGATTAATGATTGAATATAATAAAAGTAAATCGTCATAAAATCGATGACTAATTTCTTGTGCCTTTCCCTTGTTGCTCTTAGTGAGTTGAGTTGCTTCAATCCCAGTCTCGTGTGTACATTGTCTTTATACCTTTTAAGGTTACTCAACCAGTAGTATATATACTTAGGTAGACATTTTGTATAACTACAGTATATGGAGCTAGGAGCTGGCTCTGTTTTTTTTTTTTTTTCATCTTTTCTTTTTTCCGTTCCCTTCTTCCCCTTTTCCTCTCCATAGAAAACTAGTCTTCAGTGGGCTTTTTAAGGCATAGGAAGAAGAATGCTAAAAATACCTGTAGAAGAGGAACCCTTTATGTAATATTTAACTTTGTTGCGTATTAGCTCAATATACTTTGTTTCACTCTATTGCTAGTCAACTGACTTTCTATATATTAGTGACTTCTTTTAAGTAGGATTCTTAGCTATCTAGTTGATGATAATATTAAAAATAGGTTCTTCATTCACTGCTGTGAGATACAGTTTTTTAGGAGTGAAAACATGATGCTGTTTTATCTATCTGGATATTAATATTATTCATGTCCTTAAATTTGTATTAAATATTCTGTGTTATGTAGTAATCATCATAGCTCAATGATGTTATATTAGTTAGCTGTGTGGAAGCGTCATTATTTTATGGAGTCAGAAAATAGCCCCAGACTGAAAGATCTCTAGCTTCTGATGGTTGCTGGAGAGGAAGGGGCACCTTAGGGAAGTATGCCTTACCATAGTTTTAGGTAAAGGAAAATCCTGTTGATATTCTTGGTTTCTTTTTCTATATTCTTATGGAATTAACTCCTAGACAAAACCCAGTTTACACAATGGAGGTCATTTCCCTATTTGTAATTACTTATGTGATCAAGGTATTATTTGTATTAATTAGATAAAGAATCTTCTTTATATCCTACACTTGGGATCTTTTCCTCAAAGATGTGTTTCTTTGTAGCGTATCATTTATTTTTCTTTTTATGGATCTATTTACCTTTCAGTGTTCTAGTGTTGAAAGAATTTGTTTACGTCAGCTAAGCCTAAACATAAAAAGTAGGGTTTAAAAAGAGCTCCATCTCTTGAAGTTTCAGAAAAAAGAGAGGAGTGGTAGCTGGCAGTGATAAGACTTTGGTGTCATAAAGGTTATAGATATGACCTAACACAGTTGTATTCTATACTTGTCCTTATGAAGAGTCTGGGACTGTTTCTAAGCCTGACTTTGCTACCACCCCGGTAGTATAACGTCTAAGGAGTAAATAACAGAGTAAAATCAGGACAAAGAGCTAGTCTCTGGTACTGAAATATCTGAATTTGACTGTCATCATCACGCTTTATGAATTAGCTTGAAATTGGCCAATTTTGAACCTGGCTTACTTTACAAATTTAGATAGTGGCTCCAAAACAGAATTCTGTGGCTTTAATCTTTTTTTTTTTTTTTTTTTTTTTTTTTAATTTGGGCAGAGGGAGAGGGAGAATCTTAAGCAGACTCCATGCCCAGCACAGAGCCTAACACAGGGCTCGGTTTCACAACCCTGAGCCAAAAAGCAAGAATTGGACACTGAATTGACTGAGCCACCCAGGTGCCACCTCCCCAACTTTTTTCCCTTGTGGCTTTAATATTAATAGAAACTCCTTTTTCCTTTTGGTATTGGGCAGTTAGTAGTTACAGGAAATATATATCACTAGAGTACATTGATTCTATTGGAACTTGGTTGTCAGAGAGTATACATACTGAATATTTGGACCTTCTTGACATTATATAATTTTCTTAACTTCCAGAAAGGAAAAACTACTATGTTAGAGAAAGCAGCATTCTTGACTTTGTGTTTATGCCAGTTATGGCAGCTCTTCTGCTTGATTCTTTTATTTACATCTTGAACCAGAACATTCAAATATTTTATATCAATAAAAAATTCTTAATATCATTCTGATTTCCTTGTACTTTGTCATGTGGATTTTCCAGACCACTCTCTACTTTGATATTCTTGTAGGTCTGCCTTTACTCCTAAATACGGTCTGCATTTTGTTAGAATCGCTAAAGGCCAGGTTTCTGTGTATGTGTTTAAGACAAAATACAGTTTTTGTGTTCTTTGACATCAGAATATTTTTTATGAATGTACATATTTTAAAGACCTAGAAGGAAAAGTGAGAATGCGGGTGGGCATGCAGCAGAGGTATCTAAATACACATGGGAGGAAATAGTTATTTTGTTGGCTTGTCTTGTCATGTTGTAGCATAGGTAGTTTGTTTTCCATATCAAAAGCCACTGTAGTGTGCTGGAGACTGAGTATAACGTGTTGATGGCTCCTGGGGAGAATTTCATTCCTTAAAGAATGAGATAGGATGAATAGTGCCCAGCTCAAAGATAAAGGAGTTGGCTGATCTGGGAGAAATTAAGTACAAATGTCTAGTTTGGTACTATATTCCAAATTATTACCTTAGCCTATTCAAAAGGTTTTTTAGTAGCCACATTATGATTGTGACAAGCTATCATGTGTTTGGATGCAAATTGGGAATGGTCAGAATAGAATATTCACAAAGCTGCTTTCTCTCAAAAGACAAAATAAGACTTTTGGCAGTGTTCTGTGAACAGAAGCTAAATTATATTTTAGATGGACTGAGAATTTAGAAATTTGCCAAATTTTGCTTTTGTTACCAAGTAGCCCCCTGAAAATGATGATAAAATAGTATTTTTAAATGAAGGATGGTGTAAATCTTCTTTAGGTTAAAAAATAATACTCTAAAGCTGCTTTCTTTACAGACATCCACAGATGTGTTCTGTTCTTGACTTCTTTAACAATAAATGTCCAAAATATAAATGCCAAAAAATTTATTATCTGAGGTAAGATTGCGCTTTGAAGCACAAAGGACTTTAGAGTATAGATTTGATTCCAGAATTTGGATTCTGTGAAGCAGTCCATTTTGACTGAACTTTAGCTGACAGGCTAAGTAGAAGATCAGATACTGTTGCAGTATTGGTTGACATTAAAAGTGGATTTATGCGGAATTAAAAGAATTTCCATTGCTACTTTATCTCAGTTTGTGCGAAAATACGGTGTTTCCCTTCTTGTTTTTAATCTCATGTTTTAGCCTAAGAATCAATGCTGCGTCTTTGTTTACCAGTTTGTCTGGTCAAAGGAAGAGTAAGGTTGACCTATAATCCTAGACATTTACAAAGCAAGTACAAAGCTTTTGTGTGTTATACCAATGATTGGAACAAAGTACCATTCCTGTACTTTGTAAAGATCGAAATTTATAACTACCAGTTATCATTTTAAACTGTCCAAAATTTCTTAACTATTTTCTCCTACCATAAAACATGTATCTACAGGATCAGCTCCAGGTGACAGTGCTTGGCTTCCTCTCAATTTTCTAGATAGGATGTTAGCTATTCCTCCCTTAGAGCCTTTCCTACTTTTCACATCTATGATTTTCACTGAAAGTGTGATGAGAACCCTATGAATCTCTTAGGAAAGGAAAACAAGACAGAACTAACTGATGAGACTTAATATGTAGCCCTTGCCAGATATTAATATTTTAATAGGAGAAATGCCTGATAACTGGTGAATTAACTTATAGTGTAATGTTAGAGATTAGGCTGGGGATAGAAATTAATTTCCCTTAAAATTACATCATAGAAGGAAGCCACCTTTTCTCAGCACCAGCTTTTTATGGAGTTAGGTATTTTGTGGTACTCATGTGTCTCTGCCTATTTATTCAGATGTTAAAGTTTATACTACTTTACTCATCATCCAAGTATCCTCTTTAGAAAGAGAGGCAGAATTCACAGGTATGCAGATTGCTTTACCTACAGCACCGAGAGTTTTATGACTTTGACTTAACCTGCCCATGCCCATACCTACCCAGTTCAGAAAAGATTTTGTGTCATCCATTAAAATCATTAAAAGTTATCAAAGAAATTTGATTCTGTACAGTATTAAGTTGGAATTTAACCATATTATCAATAAATAAGTTCATAGCTGAAAATAAAATTTTCCTGCTCTCCTTTGGATAATAATCTTTCCATTTTGTTTGTTTATATCTATAAAAATCACCTGTTTAGGAAAAACTTCTTCAAGCTCTTTCGTTTTTGTTTTTAACTGTAGGAACTTTTTGAAGAAAAACAAGCTTTTCTTAAAATATAATTTTGGTTGTCCCATTTTTTTCCCTGTCCCAGTACAGGCTATATGTTGAATTTTAGTTGAATTTTGTAATATGCTGAAGATAGTGTTTTAGCAGGAGGTTTGGGGAAGGTTAACCATAAAAGTATAATTAAGTTTTAAATTCCTTCTGAACATAAGAATTCAGATTTATGTTTTATACTTTTTGACTGAAATTTGTGTCCTATATTGGACTTACATATTAAGATGAACAAAAAGGTAATTAGTCCAAAAAAATGCAAAAAAACCATTATAAATGGTTTTTTGACTGTGATATTAAGCTATATAAGAATTTTTAGGTGTATTGGTATTTTTTTCTGATTGAATTTTGTTTTAGATGCCATTCTAAATATGGTGAATATTGCCGCTAATATTCTGGGAGCAAAAACTGAAGACCTGACAGAAGGTACTTAATCATTTTTTGGGTCTTTTAAATATCTGATACTCCACTCTAGTTAGGAAAATTAATTAATAAGCCAAGGAACTTAATTTTTCATTTAGAAATATAGAAATGAATCAAAGGGACTTACCAGTCTTCTGTTATTCATTGTTTATTTGAATTTCGCAAGTTCTCTCTTACAATACGATCCTGTTTAATAAAATTCATGAATTTCTTTTTGACTCTTCCTGCTGTAGAAGTAATTTTACCCCTTATCTCTTTCCTGAAGTTTTCTAGTGGTACTTCATGCATGCTTTTATTTATTAAATAACTACTCAATTTAAAAAGTGATTTTTCTCCCCTACAGAATGCCAAATATGAGTATTAATAGCAAGGAGAAACCATCTTGCTTTTTTTGTTCTTAGAAAATACTTAGTTCCAAGTGCAAACTTAAAATGACCCATACATTTCTTCTGATTCTTTTTAGTAACTCCTTTAGGTGTCTAGAAGGCATGTTAATCACATAAGATTACACAAAATTTATAGTCATTTGACTAATTATCTGAGAAGTTGAGAAAGAATATGCATTATTTGTAGTTCTGACTTTGTATGATCATTTCTTTCTGAAAGAACTTTGATGGAAGAAAATAAAGTCTGCAGTAGCAACCTATTTGACTTTTTTTTCTCCCCCAGAAACTAAAGTTCTTTATTTGTTATAGTGAAATATCTTCATGGTATAGCTTTTTAAAATTAAACTCAACATGGGTATCTTTCTTAAAATAGGAAATAAAAGTATATCTGAGAATGCCACTGCCACAGCTGCACCTAAAATGCCTGACTTAGCTCCTGTTTCAACTCCTGTTCCATCACCTGAGTAAGTTATATTATGATATTAGAGTTCTATTAAAATGGAGAGCTAAGTGTACTAGTACATAGAAAGGTACTTGTGATTTATGTGTGAAATGATTATCTATAGAAAGCTCTGAATCATAGGGCAGGCATTCCACAGCCACTTAAAATATCTTTTGAGTTGCTTTTTGAGTACCAGGAATGCACTTCACTCCAGACCAAATGTTTGTTTTGATAGTATATATTACTTCTATTATTCACAACACTGAATCTTTTTCTTATTGCACATAATTGGCCTAATTCTTCAGGTATTGGTTTGAGGACAAATTTTAAAAGCTTGCATTTATTAAGTTCAAATTTAAAGCGTTAAGTACCTGTGCTATGCCTTGAAAGCTATTAAAGGGTGACTGAAATTCCTAGAGCAGTGATTCTTAAATTATTATGTTTGTCTCACAGAAAACTCTTACAGTGTTCACTTTCCTAATTTGAATTACATAGAGGTCTTCCCCTGAATTGCAGTGGGGCACTTTGGGCAGGAATGTCTGTCATGTAGTTAACATAAAATATCCTCATTTTCTGTCTTTTCTACCAGAGATGATTAAGGTTTTTTGCCACCTCTACTTCTTGTCTGTAGCAGATAAGCTCATAGACTGGATAATTGCATATAGTTATTATAAGTTTATGTGTATTTCATTAGATATACTTTGTAAAATTTTGAAAGCCTCTTCTCTCAGAACTCCGCTTAACAGGATGAGATATTTGAACAGGAACTATGTAATGAAATGTGCAGTGGGTATGGTTTGAGCTGTAATTCCTAAATACCATACTAACTGAAAAATGAGATTTTTGTGTTTTGAAGGGCACAGTGACACATTTGTATTCTGTGTTTATTTGAAAAGTGACTGAAGATTCTTATTTATTGGATGACTAGAGAGAGAATATAGCATTCTGTGGCATTGATTCCTAGAAGGTCCTAGGAAATCTAGGATAGGGACATTCTTGGTGTTTCTAATTATGTGGAGCTGTGACTGCTAGTCCCAATTTTAGAACTAGGCTTCTTCAGTTAACAACACATAGTATGTCTTTTTTTCAGAGCTAAGGGAAACTGGTTTCACTTTATATATGTATACACACACACATATATACATATATATACTCCCCTCCATATATACATATGAATATTTGTTGAAAGATACCACATCAGGCTAATGTAGTTTTTACTTTTCTCCATTAGTTTGATTTTAATAGATTTTTTAATATAATTGCTTACTATTTAATTTAATGTTTCTTTATATTTGCTTTAAATTCTTTTTGATGGCTATATGGCAATCCTTTGAAGAAAATAAATAAAAATGAAAGAATCCATGATAGGGTGTCACTGTTAAAGTTACTATGAAAAGATGACTTATTTTATTTTCCCAAGTGTGAGTTTTTTAAAGTGTAGCTCCAGTTAGGGCATATACAGATGGTATATGACTTAATTTGTACCAAATTAATACACTTTAATTTTTCTCCCTCCCTTTCTTCAGACACTGCTCCTTTTTACTGTCATATTAATGTTGTAGATAGTAAGCAGTAAAGATGTAAGAAATATTATTAGAGACCATACATCTCTATATCATCTATTTAGAGAAGCATAGTCTAATTATTTTTTAGTTTTGTCCCTTTACTTACTGTCAACAAGATGAAAATCTAGCTTTTAGATACTATTTTATTCCTACCTTTGCTATTATGATATTAGTCTTTATTCAAAGACATTTCCTAGCGTTCTTTGTAATTTTTCAGGGTAGGAAAATTATATATGAAGATGTTTCTTTTTGGTATTCAAATGACTTTATTTTTTCAGTTTGTACCTTTTGTGCTGTAAGGGCTTCACCTGGAAATTTATTTTTATCTTGGAGTGAACCACAGACATTATAATTTACAGCTCTCCCTATCAGCTCCATCTTCCACATTCCCCTACCTTACATACATGCTCTAGATCCTGCAGATGGGATTAAGTTACAGATGGGGCACTATTTATTATTAGCTCGGACTTTTATTAGTGTTGTTATGTATTTGGCTTTAAATAATAGAAAATTAGCCCAGATGATGGTAAGATTGTTTTGGTGAGGCCATGCAGATAATCGTGTGTGTATGTGTAATGCTACCCTGGAATTCCTCAAGTCATCCACAGAAAAATTTTCTTTGAGAAATCTAGCTATCTTTTGAAAGTATATTCAAATACAAAGTGCATTCATATATTAAGAATCCCAGATTCTAGTTCCTAGACTCCACATATAAGCAATTCTTAAATAGATGTTTTTAAAAAGCAAGTTTGATTTAGTAAATATGGTGATTTGAGTCATCTGGCTGATCACTTGATAAATGATCTTTCTGTTACCATTTCTGAATAATACTTGTTTTTATAATGAAAATGACTTGAAGGGGAAAAATTCATCCAAAAATTTTCAGTTTCTTCTATATTTCTAGTCTTTCTTTTATTTGATGTATGATACATTGACTTTTTAGCATAATTTTAACTTTAGATTTCTAATTAAAATGATATGTAATTATGATATGTATTTCTAGGTTTGTGACTGCTGAAGGACACATACATGAGACAGAGCTGTCGTCACCAGATACTCCAAAAGAGAGTCCAATTGTACAGCTGGTTCAAGAAGAAGAAGAGGAGGCAAGTCCATCTACAGTGACCCTTCTGGGTAGTGGTGAACAGGAGGATGAATCGTCACCCTGGTTTGAATCAGAGACACAAATATTTTGCAGTGAACTGACCACAATTTGTTGTATTTCTAGTTTTTCGGAATACGTATATAAATGGTGTTCAGTTAGAGTTGCTCTTTATCGGCAACGTAGCAGAACTGCTGTGAGTAAAGAAAAAGACGATCTCGTGTCGGCTCAACCACCATTACCACTTCCTGCAGAATCAGTGGATGTTTTAGTATTGCAACCTCCAAGTGGAGAATTGGACAGTAAGAGAAAAGAAAAGAATGCTGAAACTATTGTTCCAGGTGACTTAAGTAGTATGCACCAAGGTGATTTGATTAATCACAGTGCAGATGCAATTGAACTTGAACCAAGCCATCCTCAAACTCTTTCTCAGTCTCTTCTCTTAGATGTTACTCCAGAAATCCATTCATTATCTAAAACAGAAGTGTCTGAGCCTATTAAATATGATGCAGGACCTACACCATCTCAAGTGATCCCTCAAGAAAATTCTGTTGAGGTTGATAATGAGACGGAAAAAAAGTCTGAGAGTTTTAGTTCTATAGAGAAGCCAGCTGTGATCTATGAAACAAATAAATTTAATGAAGTAATGGATAATATTGTAAAAGAAGATACAAACTCCATGCATATTACCACAAAACTATCTGAAACAATAGTGCCACCTGTAAACACAGCTGCTATGCCAGACAGTGAAGATGGGGAAGCCACAGTGAACATAGCTGACACACCAAAGCAAATTTTGACTCCTGTTGTGGATTCTTCTTCATTACCTGAAGTGAGAGAGGAAGATCAGTCTCCGGAAGATGCCCTTTTAAGAGGGCTACAGAGGACAGCTACAGACTTTTATGCTGAATTGCAAAATTCGACAGATCTAGGATACACTAATGGAAATCTTGTACATGGATCAAACCAAAAGGAGTCAGTATTTATGAGACTTAATAATCGTATAAAAGCCTTAGAAGTTAACATGTCTCTCAGTGGTCGCTATCTGGAGGAGCTTAGCCAAAGGTAAGTTTTATTATCAATTAGCACAGTCTACTTTGCAAGGTAAGTAGCGTAGTATGATTTCTGAGTAGAGGAGGAAAGGATTAATTATCTCATGATATGGTAGTAGTCAGTACCATTTTAGTTGGAGAGAGTGTTACTTTGATGTTGATCAATGACTTAAAGAATTGATTATCTTTTTTAGAAGTACTGAGTGATGTAATATCTTTATATATTAGGGTGACAAGTTTGAATTATCTTTAATCGGTTTCTCCTTTCTTCTGTTGCTTAACTTTAGCTACTTTTCTGTTTGGTTCCCACAGTACTCATGTGAGAATTATAGTGTTATATAACATGTATATATATCTATACTGTATATGTAATATATGTAAGAACATTAGATATTGAAGCTTTTAGTGGAACTAGACAAGATAATTAAGAGTCTAAATCAGTGAGGACTAGAGTAGACTGAACTGGATGATTAGGCAACATTTGCAGTCTTTCAAAGAAGTCCTAGAATCCTAGTTCTAGTTGTGATAATTTATGCTCTTTGCTCATAAGTGCCAGTGTGCTTATGCAGTGATTAGGGACCCCAGGCACAGTTTTCCATTTTTTTATACCTGTTTACTCTTTTTTATCCCTTAAGTGTCCAGTGTCTTCAGGGCTTCTTCTCCAACATTTTGCAACCACGTAGGCACCAAATGTCCAGAATGTCTGAAACACTTCCTTTCCCTACTTGTTTTAAATCAAAATGCTACTAATGAGATGTCACTAAGGTTATCATTATATCCTAATGGGTTTCCTCCTAATCCATACAGACAGTTTATTGGCAAATTGTGTGTGCACGTGCAGGCCTGACCACTTAAATACCTCCTACCTGCGGCACCTGGGTGGCTCAGTTGGTTAAGTGTCTGCCTTCAGCTTAGGTCATGATCTCGGGGTCCTGAGATTGAGCCCCACATCGGGCTCCCTGCTCAGTGTGTAGTCTGCCTCTCTCTCTCTCCCTCTCCCCTGCCCCCCACCCCCACTCATGCTGTCTCTCTTTTCTCTCAAATAAATAAAATCTTTAAAAAAAATGTACCCCTACCTGCTGCTCCCTACCCTAACTGCCCCGCTAAGAGAACCACAGAAATTATTAATTTATTTTTAATTGAGGTATAATTGACATTAATTTCAGGTATGCAACATAATGAGTTGATATTTGTATATATTGTGAAATGATCACGACAATAAGTCTAGTTAACATTCATTACCACACAGTTAAAAGATTTTTTTTCCTTGTGACAAGAACTTTCAAGATCTGCTCTCCTAGCGACTTTCAAATATAGAGTATTATTAACTATAGTTACCATGCTGTACATTACATCCCCATTACTAATACATTTTATAACTGGAAATTTGTACCTTTTGACCCCCTTTACCCATTTCTCCCTACATCTGATAACCACCAGTTTGTTCTCTGTATCTATGAGTTCAAGGGTATTATTGTCATTATTATTATTATTATTATTTTATTCCTCATATAAGTGAGATCATTTGGTATTTGTCTTTCTCTGTCTGACTTATTTCACTTAGCATAATGCCGTCAAGGTCTATCCATCCATGTTGTTGCAAATGGCAAGATTTCCTTTTTTTGTGGCTGAATATACTGCATTATATACAGATACCACGTTTACTTTATCCGTTTATTCTTTGATGAACACTTAAGTTGCTTCCATATCTTGGCTATTGTACATAATGCTGCAGTGAACATGAGGGTACATATATCTTTTCAACTTAGTGTTTTTCATTTTCTTCAGATAAATACTCAGAAGTGGAGTTGCTGGATCATATAGTAGTTCTCTTTTTAATTTTTGAGGAACCTCCCTACTCTTTTCCAGAGTGGCTGCATCAATTTGCATTTCTACCAACAAGGGTTCCCTTTTCTCTACATCCTTGCCAACATGTGTTACGTCTTATCTTTTTTGATAATAGCCATTCTAACAGATGTGATGTGATCTCTCATGATTTTGATTTGCATTTCCACGATGATGAGTGATGTTGAGCATCTTTTCATGTACCTGTTGGCCATCTGTATGACTTTGTGGAAAAGGCCTGTTTAGATCCTCTGCCAGTGTTTTAATTGGATTCTTTAATTTATTATTATTGAATGGTATACATTCTTTATGTATTTTGGCTATTGACCCCAGTCAGATACGTGATTTGCAAAGTTTTTCTCGCATTTGGCAAGTTGCCTTTTCATTTCATTGATGGTTTCCTTTATTAAAGAAGCTTTTTAGTTTGATGTGTACTCGTTTATTTTTGCTTTGGTTTCAAATCCAACAAACCATCACCAAGATCAATGTCAAGGAGCTTACTGTAAACTGTGTTTTCCTCTGAGTTTTACGATTTCAGGTCTTATATTCAATTTAATCCATTTTGAGTTACTTTTATGTATGGTATAAGATAGCGGTCCACTTTCAGTCCTTGCATGTGGCTGTCCAGTTTTCCCAACACCATTTATTGAAGAGACTGTTCTTTCCCTATTTTATATTCTTAGCTCCTTTGTCATAAAATAATTGGCTAGTCTTACATAGTAGTGAGATGTGTAGAATTGATGTTAAGGTAGCAAATACCTCAAGGGACCTCTTTATCTTACCTTTATAAGTGTTCCAGGCCTCAATAAGAGTTATTTTCAAAAAAGTAGATTTATCTCACATATTGAAATCAGAAGTGTGTTTCTAGTAATAAGTTAATAAGTAAGAAATTAAAGCTAATAAGTCCTTTCTCACTCCACAGGTACCGAAAACAAATGGAAGAAATGCAAAAGGCTTTCAATAAAACAATAGTAAAACTTCAGAATACTTCAAGAATAGCAGAGGAGCAGGTTGGTCATCTTCAGCCCTTATTTACTTTTTATATAAATTTCTTTTGAATTCAGTAGGCTCTTGTTGGTAAGAAGGATGAGAAGTGTTGGTTCATTTTTTTCTCCTGATAGGTGATGATAAGCCTATTATATGATGTCATGCTTGGGAAATTACCTAGCTATTAGCATCTATATCTCCTTTAGAGAAAATTTTCTTGAGCATTATTCCTATTACACTTCCAAGTTTGCATATATGTGGTAGAAGTACAGTGGCCTTCTTTTAAGCAGCTTTTGTTAAACGCAAATCTTTTGTGGTTTTCTACACAGATAATCTAATTGATTGCAAATAAGAACATTTCTGTTTCTTCTTTTTTAATCCTTGTACCTTTTCATTTCTTTTTTTCCCCATCTCTTTCCTGTGATGCAATATAACTCGTGGTATTGACCATTACCCTGTCTTGTTGATTTTAAGGAAACAATTTCAGTATTGCACAATTTCAGTATTGAAATATCCAGATGTTTATTAAAAGTTTTTACACTATGTTACTATGATGAAGAAATTTTATATTTTTCTTAGACTTTATCTGGGACTAGGGGATGGTGAGATAAATTGAGCAGGCCTGAGGTTTCAGAGGGAGTTGCATCTTACTGCTAGTTCCTAACACAATCCAGTTGTGGTTCCATACAAATTTCCTCCTTTAGTGTTTTTTTTTAATTGAAGTTTGAGAGTTATATAAAATGTATTTGGAATACAAGTCCTTTATTAGAGGTATACTTTGTGAATATTTTCTCCCAGTTCATTATTTGTTTTGTCATTCTCCTCAAAGTGTCTTTTGAAGACAAGTTTTTAATTTGTTAAAGCCTATTTATTTTCTCTTTGCTCTATAAAATCTTTCCCTAACCCATAGTCACAAAGAATTTTTCCTCAGTTTTCTTTTAAAAGTTTTATAGTTTTCGTTTTACATTAGGCTTATAATCTATTTTAGTTTTTACGTGTTGCAAAGTATGGATCAAAGTTTTTTGGTGGGGAGGTAGATAGAGAATTTCCCTTTATTCAGGTATCACTGTTGAAAAGACTACCCTTCTCCACTGAATTTCCTTTGCACTTGTGATAAATATAAATATTAATCAATTCAACACACACACATATATACATAATATATCTGTTTCAGGGCTTCTCTTTTGTTGTGTTCATCTATGTTTATGCTGAGAGCAGAGTGTTGTGATTATTGTAGCTTTATAGGAGCTCTTGAAGTCACATAGTGTGAATTTTCCAACATTGTTCATCTCTTCCAAAATTGTTTTGGCTAATATGGATTTTAGAATCAGCTTGTCAGTTTCTACAAAAACAACCTGTTTGCATCTTGATTAGATTTTGTTGAATTTATACATCAGTTCGGAGAATTGACATCTTAACAATATTGTCTTCTGACTCAAGAACACAGTAATTTAGTTCTTCATTAATTTTAATGGTTAAAATGATTTCCCCTCTATTTTTCCCATCTCAAAGACTTAAATACTTTTAAATAATTTGTGTATTATTAACAGTATTGGAAGTAAATCTTGATTAGAAGTGTTAACTAACTCATTAAATTTCATAGTTTTTTCTTTAAATGTTTATAACAATCTGGAATTTATCAGTGTTTGTCAAATGTGAGTCAGAAGAAACTGTTTGAGTCAGGTTCAGCATTTTAAACAGATGAAGTAGGATAGAAAGTACCACAGTGTATTGCAGTAAGGGAAGTTAGTGAAACTTTCTGTTGCAGTTTTATGCATTCACCTCCCCCAACCCACCCCCCTACCTTACACACACACACACACACACACACACACACACACACACACACACACACACACACACACAGTTGAGATTTAAAACTTTGTTTATTTATTTATTTATCTAAAGATTTTACATACTTATTTGATAGAGGGGGGGGGAGCAGCAGGCAGAGGGAGAGGGAGAAGCAGGCTACCTGCTGAGTGGGGAGTTCAGTGTGAGGTCAGTCCCAGGACCCTGGGATCATGACCTGAGCCAAAGGCAGGCGTTTAATGACTGAGCCATCCAGGCACCCCTAAACTTATTACTTAAATCTAAATTTGAAAAACAGATCTAGAGTGATAAATGGTTATATAGCTATTTCATACATGATCCTAAATAGAGTGTTAGATTTTCTTTGTATTCTGCCCTCTTTTCCTCCTCCCCAAGTTCAGTAGTAAGTTGAAATTTTCAGTACAGTCTCCCTAATAGAGGTTCCTGACCATGATTATGATGCGTAATTCCCTAAAATATGCATGCAAGTATTTTACATAAAGACATGTTTGTTGATTATAAAACTTTTAAAAAGCTTGAGCTGGAAAGATGGGTGTTTTGATTAATTTATTTTCATTGGTGATATTCTATCATTGACTAGATGAGCCGTTGTAGGTTTTTGACAATGTGACATCCTAAGTTCCATCCTAGTGTGCAATAGAACTTTTAAAAGTTTCTTGGTATGAGCCTGCTTTATATCCAAAAACGTTTTTGAAAAATTTTTCAACATATTTTTGTGCTGACTGCTTTGGTTTAAAAATACATATTTGACAAAGTGATTATTTTTGCATACAGCTGACCATGTACTGGTTTATGTATGTGGAGCTCATATTACCTTGGAAAGTAATTTATTAATGTCTGTTAGTGATCCACATGGTAGCAGTAAATGGCAAAATGTTTTTTTTGGAGGGGTGGGGGAAGGAGGGTTCAATAGTCTCAGATTCATTTTTTTTTTTAATTTCTGATCATACTTTGCAATATTCATTCATTAAAAGCTTCCTATTTTTTTTCTTGAGGAACTTCATAATTTTTACTGGAACTTACAGTGTATTTAATGTACAGATGAAACTTTCACACACACAAAAATAATATTTCTTCCTTTATCATAGGATCAGCGGCAAACTGAAGCCATCCAGTTACTACAGGCACAATTGACCAACATGACACAGCTTGTTTCAAACTTGTCGACAACAGTGGCAGAACTAAAACGCGAGGTATTGTTACTGCTGGTATTGTAAGACACACTGCATATATAGAGGTTGTCCTAAAGCCAGGCTTGTTAAGGACATGGTATCTAAGAACTTCAACCAAGCAAAATTGTCACTTAGAGAGAACTTGTTCAGAATACCAGAATGTGGCATTTTAAAGTTTTGGAAATATATAATTTTTTGGAAAACAGGGCGTTCATAGTTTAGGTCTTACCTAAAATATGATTATAAAGCAATTCTATTAGGCCTTTTGCAAACCACTGATGCTTCGTTTTCAGTTCACAAAGCCTTGTTGAGTTGCTTAACAAAGCAAAAATTGTATTAATTTAATAAGTATTTATTGAGCATCCATTGTATATAGGTGTGAGCTGTACAGTCCTTAGGGCATACAACAGTGAGTAGTCCCTGGCCGCACAGAGCCTCTCTTCTAGGGGAGAGAGGGAATACATACAGTAAATATATGTGAAGGACAGTGGGACAGAAAATGAAATTGTGTGGAGTGGTGTGGTATGGGTTGCTCCTTTAGCTAGAGTGATTTTGGAAGGATTATTTGAGGCAGTGGCATTAGAACATGAGTGCTCAAGAGGAGAGCAGCCACAAGGAACCTAGGGTCAGAACAAACCTGTTAATAGCAGCACTAGGGCAAAGGATCCACAATTAGAAACAGTGTAATATCTGTGAGGGCAGAAAGAAAGTTGGCATGGCTGGAGCAGAATAAGGGGAAGGAAGGTGGGGCACCTGGGTGGCGCAGTCGTTAAGCATCTGCCTTCGGCTCGGGGTGTGGTCCCGGCGTTCTGGGATCAAGCCCCACATCTGGCTTCTCCACTGGGAGCCTGCTTCTTCCTCTCCCACTCCCCCTGCTTGTGTTCCCTGTCTCGCTGGCTGTCTCTCTCTGTCAAATAAATAAATAAAATTAAAAAAAAAAAAAAAAAGAATGAGGGGAAGTAGGGTAAGTACCTTCAGGGTGTGGTGGGGACTGGTCATGTAGGCCTTTATAGGCAATTTAGAGTTTGAATTTTATTCTAATCATTGCAACTCATTAGAAAGAATTAAGAATGGCAGGGGTCATCTCACTGATAATACTTGGAGAAACCCCATTTGTTGCTCTGTGGAGAATTGCCTCTTAGGGAACAGCAAAAGCAGAAGTTGGGAGGAGACCATTCAGGATGTAGTTGCAGTAGCCTGGGTGAGGTGGTGTTGGTTTGGACTAGGGCTTTAGAAGTCGAGAACAGTGTGGAGTTGTTGAATTCAGGAAATATTTAAGAGAAAGACAGCCTTGATGAAAGATGGGATGTGTGGGATGAGGAACTAAGACCCTCATGTTTTTGGCTTAAATAACTGGGTGATTCGTGGTTCAGTATTACAAGATGGCAAAGACTAGGCAGGAGCAAGATTTTTTTTTTTCTCCCCAAGTAGGAGAGAGTACAGATGGAAAAACACAGCAAATGTGGCAAAATGTTAAGTATCAGTAAACATAGGTGAAAGGCATGAATATGTTCATTGCTATTTTTAAAAAGTTTTCCATAGGTTTGAAAATGTTCAAAGATTTGCGGGGAGGAAAAGAAGAGTAAGACATTACCTCAGTAGTACATTTTCTAAGACCTTGCCCTGCATTTTATGGTTTTGAAACACATTAAAAAATGTTTAAAATGATCTGTCCCTTTGAATTTTATATCCCACTGTATTTTTCCTAATGTAATTTTTAAATGATAATAACAAAATATAATATAATATTTAATATTACTGTAATATATAAAACATATAATAATTAAATCCTTTTCTCCTCTCAGGTGTCAGATCGACAAAGCTATCTTGTCATATCTTTGGTTCTCTGTGTTGTCTTGGGACTGATGCTTTGTATGCAGCGCTGTCGAAACACCTCTCAATTTGATGGAGATTATATTTCTAAACTTCCTAAAAGTAATCAATATCCAAGCCCTAAAAGGTAGTATCAGCATTTTATTTCACATTTTTTACTACTTTTTTTTTATATTTTTGAGAAATTTGACTAAATAAGGGAATACTTACATAATTTCTTTTCCCCATATGATATCTTAAAATTGCAGTGTTAAAACATCATTGGAACTAGCAAGATAGTCCTGTATCTGGAAGGTTCTGTAGACTGGAATAAAGAAAACATTAATAGGAAATGCATAAACCCTTGAAATATTTTGGTTGTGGATGCTTGAATGTGGAATTCAAAGGGGGAAGATAATAGGTCTTTTAATATAGACCTTTTAGAGAACGAGCCTTAATTTTTTTTTCATGTAATAGCAATAACTGGAGTGTTAATTAGAGATTAGTATTCTGTGGCATGTTCAATTCTCAGTAGCTTCCATCAAGCCCCAACTGCAGAGTAAATTATATGTAGTTTTCTCATTGTGCCCAGTGTTGATTTTTCTTCATGTTTTAGGTGTTTCTCTTCCTATGATGATATGAATTTGAAAAGGAGAACTTCATTCCCACTCATCAGATCCAAATCTCTACAGTTAACTGGCAAAGAAGGTAGTTTTTGTGTAATATATATATATATAAATACGAATCTAGCTTACTTCTGGCATAAGCATAACGTCAGTGTTGTGTTCGAAACCATCTGTAATGGAATAATGGGTATAAGTAACCTTTGTGTTTGTGCTATGTCAAAGCCACTTTGGGGGCTTTCCCCTTGTGGGGAAGGGGGGCTTAGTTTAATTAGCCATTGGTAGCTTTGTTTGCACATGCTCCTGTTTAGAAGTATTTCTTTTTAGAAAGGGATGTTTGAGAAAGTTCAACAGATTTGGAAAACCTGAATGTGCTCCCATAGCGTCCTGTGCTTTTCTGCCTCCTCTTCTTATACAGGTAGGACCCGTTTTGTCTCTAGTTTAGGACTGCGAGGCACTTTCTGGGGAAAAAAAAAAATCTAGTCTATCTCTTTTTTACAGGCCAGGGTCTATAATAGCATTTCACTGTCTAACACTCAATGAATACTTAAATTTAAAAGAATGAATTTGTACTGAGTGGCTATTTTTCTATATCAGTTCTTTTATAATTAGCGCTTACTAAGAGACTTACTTTATAGCAGTATTAAAGTAACCAAGTTAATTGTATATTTCAATTAGGATTGCTTTCTTAATTATTAGCTTCTCAATTTCTTTAGGATTTAGTTAACAGCAGCATGTTTCAGTTCATTAAATCATTCGAGCAATCACTGCTGAGCATCTCTGGTTTACTGTTATCACAAAGCTTCACAAAGTTAACCCATTACATGTGTGCTTATGTAGGACTAGTAAATCTCTTCTTTCTTCCTGCTTTTTTCTTTCTTTTCTTCTCTTGGCTGATTTTCTTTTATAGCAGAATTTTTAATTGTTATGTGTAAGAAAATGTAATTGTGGTATGTAAAGCTTGATGAATTTTCATAAACCAAATGAACACACCTGTGTGACCAACACCCAGGCTGAGGTAGAGAACATTATGCAGCATCACTGCAACTTTCTTGTGCTCTTTTAATCACTGTCCATCCCCTCCCGGGATAGCCACTGTTTCGACCTCTGGCTCTTGACATAGTGATGTTGAGCATCTTTTCTTCTGCTTTGGGGACATTTGTAAATCGTGTTTGGAGAAATGTTCTTTGCCCAATTTAAAATTTTTTTATTTAATATTCATTGTTGTTGTTAATTTCTCCAATGTCATGAAGTTTCCCCTATGTTTTCTTGTAGAAATTTTATAGTTTTACATCTTACATTTAGGTCTTTAATCCATTTCGAGTTAACTTTTGTATATTGTGTAAGGTAGGGTTCAGCTTCATTCTTTTGCATGTTGATATCAAGTTTTCCCAGGGCTATTTGTTGAAGAAACTGTTTTTCCTCATTGACTGGTCTTATTACTTTTGTTGAAGATTATTTGACTGTATGTATGAGAGTTTATTTCTGGGTCCTTTATTCCATTGGTCTACTTACCAGCCTTTATGCTAGTACCACGCTGTTTTGTTTTGTTTTGTTTATATTTATTTATTTGAGAGAGAGAGAAAACGGTGGGGCAGGGGAGAGGGAGAGGGAGAGAGAAGCTTAAGCAAACTCTGCTCAGTGCGGAGCAACTCTGAGATCACGACCTGAGCTGAAACCAAGAATTGGACACTTAACTAACTGTGCCACCCAGGCACTCCAGTACCACACTGTTTTATCTTGTTTTGTTTTTAAGCTGAATTAATTTATTAGAGAGATAGTGGCAGGAAGGGACAAAGGGATAGGGAGAGAGAGTCTTAAGCAGACTCCATGCTGAGCGTAGAGCCCGACACCAGGATTGATGTGTTTAACCGACTATGCCACCCAAGCATCCCAGGACTGCGCTGTTTTGATGTCTATAGCTTTGTGACATGTTCTGAAATCAGTGTGAGTCCTCAAACTTTATTATTCTTTTTAAAAATGGTTTGACCTATTTGAGGTCCCTTGAGAATCGATATAAATTTTAGGATATGTTTTTCTATTTCAACAAAATATATTGTTGGGATTTTGATAAGGATTGTGCTGGATCTGTATATCATTTTGGTAGTATGGACATCTTAACAATAAGTGTTCCAGTCATGAACATGAGATGTGTTCCCATTTGTGTCTTCTTTTTTTATTTGTTCGTATACAACTTTCTTAGGCTTATCCCTAAGTATTTTATTATTTTTGATACTATTGTAAGTGGAATTGTTTTCTTAATTTTCATTTTGGATTGTTCATTGTTGAAAGTACAGAAGTGCAGCTGGTTTTTCGTGCTTTGATTTTGTATCCTGCAACTTTGCTGAATCCATTAACAGTTTTTGTGTGCAATTCTCAGGGTTTTCTACATATAAGATCCATGTCATCTCTGAACAGAGATAATTTTACTCCTTTTGTCCAGCGGTGGTGGGGGGGTTGGGCAGAGGGAGAGGGAGAGAGAGAGAGAATCCCAAGCAGGCTCTACACCTAACACAGAACCCAGCACAGGGCTCAGTCCCACAACCCTGAGATCATCACCTGAGCCGAAATCAGCAGTATGACGCTTAACTGACTGAGCCACCCAGGCGCCCCCCTTTTGTCCAGTTTGGATGCCTTTTATTTCCTTTTCTTGCCTAATTGCTCTGGCTAGGACTTCCACTACTAAGTTGAGCAGAAGTGATGAGAGCTGACATCCTTGCCTTGCTCCTGATCTTAGAGGAAAAGGTTTCAGTCTTTCATCATTATTATGTTAGCTAGCTTTTTCATAAATGGCCTTTAATATAATGTTGAAGTTTCCTTCTGTTCCTAATTTATTGAGTATTTTTATCATGAAAAGGTGTTGATCTTGTCATATGCTTTTTTTACATCAGTTGGGATGATCATGTGGTTTTTGTCCTTCATTCTTTTAACGTATATTACGTCGATTGATGTTCATATGCTGACTCATCCTTGTTATTCTAGAAATAAATCTCAGTTGGTCATTGTGCAATATCCTGTTAATGTGCTATCAAATTTGCTTTGCTCATATTTCGTTGAAGATTTTTTTATCAGTATTCATTAGGGATATTGGTCTGTAGTTTTTCTGTAGTGCCTTTGCCTGGCTTTGGTATCAGGATAATTCTGGCTATATAGAATGAGCTTGGAGGTGTTCCCTCTCCAAATTTTTGGAAGAGTTTCAGGAATTGGTGTTAATTCTTCCTTTAAATGTTTGGTAGAATTCTTTGATGGAGTTGTCTAGTTTGGGGCTTTTCTTTGTTGAGAGGTTTTGATTATTGGTTCAGTCTCCTTACTTGTTATTGGTATGTTGATATTTTCTCTTTCTTCGTGATTCATTCTTGATGTGTGTTGTTAGGAGTTTATCCATTTCTTCTAGGTTTCCAATTTTTTGGAGTACAGTTTTTCATAGTAGTCTCTTACAGTCATTTTTCTGTGGCCTGGTTGTAATGCTCCATGTCTTATTTTTATATAAAGCTAGGACTTTGTACAAAGTTGATATGAATTAATACAAAATTGACAAATTACATAATCTCTTGCCTGCTAAGTATTTGAGGTAATAGTGGGGCTTAGATAATCCATGTTGTAACTATATTAATTCATTATAAGTTTTCTTCTCTTAGTGTCCTCCTCTCTTTTCATCAGGTTTATACTTTGATTTGCAACTCTCACTTTTGTTGACAAACCAGGTGGACCAAAATTGTTTTTATTTTTGCAACACATTTTTACTGTGAAATATAAGGGAAACAAAAACACAAATGCATAAAACTAAAATGTACAACTTGGAAAGTAATTATAAAGTGAATGCCTGTGTAACTAACATTGAGATCAAGGAGAATAAGATCAGCACTCTTGGTATTGCTTCTCCCAGAGGTAGCTATCTTGGCTTTTGAAATAATCATATTCTTGATTTTCTTAATAGTTTTACCATCGTTGTTTGGATTCCTCACAGTATAATATAAGTTTTGCCTGATTTTGAGTTTTTGATAAATAGAATCATACCACATGTAAACTTTTTTGTCTTCTTCAACATTCTGTTGGGAGATTCATATACATGATTGCATCCCATCTCAATATTGTATACTATTTCAGTAGCTAATTCACAGTGTGTTTATCCATTCTGTTGCTTAGAATTTGAGGCTGTGTAATGCTGTTGTAAACATTCGTTTGTGTACTGGAACATAGTTGTATGAATTTCTCTAGGAGTATTACCTAGATGTAAAACTGCTGGGTTGGTAGTATGCTTGCAGATGCAAGTCATCAGATAACGGCAGGCTTTTCCAAAGTGGTCATAAAACAGTTTGTGCTCCCACCAGTGCTGTGAGAATTTCTATTATTCTGCATTCTTGCCAACAAACACTTAGGATTCTCAGGTTTTAAAGTGTTCATTAACCTCAGTAAAGTTGTAATTTTCATTTATCTAACCAGATAAATGAAACCAATAATCAGCTTACTAATGAAGTTGAACATCTTTACTTACGCCTTTTAGTCATTTGACTTTCCTGGGCAATTTTAAGGTTTTTGCCTGTTCTTCTGTTGGGTTGTTTATCTCTTTTGTACTGGTTTATAATTATTTTTAAGGTTTCGATCCTAGTCATTAATCATGTTGCAGATATATTATTTCGCTCTGAAACTTGTGTTTTATATAGAGTTTTTTAAATAAGAGAAGCTCCTCTTAATGTTAGAGTAATCAAACATATAAATTTTCTCCCATATGGTTAGTGCTTTTTATCTCCTGTTTAAACAGAATTTTTTTGCTCCAAGTTTATGGATAATATTCTCTTATATTTTCTTTTAAATGTTTACTTCAGTTTTTATTTTTAGGTCTTTAATCTACCTGGAATTTATTTATTTATTTTTTTTGTTTGGTTGTTAGGTAGGAATTCCAATGTAAAATTTTATATGAATTTTCAGTTGTTTCAGGTTTCTTGGCCATTATTGGCTTTTCATGTTTCCATATAAATTTAGAATCATCTTTTAAATGTTTCATCAAAAACAAAATTTGAGATCACATTGACTGCATATCAATTTGGGAAGGATATAGCATATCTCTGTTTACTCCAAAAAGGTCAAACTTTTGGGAGCTTTATTCCTAGAATATTTTTTGATGGCTGTTGTAAATGGTATCTCGGGCATGTGTGCGTGTGTGCACGCGCGTGTGTGTTTATTGATGGTATATAGAAATACAGTAGATTTTGGTACTGTTGAGGTTAGCTGTGTGCTTATTGATTGCTCGTTGGATCTATCCATTTCTGATAGAGGGGCATTATAAGCCTCCAGCCATAATAATGGATTCATGTGTTCCTTCCTTTTTGCAGTACTATCAATTTTTGCCTCAGATATTTTGACTTAGTTGTGAGGCACATACACCCTAAGGATTGTTATATCTTCTTGAAGTATTGACCTCTTATCATTATGAAATGCTCCTCTTTATCCCCGATAATTTCTTTGTTCTGAAATCTGCTCTGTCTGAAATTAATATACCTAATCCTGTTTTCTTTTGATTTGTGTTAGCATGGTATATCTTTCTTTATCCCTGTACTTTTAATCTATATTTAAAGTGGGTTTCTTGCAAAAATAATCCCATTTACAACTGCACCAAAAATAATAAAATACCTAGGGATAAACCTAACCAAGAAGGTGAAAGACCTGTACTCTAAAAACTAAAAAACACCGATGAAAGAAATCGAAGGTGGCAAACAAATGGAGAGATAGTCCATGCTGATGCATTAGAAGAACCAATATTGTTAAAATGTCCATACTACCCAAAGCAATCTATAGATTTAATGCAATCCCGATCAAAATACCAACATGTTTCACAAAACTGGAACAAATAATACTAAAATTTGTACAGAACCACAAAGATCCCAAATAGCCAAAGCAATCTTGGAAAAGAACAAAGCTGAAGGTATCACAATCCCAGATTTCAAGATATACTACAAAGCCATAGTAATCAAAACAATGTGGTACTGGCACAAAAATAGACAGATTGGTGGAACAGAGTAGAGAGCCGAGAAATAAAGCCATGCCTGTATGGTCATTTAATATATGACAGAGGAGGCAGGAATATACAGTGGGGAAGACACAGTCTCTTCAAGAAGTGGTGCTGGGAAAACCAGACAACTACCTACAAAAGAATGAAACTGGACTACTTTCTTACACCATACACACACAAAAAAAAAAAACCCTGAAAATGGATTAAAGATCTAAATGTGAGATCTGGAACCATAAAACTCCTAGAAAAAAATAGGTAGTAATTTCTTTGACATTGACCATAGAAACATTTTTCTAGATATATTTTCTAGATATATCTCCTTAGGCAAAGGAAACAAAAGCAAAATTAAACTATTGGGACTATGCCAAAATAAAAAGCTTTTGTACAGCGATGGAAACCATAACAAAATGACAAGGCAACCTACTGAATGTGAGAAGATATTTGCAAATGATCTATCTGATAAGGAGTTAATATCCAAAATATATAGAGAACTTACAAAACTCAACACCAAAAAAACCCAAATAATCCAATTAAAAGTGGGCAGAGACCCTGAATAGACATTTTTCCAGAGAAGACATACAGATAGCCAACAGACACATGAAAAGATGCTTAACATCACTAATCATCAAGGAAATGCAAATCAAAACCATAATGAGATAACCACCTCACACCTGTCAGAATGGCTAAAATCAAAAACCCAAGAAACAACAAGTGTTAGGATATGGAGAAAAAAGAACCTCATGCATGTTGGTGGGAATGCAAACTGGTGTAGCCATTGGGGAAAACAGTAGGGAGGTTCCTCAAAAAAATTAAAAATAGAATTACTATATGATCCAGTAATTCCATTACTGGCTGTTTACCCAAAGAAAACGAAAACATTAATTCAAAAAGATACATGCACCTCTGTGTTTATTGCAGCATTATTTACAATTGTCAAGATATGGAAACAAACTCAAATGTCCATCCATAGATGAATGGAGTAAGATGTGTGTGTGTGTGTATACAAAGTCTTAAGAAAGAATGAGGTCTGGTCATTTGCAACAACATGAATGGACCTGGAGAGTATAATGCTAAGTGAAATAAATCAGACAGAGGAAGACCAAAGAGACAGACTTTTAAATACACAGAACTAACTGATGGCTGCCTCTAGAGGGGAGATGGGTGGGGGATGAGTGAGTGAAATAGGCAAAGGGGATTAAGAGTACACTTACCTTGATGAGCACTGAGTAATGTATAGAGCTGTTGAATCATTATACTATACACCTGAAACTAATATAACACTATATAATTTTTTTAAAAAATTAAAGCAGGTTTCTTGTAAACAAACAACACCTGGTTGAGTCATGTGTTTTGATCCACTTGTAAAATCTTTGTCTTTAAATTGGTATATTTAGACCATTGAGGTTTAAGGTGATTGTTGATATAGTTGGATTAATATTTACTGTTTGTTATTGTTTATGTATTTGTTGCCCTTGCTCTTTGTTCCAATTTTGTCTTTTGTACTTTTTTCTGCCTTTTGTACTTTTAATTCAGCATGTGTATAATTCCATATTTTCTCCTTTCATAGCATATGTTGTTCTTTTACTTTTTCTAGTGGTTGCCCTAGACTTTGCAATATACATATACAACTAGTCCAAATCCACTTTCAGGTAACACTGTACCACTTCATGGGTAGTACAGCTATTTTGTAATAACAAAATATTTCTAATTTTTTCTATCCATCCCTTATCATTGCTGTCATTCACTTTACTTCTGCATAAGCGTGCGTGTGTAGGGGTGTGTGTGTGTGTGTGTGTGTTCCTTTCTTTATGTAGATCTCTGTTTCTGACCTGTATTGTTTTCCAATTTTCCGAATAACTACTTTTAACATTTCTTGCAAGGCAGGTTTCCTGGCAAAATTTCCCTCAATTTTTTGCTTGTCTGAGAAGGATAATTTTGTAGGATACAGAATTCTAGATTAGTGTGTTTTTTCTCTTAATACTTTAAATAATTTACTCCACTATCTTGTTTGCATGATTTCTGAGAAGTCAGATGTAACTTGTCTTTGCTTTTCTTTAGGTAAGCTGTGTTTTTCTTCTTTTTCAAGAGTTTCTCTGTATCTTTGATTTTTTTTTTTTTTGAAGTTTGTATATGATATGCCTAGCTGTAGTATTTTGGGCATTTATCCTGCTTTGTGTTCTCTGAGCTTCCTAGATCTATGGTTTGGTGTCTGACATTAATTTGGGGAAATTCTCATTGATTATTACTGCAAATATTTCTTTTGCTCCTTTCTCTCGTTCTTTCCTTCTGGTATTCTCATTACTCATAAGTTATACATTTTGCAGTTGACCTGCACTGTTTGGATATTCTGTTCTGCAGTTTTTTCTTTTTTCTCTTGCTTTTTAATTTCAGAAGTTCTGTTGTCCTGTCATAAAGCTCAGTGATTCTTTGATTAGCTGTGTCTAGTCTACCAGTGAACCCATCAAAGACATTCTTCATTTTTGTTACTGTGTTTGCTCTAGCGTTTCTTTTTTATCCTTCATTAAGAACTTTTCTGCCTATGTTATCCATCTGTTCTTGCATGTTGTCTACTTTTTTACATTAAAGCCCTTAGCATATTAATCATAATTTTAAAAAAATTCTGGTCTGACAATTCCACCATTCTTGTCATCTAACTCTGGTTCTTATACTTGTTTAGTCTCTTCGAACTGTGTTCTTTGCTTTTTTAAAAAAATGCCTTGTAATTTTTTGTTGAAAGGTGGGACATGATGTACTTGGTTAAAGGAACTGCAGTAAACAAACCTTTCATAATGTAGTGGTGAGGTGTGGTGGTAGAGGAAGTGTTCTGGACTCTTGTAATTAGGTCTCAGTCTTTTGGTAGGCCTTTGTCCCTGGACTGTAAACTTCACCCATGCTGCTCAGGTTTCCCCTTTCCCTTAGGTTAGTCTCCGATAGAACACCAGCAGGTGCAGCTCTACTAAAATAGTTCTTCTGAAGTCAGGCCTTGTTAAGAAGAACAGAATACTTTGGAATATTTCAAAATGGTGAGAACCTGGTAGAGCTCCTGGAGGTAAAACTCATAAAAGCGTGGATGCTCCCCTCGGACTGGCTGTCCTCCTTGGACTTTTTAACTTACAGATTTATCCACACTGAGCATCCAGCAATTTATCAATTAATGGTTCAGGTTTTCCTACACGGGCACTGGTTCCCACAGAGGTTTCTGCCCAGGTAATTTGTGATTCTCTGTATCTGCCTGTCTTTTGAGTTTGGGAACAGTAGTTTGCCTTGTGACCTCACTATGAAGGATCTAAAAGAAGAGTTGATTCTTCAGTTTTTTAGCTTTTTACTTGTTGTTAGGACAGAGTGGCAGCTTCTATGAATACAGGCACACTTTTTGAGAGTAAAGACAATTGTGTTTCTTCCTTTCCGATCCTTATAGATTTTATTTCCTTTGTTTCCCTAACTGCAGTGGCTACGTTTTAGCAGTGTTGAATAGAAGTACCTGATAGGCACCTTTGTCTTGTTCCCATTCTTAAAGGGAAAACTTTTAGTGTTAAGTATTATATTTGTCGTAGATGTTCTGTAGATACCCATTATCTAAGGAAGTTCCTCTCAGTTTACTAATAATTCCTCTCCGCCATGAATGTTTTATTTTACCAAATACTTTTTTTAGCTTCTTTTAAGATGATCATTTCTAATCTGTTGTTAAAATGAATTATACTAATCGATTTTCTAGAGTCTTAATAAATACAAGTTGGTCATGATATATTTTTATATGTGTATGTTTTGTGTGCATATTGTTGTTTTCACATAATTCTGTTTGATACTCTAGGAATTCTGCTACCTATTGTTCATGAATAAGGTTACCATGTAGTTTTTTTATTTCTCACACTGTTGGGTTTTGGTGTGTAAGGTTTATAAAATCAGATGGGCAGTGCGCTCTTATTTTCAGTTCTCAGGAAGAGTTTAAGATTATAATTATTTCTTTTTTGAATTATTAGTCACATAGGTCCAGAGTTGTCTTTGTAAGAGGAGTTTTGGTTATAGGAACCTGATTTTTTTGTCACTTTAAATTAAAAATTTCCATGAGTTTTTCCATTCCATCCAAATGTTAAAATTTATTGGCATAAAGGTATTCACATATCTTTTACCTGTTACCTCTTTATATTTTTTTCTCCCTTTCCTAAAGAGATTTTTTGTTGGAGCTAGGAAGAGCTTCTTCTCTTTTTCTGTCATTAGAAGTTGTGTGTTTTTGACATGTTCTCGTACTTTAGAATTTATAAATACTTTTCGAAGTCTGAAGTTAATCAATACTTTTTCCTTTTCTTGGATAAGTACCAAGATCTTTTATCCCCAACTTGACTTATATGTTACTGTTTGGTGTATTTAAATTCTATTTTTTTGCCTAGTTGTAATTCAACAAGGTATATTATTACTATTTTTTTACACTAATGTTCATTTACATTTATCCACATATATACCAATTTCTCAATTCTTCAGGTCTGCTTTCTGAGACTTTCCATTTGCCATTACTTCCCTTCATGCTGAAACATTATCTTTTTTTCTTTATTCCTGTTTAAATTTGTTGGGCTCTTTGAAGCTCTCAGTTGGTATCTTTTATCAATATTGGAAAATTCTTAACCATTATTTTTTCCCCAAAAACATTCTCTCTACCTCGTTGTTACCATCGTTCTCACTTTATCCCCCTAAACTCTTCTTATTTCCATTCTTTTTGCCTTTCTGTGCTATATTTAGGGATTTCCTCTGAACTCTTTTCCAGACCATACATTCTTCAGCTATTTGTAGTCTGCTGTTAAATTCTTCCATTGAGTTTTTTTTTTTTTAAAGATTTTATTTATTTATTTATTCGACAGAGATAGAGACAGCCAGCGAGAGAGGGAACACAAGCAGGGGGAGTGGGAGAGGAAGAAGCAGGCTCATAGCGGAAGAGCCTGATGTGGGGCTCGATCCCGTAACGCCGGGATCACGCCCTGAGCCGAAGGCAGACGCTTAACCGCTGTGCCACCCAGGCGCCCCTCTTCCATTGAGTTTTTAATGTTGGTTATTATATTTTCTATTTCTAGGAGTTGTTTTTAGTATTTTTTCAAACATCTAGGTCCCTTTTTTTTTTTTTATGTTTCCTGCAGATATTTTCAAGCTTGTTTTTTATTTAAACATAGTAAGTATAACTGTCTTTGTAATCTTATGTTTGATAATTTTAATATCTTAAGTCTTTGTGAATCTGTTCATTATGTCTGCAGGCTCTTGCTCAAGATGCCTTGTGTCTTTCTGTGCTTGGTTACCATTGTGTGTTGGTCTTTCCCTTTGAAAAATTATTTGTAGGGATAATTAGAGAGCTAGAAGGTAGGTCCTTATTCCAGAAAAAAATTGTGTTTGCTTTATATTCAGGAATATTTCATGTTAGTGGCATGAGGTTAGTTGGACCACCAGATGATGGGAATTTGGACTGTAAGTCTCTGCATTGCATGGGTTAATTCTTTCTCTGAGGATAGTTCTTTAGAGTCCTAGCTTACAGTGGGGAGAGTGAGGGTGTCTTTGGGTGGGTCTGGGGATTTTATTTCTGACTCATTCTCTTGATACCATCAGAGCTAAAGTTCACATACTCGTGCATTGGCAAATGCTGTGAGGACAAAAATGACTTGTGTTCCACTTCACTGTCTGGCTTCCTACTTTTACTTCAGATATGGTCTAGAGATTACCTACTTAATCTTGGCTGCTCTTCAGTGCTTTTAGTGATTTTTAAAAATTCAATTAATTAGCATATAGTGTATTATTAATTTCAAAGGTAGAGTTCAGAGGTAGAGGTGGTTCACTAGTCTTATCTAATACCCATTGCTTATCACAGCACGTGTCCTCCTTAATGTCCATCACCCAATTACCCCATCCCCCCATCCCTACCCCTCCAGCAACCCTCAGTTTGTTTCCTATGATTAAGAGTCTCTTATGGTTTGTTTTACTCTCTGGTTTCTTCTTGTTTTATCTTCCCCTCCCTTCCCCTATGCTCCTCTGTTTTGTTTCTTAAATTCCATATATGAGTGAGATCATATAATAATTGTCTTTCTCTAATTGACTTATTTCGCTTAGCATAATACCCTCTAGTTCCATCCACATTGTTGCAAATGGCAAGATTTCATTTTTGATGGCTGAGTAGTATTTCATAATGTGTGTGTGTGTGTGTGTGTGTGTGTGTGTGTGTGTGTATACACCACATCTTCTTTATCCATTCATCTGTTGATGGACATCTGGGCTCTTTCCATAGTTTGGCTATTGTGGACATTGCTGCTATGAACATTGGGGTATGGTTGCCCCTTTGGATCACTGCATTTGTATTGTTGAGGTAAATACCTTGTAGTGCACTTGCTGCGTTGTAGGGTAGCTCTATTTTTAACTTTTTGAGGGACCTGCATACTGTTTTTCCAGAGTGGCTGCACCAGCTTGCATTCCCACCAACAGTGTAAGAGGGTTCCCCTTTCTCCACATCCTTGCCAACATGTGTTGTTTCGTAACTGGTTAAATCCATATTTAGTTGCTTTCAGTATGGAGGGTGATCTGAATAACAGTTAACCATTCCTAGAATGTCTTTTTTTTTTTTTTTAAATCAATCTGAGTGAGATTAGTAACCTGTTAGAAATGGCTATTTAGAGGAATGTTTAGATATTTTTATATATTTGATGACTTTCTCAACAGATTTCTAGGACATAATGTAAACAAAGTATAATTGGTTGAATCATGTTATTAGTAAACTATTTGCAGTATATGAAGTTTCATAGTGAATTTTGTAGCTTATAAACTTCTGGCTGTGTCAGACCACATATTGTTTACTTTTAATGGATTCAGTAGGACTGAAATCTCATTTATCTTGTCAGTCAAAATGTCAAGACATTTATCTTGTCAGTGTGGGAGTGGTATACAGCTGTCTTTAATGTGCTAAAAGTAATGAAATCTTAGAAACCTAAAGGGAATATTTCTGATTTACTCACCTTGCCAGAAGTGTTTATTCATTATTACTTTGTCATTTATATTGCATGTTCAAGCTGTTTTTAGGTTTTGGCGTTCATAGTTTCGGTCCCAGTAAAATACAATTAGAAAAGACTTCTTAAATCTCTTTTTTATGTGTATGTTCCTTTAACTGGCATTTGTACCTGGTCACAACTGCTTGTTGCACATAATTAACCCACATTCGTGACACAGTGTAGCTTAGTCTTTTAGGGAAATACTGAAGTGATTTACAGGTTTGTTATTAGCTTACCTGGTGGTGGTATCCTTCTCATCAGGTAAGAGGGTAGGGCTGGGCCCAGAGAAGGAGCCTTACTGTGTTAGCTGATGGCTAGCTGTCAGTTAAAAACTTACGGAAATTATTTGAAGGAGACCAATAAAGCCCAAAATAAGAATGTTATAGTCTCCCACCTTGTCGCTTTTCACTAATTTAAAATGCGTAAATATATGCTTAATCTGGTATAATTATAAATTCATTGGATCTGTTAGGTAAATAATCACTAAGGGACAATGCATAATATTTTAATAGTGTTTATCATAGCATAATCTTCACATTTCACATCTACTTTATATTTTCTCTTACTTATAGTAGACCCAAGTGATTTGTACATCGTAGAACCCCTCAAGTTCTCTCCAGAAAAAAAGGTAATATTTTGATTCTATTTAAGTGTATTGGTGTGTTATGTGATAGAAGATGAGGAACTAGGTGGAAGGTTTGATAGGATCTTTAAGTGCTCCTTAAACGTACTGTTTATTTCCAGTCGTAGTAATGATATAAATAAATGTTACAGAGGTCAAGAAACTGTGACCCACAGGCTGTATCTGGCCTGTAGCCTGTTTTGTATGAGCCTGGAGCCATCTTTAAAGGGTTGTAAAATCAAAAAGAATATGCAAGAGAGACAGTATGTGACCTGCAAACCCTAAAACATTTATTGCCCAGCCCTTTACAGAAAAGATTTGCTGACCCCTGGCTAGTAGTCCTTATTTATTGAGTATCAGCGCGTGTGTGTGCTATTCCTGTATTCCTCACAGCAGCCTGGAGGTGGTAGTATCCCCAAGTTGATATGAAAAAACTGAAACTCAGAGGGTTTATGTCATCTTTGAATGATCCATTAAATCAGTGGTAAAACTCAAAATATACTTAGGCTTTTTGGTTACAAAGCCTGCGCCTTTTCCATTTTGCCTCTAAGTAAGTTGTACTCATTTTGACTAGAGATAATGATCTCTAGGTGAAAGAACTTGGACTTTTAGAGCCAAATAGCCCAGGATTCAATCCCAGCCTGGCCACTTACTGTGTTGTAACTTGGGCGGAGAACCAGACCTCTGGACCTTGGTTTTCTCATTTAGTAACCAGAGATAAAATACTCACGTCTCAGTAAGTAAAGTACACATGAAAGCAACTAGTATTATACCTGGTGCTTAGTAAGTACTCAGATGTTATCACCCCCTAAATCTATTTTCAGAGATGGCAGCTAAGTAAAGAGTTTGATTGCGTAGCATTTACAGAATGAGAAGGTAATGGTAATATCTATACAGAACATAGCAGTGTGTTATGCTGTTCATAATACTGTTTTACTTTTCGCCGGGAGTTGGCACTTTCCTCCAATAGCTCAGCTCTCTAGCTGTTTTGATGAGGTAACGGTTGGAGGTCTCATCACTACCTTGTTTTAAAATTTGTTATAGAAGAAACGCTGCAAGTACAAAACTGAAAAAATTGAAACCATAAAGCCAGCAGATCCATTGCACCCTGTAGCCAATGGAGACCTAAAAGGAAAGAAGCCCTTTATGAACCAGAGAGATTTTTCTAATATGGGAGAAGTTTATCACTCTTCCTACAAGGGACCTCCGTCTGAAGGAAGCTCAGAAACATCGTCACAGTCAGAAGAGTCTTACTTTTGTGGCATTTCAGCTTGCACAAGTCTGTGCAATGGACAGTCCCAAAAGACAAAAACTGAGAAGAGGGCTTTAAAACGAAGGCGATCTAAAGTCCAAGACCAAGGAAAATTGATAAAAACTCTAATACAGACTAAGTCAGGATCATTGCCGAGCCTGCATGACATAATCAAAGGAAACAAAGAGATCACCGTGGGAACATTTGGTGTCACAGCGGTCTCGGGACATATCTAAAATGAATAGAACTTTTCATACTGGAGACTTTTTGTTGTTCTTTGAAGAACAGTCTGTGGTATTTGAAGGGTTTGGGGGAGGGAGAAAATATTAATGGGAAAAGTATTCAGAAATTATGGTTTCTGCCTTTTTAAAAAAGTAGGTGGGATTGTGTCAATCTTGGTTAATGAGCTGCAGTTTTACAAGGCTGATCACTTCCTACAAGGACAATGGTAGACATTTTATAAAGATGTTTTTTCACAGATTAATTACTGGGACAAATGTAATTCGGAAGCCCAGTTCCTTTGGGTGGGATAGGAATGGGAGCCTAAACCTCTTCCTTTAGCCTTGTTCCTATTTCTTGCACCTTCCCATATTTATGTGCCTTTTGTCTATTTATAATGCCACTGGAAGAGGAGGGAGAACTTTTTCTGTCATTTGATTTCTTTTATAACTTTGTTAGTTTTTTGAAGCTGCAAACACTACAAGGCTTTAAGGTGATCTGCACCTGAAGTTCGGTAATGAGGTTCCGACAGTGTAAAGATCCTGCAGACTTGCCAAATAGACCTCTGTGTAGCAAACTCACTTGAAACAAAAACTGGCTGGAATTTTTGTCTGTTCTTTTAGGTAAATGGCGATACTGATATTTTCATTTAACTTATTCACACTCGTTTTTCTCTAGTTACTAACTCAAAGAGAAAAAAGCCTACAAGATTTTTTCTTGCAAATGACTGGTATTTGCAAATACATTTTTTATAAATTCACCTTTTAAACACATTTAATCATTGTAAGGGTTTTCGTTAGCTACATTTTAAACATTCACAATAAGCACTAATCCTCCAGACTTTCAGGTAATTGTTTCCTGTTACCACAAATAGAATATTTGAAGGTTTGTCAAATGAGTCCAGGTCTCATATGATAAAACCGCTGCCTATGTACATATGCATGGAACCAGCTAGTGAGTTTGTCAAGCCTTGTCTAATTGGTCAAGTCTAAAGGGATCATTATTCCTTGATGTTTGCTTTGTCCTGGCTACAAATGTGCAGAGGTATACATGTGATGTCAATGTGTCTGTCCTTATTTTGTCTTCTGTTTTCTTTAAAAATAATTGGCAGCGACTATTTGAATAAAATGATTTCTTAGTGTGTGTTTGTACAGTAATGCGTGAAAGTGGGAAGTTTCTTTTTGAAAGGGAGAGAATTGACCATTTTGTGTTGTAAGATTTAAGTTATAACTTATTGAGCACTTTTAGTAATAACTGTTTTTTAAACTTTTCTAATACCTTTCTGGGGGTATTGTTTGTAATGTGACCTATTTAAAGCCTTTTTTGTTTGTTTAAGTTGCTGCTTTTAGGTTAACAGTATGTTTTAGATGATTTAAATTTTTTTCCAGTCTGTACAATTAGCCATTCAGAGCAAGAGGGCCTGATTGTATAGAAACTCATTGAAAAGAGGTCCAGATGAGAGCAGAGGGCGAGCGGGAAGTTACCCGATCTGCGTGCAGCACCCGGTGTTGTGGAAAGATGACTTTCAGTATGTAACTACGGAGCTGTAGTGCCATTAGAAACTGTGAATTTCCAAATAAATCTGAACACTTGTCTTTATTAATTACTGGCTCTTCTGTTCTTTGAGGGAGAACTTACAAATCTATTACTCGGAACCTAGAGTGAAGTTTTTGTCACTTTAAAAACTAAATACGGCAACATCTCATTACATAATTGATCACATTTCGGCCAACTCTAAACTGACTGAACTTACACATAAACATTTTGTCCCTATACAGTCATAATTTCACCATTTCAAACACTAAAATGAGAGTTTTTGATCTTTACTTAGTAGAAAACATGCATGTGTTTTCCTCTTATCAGGTATCATCTTGAGGACTACTAATTTTTAAGTTTTCCCACATCTAAATAGAGTAATGCTTTTTATAATTTACTTTTCAACTTTTACACATCTAGCCAGAGCATAACATTTTACCATTTAGGGTTTATTTTTCCTCTCTGAGATTATACTTACATGAGTAGAAAAAAAAAGTCCTTGCCAATTGTAGATTTGTGCCTGGGAAGAAGCAAAGCCATGTATACGAAACAGGCTTTCAGTGTTGCTTGATAGCCTCGTTTTCTTTCTTCTAACGATAAGGACTAAAACAGCATAAAATAAAAGGAAACTGAGGGATCGTAAGAGCAAAGATGCCAAGTAAAACGGTTCTTTTAACTGGATTTTTAAAAATACTGTGTTACACATATTATAATTTGAGGAATTAAATAGCTTTTTAATAAGCCTTATACGGGAAAACAGGAGATCTCTACTGCCTGCCACTGCCCCCGCCCCTCCAAGGCCTGTTTGCTCCTCGGCGGCAGCCTTCTCAGCTCTTGTCTCTGGTTGGTGTGCTGCTTTTACCACTTACTAATTTCCCAGTTTTAGAGGTGTTCCCAAGTTGAATATATAAGCTTACATACATGAAATACGGAATAGGTATTTGTTAACCTACTTGAGCAAATCTACATTAGATCATGGCAAATGGAATAATCACAGTTTAGAAATACTGCTTTTTAAAAAATCTGCATTTATTAAATTTATTAAAAACCTCATGCTTTTCCCCAGCTTTTTAATTTGAAAAATTTCAGTTGAATATCTGTGCACTGGACCCAATTTCAGCAGTTAACATTTTTAGTTTTTGTTTTTTTTTTTTCTGTGTGTGCGTGTCTATTTGCATACATACATGCACAATACACACATTCTTTTGGGTGAACCATTTGAAAGTTAGTTGGGACATGAAGACCCTTCACCCCTAAATACTATGTATTTTTTAGTATGTGTTTTCTTTCCCTTTCTTTCTTTCTCTCTCTCTCTTTCTTTCTTTCCCTTTCTTTCTCTTTCTCTTTCTTTTTCTTTCTTTCCCTTTCTTTCTTTTTCTTTCTTTCTTTCCCTTTCTTTCTCTCTTTCTTTCTTTCCCTTTCTTTCTCTTTCTTTCTTTCCCTTTCTTTCTTTCTTTTTTTAATTTAAATTCAATTAGCCAACATATAGTACATCATTAGTTTTTGATGTAGTGTTCAGTGGTTCATTAGTTGCCTAACACCCAGTGCTCATCAGATTACGTGTCCTCCTTCATGCCCGTCACCCAGTTACCCCATCCCCCCACAGAGTCCAGAGACTCTCATGGTTTGTCTCCCTCTCTGATTTCTTCCCATTCAGTTTTCCCTCCCTTCCCCTGTGGTCCTCTGCACTATTCCTTATATTCCACATATGAGTGAAACTGTATGATAATTGTCTTTCTCTGACTGACTCATTTCACTTAGGATAATACCCTCCAGTTCCATCCATGTTGATACAAATGGTAGGTATTCATCCTTTCTGATGGCTGAGTAATGTTCCATTGTATATATGAACCACATCTTATCCATTCATCTGTTGAAGGGCATCATGGCTCCTTCCACAGTTTTGCTATTGTGGACATTGCTGCTATGAACATTGGGGTACAGGTGCCCTTTCTTTTCACTACATCTGTATCTTGGGGTAAATACCCAGTAGTGCAATTGCTGGGTCATAGGGTAGCTCTATTTTTAAAGTCTTGAGGAACCTCCATACTGTTTTCCAGAATGGCTGTACCAGCTTACATTCCCACCAACAGTGTAAGAACCAACAGGTTCCCCTTTTTCCACATCCTCGCCAACATTTGTTGTTCCCTGTCTTGTTCACTTTAGCCATTCTAACTGGTGTAAGGTTGTATCTCGTTGTGGTTTTGATTTGTATTTCCCTGATGGCAAGTGATACGGAGCATCTTTTCATGTGTCTATTGGCCATTTGTATGTCTTCTTTAGAGAAGTGTCTGTTGATGCCTTCTGCCCATTTCTTGACTGGATTATTTGTCTTTTGGGTATTGAGTTTGAGAAGTTCTTTATAGGTCTTGGATTCTAGCCCTTTATCTGATATGTCATTTGCAAATATCTTCTCCCACTCCGTGGGTTGCTTCTTCATTTTGTTGACTGTTTCCTTTGCTGTACAGAAGCTTTTTATCTTGATGAAGTCCCAACAGTTCATTTTTGCTTTTGTTTCCCTTGCCTTTGGAGATGTGTCTTGGAAGAAGTTGCTGTGATTGAGGTTGAAGAGATTACTACCTATGTTCTCTGGGATTTTGATGGATTCCTGTCTCACATTTAGGTCTTTCATCTATTTTGAGTTTATCTTTGTGTATGGTGTAAGAAAATGGTCCAGTTTCATTCTTCTGTATATAGCTGTCCAATTTTCCCAACACCATTTGTTGAAGAGACTTTTTTCCATTGGATATTCTTTCCTGCTTTGTCGAAGATTAGTTGACCATAGAGTTGAGGGTCCATTTCTGGGTTCTCTATTCTGTTCCATTGGTCTATGTGTCTGTTTTTGTGCCAGTACCATGCTGTCTTGATGATCACAGCTTTGTAATAGAGCTTGAAGTAAAGGCATTGTGATGCCCTCAGCTTTGGGTTTTGTTTTGTTTTGTTTTCAGCATTCCCCTGGCTATTCAGGGTCTTTTCTGGTTCCATACAAATTTTAGGATTGTTTTGTTCCAGCTCTGTGAAAAATTTCAGTGGTATTTTGATATGGATGGCATTGAACGTGTAGATTGCTCTGGGCAGCATAGACATTTTAACGATGTTTATTCTTCCGATGCACGAGCATGGAATGTTCTTCCATCTCTTGGTATCTTCCTCAATTTCTTTCATAAGTGTTCTGTTTTGAGGTTTCTAGAGTAGAGATCCTTTACCTCTTTGGTTAGGTTTATTCCTAGGTATCTTATGGCTTTTGGCGCAATTGTAAATGGGATCGACTCCTTCATTTGTCTTTCTTAAGTCACATTGTTAGTGTGTAGAGATGCAACTGATTTCTGTGCGTTGATTCTGTATCCTGCCATATTGCTGAATTGCTGTGTGCGTTTTAGCAATTTTGGGGTGGAGTCTTTTGGGTTTTCCACAAAGTATCATGTCATCTGGGAAGAGAGAGAGTTTGACTTTTTCTTTGCCAATTTGAATACCTTTTATTTCTTTTTGTTGTCTGATTGCTGAGGTTAGGACTTCTGATACTGTGTTGAACAATAGTGGTGAGAGTGGGCATCCCTGTCACATTCCTGACTTGAAGGGAAAAGCTCTCCCAATGAGAATGATACTTGCTGTGGGCTTTTCATAGATGGCTTTTATGTTATTGAGGTGTGTTCCCTCTATCCTTATACTTTGAAGAGTTTTAACCAAGAAAGGATGCTTTATTTTGTCAAATGCTTTTTCTGCATCAGCTGAGAGGATCATATGATTTTTTTCTTTTATTAATGTGCTCTATCACACTGATTGATTTAAGAATGTTGCACCACCCTTGCATCCCAGGAATAAATCCCCCTGGTCCTGGAAGCATGTGTTTTCTAAGAATAAGGTCATTTACCTACGTAGCCACAATACTAGTTAATATCACACCTAAAAAAAGTTAATAATTCCAGGGGCACCTGGGTGGCTCAGTTGGTTAAGCGTCTGTCTTCAGCCCAGGTCATGATCCCAGGGTTCTGGCATTGAGCCCCACATCGGGCTCCCTGCTCAGCGGGGAGCTTCTCCCTTTGCCTGCCACTCTCCCTGCTTGTGCTTTCTCTCTTTCTCTGTCAAATAAATAAAATTTAAAAAAATGTTAATTCCATAATCTAATACACAGTCCATAGTCAGATTTCTCCAGTTGTCCCCATACATACACTTTTTTTTGGGGGGGGGGTGTCCAGTGTCCAGTCAAGTTTCATTTGGTTGTATTGTTTATTTAGGTTCTTTAAATACATACTGCTTTATGACTTTGCATATTTTTCTTGTGTAAGAGCCCATGCATATTTTCTTTGAATCATTCCAGCTTTAGCATATGGGCTACTGAACTGGGCACTGACAGCTTTTCTAGTGATGTGTTGATACTGTCATTAAATTTTACCCCAACCCACAAATATCCATTTATTTAACATTAAGACATTAAAAAAATTTATCCTATAGGAGAATGTATTCATGACCTCTACATTATACTCCACTTTATTACTAAAGATTAATCTTTAGAATATTTGTTTGCAACAGAGTTCTTCACTTGGAATTGTAAGGTCATACACCCTGGACTACCAACTTTGTGTTGCATTTTTTTTTTTTATAAAGCACATATTAAAGCCCACCAAATGCCTGATGTTATAATACGTAAAGTGGTAAGTCTAAGCAAACAAGCATTCGTGATTTTTATCATTTTTCCCCTTTTTTATTGGTATAGTTGACATACAATGTTATATCGGTTTCAGGTGTGCAACATAGTGATTGGACAAATCTATATGTTAGACTATATTCACCATAAGCGTAGTGTGTCACTGAACAACGCCATTATAATACCATTGCCATTGACTATATTCCCTATGCTGTACTTTTCATCACTGTGACTTATTCTGTAACTGGAAGCCTGACCTTCCACTCCCTTTCACCCATTTTGCCTATTCCTCACTCCCCTCCCTCCTGGCAACCATCAGTGTGTTTTCTTTATTTATGGGTCTTTATTTGTGTGTTTCTCTTATTTGTTTTGTTTTTTAGATATTTGTCTTTGTCTGACTTATTTCACTTAGTATAATACCCTCTAGGTACCTATCCATGTTGTGGCAAATGGCAAGATCTCATTCTTTTTTTATGGCTGATATTACATTATGTGTGTGTGTAATTGTATATATATTCATATTGTGTGTGTGTATATTTATCTCACATCTTGGTCCATTCATCTATATTGATAGACACTTAGGTTGCTTGCATATCTTTGTGTAGATAATGCGATTAATATAGGGGTACATGTATCTTTTCCAATTAGTGCTTTTGTTTTCTTTGAGTAAATACTGCATTTGTGATTTTTAAATGAATAAGGGATAAAAAGCAAGTTTTAAACCCAGGATGGTTTAAAAAGTTCCGCAGGTAGATGGTGTACCATACAATTTAAGAGCAGGTGTTTTCAAATCAGACTGCCTGGTTCATATTTGCTCTCCATCTCTTACTGACAATGACATTGGGCAAATCACAATCAGTCACAATCTCATTAAGCGTCAGATTTTTCATCGGTAAACAGGTATAACACCTATTTCAGAGGCTCATTCTGAGGATCATGTAAAACTGTCCTGTATCTAGCATATGCTGCACTCAGTGTTAGCTATTAATGTCTGGACGCTCAGAGTTAGGTCTCATCCCTGGTGTCTGAGCATCTACCAGCAGGTCAAGAAAGGAGCTCATGCGTGGTGTAGGACTATTCTCTCCAGCCTCAGTGTCTACACCACCACTAGCAAGGTCAGCAGGGAGCTTTAAGTTCAATGTGCTCAGAGTAAGACCCTCAGTGCTTTCATCACAAGGGTCACTAAGTCACTGCAGGACTCCTGGGAAGATCTTGTCCCCTGTTTCTACCCTTCAGTATAAAGCCTTGACACAACTTTCTTTCTCAAAACCAGTAAGGCAAATTTCATATGCCCTTGACTCCTGTTAATTTTATCACTGCAAGAAGCTCTGTGTGGCTTTCACAGTCTTCCTTCTGGAATATTCTTCCATATTCCCTCACCATTCCTAATCACTTCCGTCGTGCCCTCTGGAACTCAAAATCAATCGTCAATAAAATTCCCTAAATCTTTAACTTGTTTCAACCTTCCTTTCACCTCCTTGTTCTAGTCAAAACTACTTCCCTTGAATCCCTTTCCAGGAGGTTGACTTTCTCCTCCACCCTTCACACCGCACGGCCTAGAGAGAGACTAGATAGGTGGTCCCCTTAATCTTCCATGCCCTAAAACTCACTTTCTGAATCTTCTATCAACAAACCATACCATCCACTATTTCTCCCTATTGCAAACAAACCCCTGTTTTCTCTTGTCCTCTCTCATCTTCATTCCTGGGTCCCTGTCATTCCAGTAATGCCTCTGTCACAATTCTTGAGGATTTTAATGTCAACCTTACATTATTTTTTTCTAGTTTCTCAGTTCCTTCCCTTCTTTCTCCAAAGATCTTGATCTCCAGCTTATATCAGCCACTTATTTCAATGATTAAATCCTAGTTTCTGTCACTACCAATATCCATAATCTTTAATACCAACTTTAAGCATCTAGCTTCTGACCACCATCTCCTATTCTAGCTCATTCCCCCTCACACCCGAACTCTAACAATTCTTCTCAGTCCCACCGGAGTCCCACCAATCCAACCCCTGCCAGATGACTGTCATGTGTGGTACATATTTTGTCTCTGAAAACATGCATCCTCAGCCATAACCCCTGGGAATGCTGCTCAGTCCCAACAGCTTGCAGACTCCTTGTTCAAACCATCAGAGTACTCAGCAAGCCAGTCTCTGCACTTTCTAATTTTCTAGGTAGGACTCGGTCACCAGTCTTTTGTGCTCCTTCTTCGCCCATCTTCAGGGCCACATACTCCTGGGGGAGGTGATCATATTCCTAGATCAGGTGTAAATCTTCGTCAGTGTAAGTCAATCATGGTAAAGCCATTCACCTCACTGGTGACTAGTTTAGGTATGGATAAGTGGTGAAATTCTGGAAATAAGCCACTGAATCAACCAATCCTGGAGCCACCCTACCTTGGGACTCCTTATTAAATGAGATAATAAATCCTTCTCATGTTTAAGCCATTCTCAACTGGTTATGTGTTACATATTTGTGTTACGCCGAAAGCGTCCCATCTCATAGAGGCTCCTCTCACTAGGTGCCAACACCACGCTAAAGCACTGTAGACATATCCTCTTGTTTAACAATCTATATAAGTACTGTTAATGTGTGGTTTTATAATGAAGAAACCGAGGCACAGAGAGGTCACAAAGTTAGTAAGTAGGAGAGCAGGAATTTAAGCCCGTCTATCTGTAGGACCTTATTTTTTTATAATAATTTTTTATTATATTATGATAGTCACCATACAGTACATCCTTAGTTTTTGTTGCAATGTTCCATGATTCATTATTTGCGTATAATACCCAGTGCACCATGCAATACGTGCCCTCCTTAATACCCATCACCGGCCTATCCCAATCCCTCACCCCCCTCCTCTCTGAAGCCCTCAGTTTGTTTCCCAGAGTCCACAGTCTCTCATGGTTCATTCCCCCTTCTGTTTATCCCCCTTCATTCTTCCCTTCCTTCTCCTACTGATCTCCCTGCTATTTCTTATGTTCCATAAATGAGTGAAACTATATAATTGTCTTTAAAACCTAGGCTCTTAACCACCAAGCTGTAACGCCTCCTGGTGGAGACATGGGGGACACTACCTGAGAATGCCCAAGAGCCCTCTGAGGAACTTACAGAAGCACCACTTTCTGGCCTTAGGCTGGTTGGACCTGTCCTGTAGAGTCCTTATTTTGTACTCACAGCCTGGTGAGACTGAAGACTCAGAAATGCATTAACTATACCTATTTGGGACAGAATGTTGCATTTCGTATCTGTCCTATCAGTGTTGCTTAAAAAAAAAATGTTATGATAACTAAAGTAGTTATCATAGAAGTTCCAAGGTTATGTTTTGCAATAGTTCTTGGGGGGAACAAATCTGTAATACTCTTTGAAAAAATTATGAATACCAAATTTCTTAATGGAAAAATTGTAAAATTTTTGATTTATTGTAACTATGTAAGGTGACATTAATTTGACTTATCATGGTGATCATTTGCAAGCATACAAACATCAAATCATCATGCTGTACACCTGAAACTAATATAATGTTATATGTCAATTATAACTCAGTTTAAAAATTTTTTTGATTTACTCCAAGGAATTGGGAGCCTGAAGTAAGTTCTTTAAGAGAAAGGTCCAATTTAGAAAAAAATATGCCAAGAATATGTTAGCATGTAGTTATCAGATAAGAATACGTGACTCCTTCTTTCAAAGAGGTGTTTTGTTCAATGAGGTAAACTAAATATTTTATGAACATGATTGGTTAGGCAGGGGCTGCCACAGCCCTTAACCTTAAGGGGTCAGGAAGTACACAGTCCAATTCCAAGAACCAGGGAGCAATGAGGAGAAATGAATAGTATTTATATCAGTGGTAAAGAAAGTCTGTTTTCTCCAAGAGCAGGCAATCGGTATTCGTATTTATTGGGGTTTAAGGAACTTTAAAAGAGGAAGTATAAAAATGACTCAAAGTCCCCACATGAAAAAGAATATTGAAGGACCATGAAATGCTAACGTACCTCACATCAAAGAGGCTCTGCTTTAAAAATAACAATGACTAGCAGAGAACGGAAGCTGTGGCTCTCCTTCTCCCCCAAGACTCCCCCCACTGCCCCAGAACACCCATCACACGTATTGTGTGAGCCCCACCCAGGCTTCATTAGCTCTGGTCGGTTTGTCTCTGTAACCCAGAGCCACCGAGCTCATTGAGTCGCTCAGAAATACCTGAAATATTTACCAAGGGCCCTGTGGCCTATCCAAGCCTCACTCTGTCACACCGCTGATTTGCCTAATTATCGTTCTATCAAATAAATAACACTGGACATCTTAGAGTGTTTTTGATGTTCACTATAGCACAGATTAGAGCGCTCTCCTCTGGTTATTTGATGGTAAAGGTTAGTGAGCTTCTTTGGATGTTATCAGGAGCAGAGTCCAAGCCTGTAGTCGAGCCTGTGGTGACTGAATTGATTCACGAACTGTTATTTATGACAAATTGTCAACCTGTCTTGGAGAAGTGGCTGTGGTTTGTATTTCCATTCTGCAGTATTTGTGAAAGGGGAGTCACATACTAAAAGACAATGAAATTTAGGGGAATGATTCCTTGTTCTCAAGATTTCTACTGAGGAGCATTATTTGCTAATGTATTTCCTACCTTTTGTAAGAGCGATTACAGACACACAAACTCCCAAACCGGTACCTGCGTTAACTGGGGATTAGATGGACTAATTTCCCCCAAATCTGTCATTTGCTGACTTTCATCATGTGTTTTAGAGGTCCTGGGGCTCTTTCTCAACTCTTACCTACTAGTAACTCATTTATAACCCTGAGTTCAAAGGGGCCTAAAAGAAGATCTTTGCCCGACCCATTTCAAAATTTTCCCGAGTATCGCAACCCAGTCCTTTAAAATCTTCACAGTCCAATAAAGCGTTCTCACATCCAGAGACCCTTGTGGTGGCAGTGGTGGCAGGGGGGCCAGCAGGCCCCGTCCAGCAGCCACTGAGCTGTGCCAGGTCTTGTTCTGTATTCTTCCAGGTGTGGCTGAGAAGAAGAGCAGGTCAAACCTAGTTGGCCTCCTGCCTTGGGCTGGTTCTGCTCCCATCTCCCAGGGCACAGCTTGGACAAGTTCACGTGTGTTTTCACACGCACGTGCACACACACACTCACCCACATGCTTGTGCACGCACATGTGCCTTCCAAAAACAACAACCCATACCTTTCAGACAAAGACCGTCAAATGCACATTTAGAAACTGAGTTCTAACCACTGTCCTCTCTCTACTCGTACCCTATTTCACATTAATCATAATAGTCTAATGACAACCATTGGCTTGTGTCGACTCCTCCTTACTACAACTGTGACGTTCCTGAGAAACTGAAGTCCTAGAGGAAGGCCAAAAGAGATGCATAGTTCACCCCAAAATCCTAGCTAAAGTACTCCCAGTTAAGATCTCAGTTGGAAACATCTTCATTTGGGTGACTTTGCAGTTACAAAGCTTCCCCAAGAACAAATTGCAAATGCTCCAGGCAGAGCTATTTTACGTGTTCTGTTCCATGGAAAAAGCAGAGTTCCTAATCTCAGGAGCTTCATGGTCTACGCGCAGAGTAGACAAAGGAGTGCAAACTTACGGCCATCAATATAATATCATAGTTAGTACCTAGCGGTGCCGTGATGGACATCCGTAGGGACGAGGAGGGTTTAATTCTGCCTGAGCAAGGCACATCTCACAGAGAAATTGCCTTTTGAGCTGTGTTGTGAAGTGAGTCGGAGTTTACCAGGCCAGGGAAGCAGGGGTGCGGGACATTGTCAGGAAGAGTAGGAGTTAGGACCGGGCATCAGGAGGGTCTTTCTTCCAGAAAGAGCCCTAAAAAGCCCAGAGGCATAGGGTGCAACAAGCTTCGTAGTCACAGCTGGTCATTGACCAGATGGATTTCAGTTTCTTTCCCAGAGTAAAGGTCACCGGATTCTTATATCTCCTCTTGGCTTTCTCTTACCATATGACGATGCCATGACTAAGCACCATCATGAGCTTTCTGCTCTTGGAGATTAATTAGTAGATGTGGGGCCTCCAAAGTATCGTCTAGTCCTTGTGACCGTGGACTCATGTCTGAGAGGGTGGTTGACTGGGATGAAGGACGGAGGCTTGGGCTGTGGTTGTGGACCCCTACGGGTCCTTATTGGTTCTACTCTGGGCAAATCAACTGAATTAACTTCTGTTTCCAAAATCTTTGGGCGCTGTAGGTATTTTAAATCTCTTTTAGGCAAGGGACGGAGAAAAGTGAGTCACTTCTCATTTTCTTCATTGCCTTTCTCCATAGAGGACAGAGAAAAAAATTCCAAAGTAAATACAAGAGAAAAACTTAGTTTTTAAATAGTTACCAGCATGCAAGAAACTAAGGACACAAATGACCAAGGAGATTGAGTTCAGAAGTCCGAGTCAACGACAGGGTCAATCCCGATCAGGTAAATTTATCTCAGGAGAATTTCCATCTTCTATAATGACTCTCCTTTACAGCAAAAAGATTTCACATCAAAGAGGTAAACCACCTGGAGGGATTATTTTTCTTGAATAATGCAAGACTGAAGACACACGTGGGATCTGTTTCTTGTTATTCAAAATGTTTTCAGCTGGTGGTGCCGGGTGTGTGTCTCAGAGTGGGAGGCAGCGTGGTGCAGAACTTGAACCTCCCTGCCCAGCGATCGGAGGGACCTCCCAGGGCCCCTAGCCTTTGAGAATCCCTGGTCAGGATGGAAGTTCTTAATCTGGGCCTGGCAGAGGGTACCTGAGAAACCTGAAACTCTATGCAAGATGCTGAGTTTGCTCTTTTTTGTCTAGGGGTCTTTGACTTTCATCCCTTTACGAGGGCTCTGTCATTCCTAAAACCTTGAGTGTGATACAGCGTGCTTGAAGTCCTTCCATCGTAGGGGGCAAGCAGGGTTGGGGGGGCAGGGGAAGAGAGGGGTGAAACCTCCCTTCGATGCTGTGTCGCATCTCTCTAAAGACGGATCCGAAGGACACGGGAAAAGTCACGTCAGAACCCTTTCCATCTGGCTGTTTAAAAAATGCTGGCAATAAATCACAGATTACTCTTGTGAGGAAGAAATGGGAAGACACCATCTGCGGAGACCCTTCCTTCTCCACTGGTTCAGATACAAAGAGAGCCTGTGGGGCAGGAGGCTGTCTGCAGGGACAGAGAAGAATGGCACAAACAAGGATGCTTATTAAATGAGAGACCAACAGAAAGAGGAAACCATGAGGCGGAGCTTGTAAAACTGCAACAGAGAATTACAAGGACCTCTTTTTTCCCCTAGAGGAAGATAAATAAGAGAGAAGGATGTCAGCAACATCGTTGACTGATAAGGGAGAGCAGGTAGGATAACCCCCCCTTGTCTCGGCCTTGGGGGGAGGGGGTAAGAAAAGACAGCCCTACAAGGGGGAGAATACTGGCTCCAGACTGGTTCAACTGGCACAGTTCTTGGACAGTTTTATTAGCAGGACAGATGACAATCTGGGCCATCGTTTCTGATTCAAATCATGGGGGCCGAATGTGCTTCAAAATTTTTAAATGCTTCTATTTTACAAAGATAACACAGTACCTCTCTTGCTATGACGTAATACCCCAATCTGGACCAGCTTTCCATGATCAAACTAATATTTGGTTGTGAATGGTGAAATGAAACGGGGTCACTTATGTCAAGTGGTTTTACAACGGAGGTGGAACCATGAACATTTGAACTGGGCCAAACCTCAGAAATTACCAGGACTCAGCCCGAACACTTGCAACTTGCTGTGGTAAGAGACTTTGCTTAGTGACAGCCTTAGCAACCAGTCACGTCAAAGTTAGCTTTCTGCCACCAGCACCAATCAAAAAATCTTTATAAACAATGTATGCAAGCATTCCCTTTTTGCTTTAAAAACCCTTTGACTTTTGCTCCCTAAAAGTCACTGTGAGGGCTGCTTCCCAATTCTGTGTACTCCAAATTGCAGTATTTTGAGGCAAAATAAACACTCCTAATTATTGCCGCCTGACAATTTTAGGTTGACATGATCAAAATTCACATTTTGACAGTTCCATGAATATTCACACTAGTAGAGAAAAAAAAACTCTCTATAAAGACTCTTAACCTCATGACCATTGAGGTCAAATACTGTCACCAAATGAATTCAATTTAGGGCTCACTGCCAAGTGAGTTTTGAAAACTTCCCAGTTTGAAAGAGGAACTGCAGGCCTGTATTATACACACATATACCAATCTCCACAGCTCAACCAGTGGAAGATGTCAGAGAACCCACGCACCCACTGTCGAGGTCACTTTTAGGCAACAGGCTGGAGCCCTGGAATCCCGAGCAAGGCAAAAAGGCCCACAGCAACCACGAAGCGGAATGCAAACAAGCTCATTCAGTGACCCACCTTGAGGTAGCCGTAGGCCCTAGCGGAAGTGGGGGCCCGTCTTGCCGGGCTGAGCCATTAGGCTGTGAGGTCTGCACTAACTCTGGAAAGTTAGTGTCAGAATTGAAATCACTTGTGGAACACCAACTCGGTGTCTGGAGAACGGGAGAATTGGTTGCTGGTTTTGGGAAATATCCCGGAGTGAGATTTTCACCTTGCTGATTCTCAAACTCAGATCCCATGAAACAGTAGTGTTTGCTGAGCTGACTGAGGTCCTTTGTGGTGATAGTTGAATAAGGATACTTTTTAAGATTTGCTGGAAAAAGAGCAGAGGTTCTCAAATTGTGCTTCATGAAAACAAAATTCAGAGAGAAACTTAACACCCACTCAGAAAGGCACATTCCGTTGCTAACATCTGACAGGATATCAAAGAACTCCGTTCAGTGCCATAGATTCCGAGCAGTCTCACTGGGGCCAATTTGAAATTCAAATGAATCTGGGTTCTGATCTTGTCTTGGCTATTTGCACGCTGCTTGACCTTAGGCAAATTGCTGAGCATTTCTAAGACTCGGTTTCCTTTTATTTACTTTCTTTCCCTCTCTCTCTCTCTATTATTTATCATTACTATCATCTATCATTTCTATCTCTCCATGGGTCCATCTATGGGAGATATTAAAGTATTCATTAACAGCTCTTTCCTTTTACTTTTAGGCACTTAGTATAATCACACACACACACACACACACACACACACACACACACACATGACCTGCTCTGGTCAATGAAATAGGAGAGAAGTAGTGACTTGGGTCTTCCAGCATTTAAGAGCGGGTGTCAATTTTCCGTCTTCCCTCCTCCCTGCTGCAGTGATTGGCAACATGGCTGCTGTGCTCAGTGGGCGGGGTCCCTGAATGAAGGCCTGTGGAGTCCAGCCACTAGGGACCTTCGTGACCAAGAAATACACTATTATTGTGTTAAGCTAATGTGACTTGGGGATTGTTTGTTACTAACTTAACCTGACCAATACATCATCTTCCCTTGTTCCAAAAAAGAAGTTAAAGTAGCTTAAAAAGATATATAGCGCAGTAGGATAAAAAAGTGACTAATTAAGGATAACATTTGCCTTGCGGAATCATTGGGAGAAAACGTATATATCCACCAGCGTGATTAATGATCATCAGATGTAACAATATGAGCCCTAGCTTTTTTTTTTTTTTTTTTTTTTTTTAACGTTTGGATCCTTCTGTATGATGGTCCCTCCCCACCCCAGTATTGTCCTTCACCTTCACCATGTCCAGGGAGGCCTTCTTTGACCTACTTGCTAACAATTACAACCCAGTTTCTTCCAGGCCACACTCATTATCACCCTTACTTATTTTTCCCTTTGTATTTTACTAAGGGAAATACATATTTTACTTCTTATTTGTTTGATATTTGTTCCTCAACACTAGAAAGAAGTTCCCTGAGGACAGGGGTCTTATCTGTTTTGTTCACTGCTCTATCCCCAGATCACCTAGAACAGTGCCTGACATAGAGTCAGTGCTCAATATTTTTGAGTGGGTTTTGAATTAATCAACTGTGATTTGATAGGAGTTACCAGAATCCTTAATATAGACACAAAAATGAAGTAAATAGCCAACCGCCTAGTGTTTCAGAGTTTGGGATATCCAGATATATGCACCACACTCTCTTCGGCGTGGACACCCTACCTGCCCGGGTCCGTCGGCACCTTCCCTGCCTCTGCTCCCTTTGTGGCACGCCAGTTTTGAGAGATAACTACCCGCTACAGAGACTTCAACAACAATCATAATGACAACTACAACAACATAATGATTAGCATTTATCAAGCACCTAAGATGTGCCAGCTTTAAAGCTAAGTACATTCCATTCATGGTCTAATTTGAATTTAAAAAAACTCTGAAGTTAGTACTATTATCGCCATTATTTTAAAGTTGAAGAAATTGAGGCTTAATGATGCTAAATAACATGCCCGATGCCACATTCCTAGTAAGTGGTGATGCGGGCATGTGGCTGTTTATTGCTGTGTAACACGCCACCCTAAACATGGTGGCTTAAAATAATTTGTTGTTGTTTGTCGTGGTTCTGTGGGTTGAGTGGGCTCAGCTAGATGGCTCTCTCTTGGAGTTTCTCGTGTGGCTGTGGATGGTGGGTGGTGGCTGGCCTGGGTGTCCCAGATGGCTTTCACAGGTCTGGCATCTCAGAGGGGAGGGCTAGAACACTTGGCGACTGTCCAGCCATCGTTCTGTCTATACTGCTTCTCCACATTGTTAGTTTAGGGTTCCTCACGGCATGAGGTGGTGGTCAGACTTGGGGTGGCCAGACTTCTTATGTGGTGACTGGCTTCTTATGAAGTGGCCTCGGGGGTCACACAGTGTCACTTCCCTCACACTCTATTAGCTTCATAGGACCAGCTCGGGTTCACTGTGGAGGAAGTAAATACATAAATAATATTGGGGGATTATTTTGGAGACTCACTATCATGGTGGGATTTTTAAACCAGACATTCTGAACCTAGGCCAGTAGTTGAAACCCATGTATCTCAATGGAGCAGGCAGGTGACAGGTGAGGAAGGAAGGCCTGATGCAAGACATGTGCCACTGGAGGAGCCTGAGGGGAACTGGAGAGCACAGGCCTGATGTTTTATTTTTATTTTTATTTATTTTTATTAGTTTCAGAGGTAGAATTTAGTGATTCATCAGTTGCATACAACACCCAGTGCTCATTACATCATGTAACCTTCTTAATGCCCATCATCCAGTTACCCCATCCCCTCACCCACCTCCCCTCCAGCAGCCCTCAGTTTGTTTCCTGTAGTTGAGTGTCTTCTGGTTTGTCTCCCTCTTTGTTTTCATCCTATTTTACTTTTCCTTCCCTTTCTTGATGTTCATCTGTTTTGTTTCTTAAATTCCACATATGAGTGAAATCATATGGTATTTGTCTTTGTCTGATTGACTTATTTCACTTAGCATAATACCCCCAGTTCCATCCACATCATTGCAAATGGCAAGATTTCATTCTCTCTGATGGCTGAATAATATCCCATTGTATAAATATACCACATCTTCTTTATCCATTCATCTGTTGTTGGACACCTGGGCTCTTTCTACATTTTGGCTCATGTGGACATTGCTGCTATAAACATTGGGGTGCAGGTGCCCCTTCTATGTTTGTATCCTTTGGAGCACAGGCCTTATTAAAGGACCACCTGCTATCAGCACTACCAACTTTGTCTTGCAAGACTTCAGGCCCCAAATCACTGCATTTTAAGGGAAGCCATATATATTTTATAATTATATATATATAATTAATATATATAATTAATATATAATTTTAAAAACATGCTATAGGTCCAACAAAACACTCATGTGTTTGGTCTGTGGGCTTCCTGGTTTTAAACACTGTGCTGGATCTCCAAGGTCATGTTCACACTCACAGGAACAGCATGCAAGGCCCTTGTGATTGTGGGGGCCACCTTACCTGACTTCCCAGCTTCATTTTTCACTCCTCTCCCACATCCATACATTCACCAAGATTTATTGATCCATACTAAATGCTAAGCAAGTTCTAGATGCTGGGAATATAGCAGAGAACAAAACAGAGTCACTGCCCTCTGGGGACTGATATTCCAGGTGGCAGAGAAAGCTGATACACACATAAACGTATAAAACGTGAGATGGCACTGAGTGTCAGTGAGAAGAATAAAGTAGGCTGAGCTCTAGCGTGGCAGGTTGCCAGACATGCCTTCTTTGTCGTGCTCTTCCGTCTGCCTTGAACGACTCTCCCTCCCTTGCAGCCCAGCTGCTTCCTACCTACCTATCCCTGGAGGCTCAGTGTGGGCCTCACAATCTTGCAATATTTTCTTTGACCCTGCATTCTGCCCCGTAAGGTTGGTGACCCTCCTCCTGGCTCCCAAGGCACTTGTGCCTACTCTTACTGTGAGGTTATAACTCTTTGTTAAGCTAGTATTACTTTTTGGTAACTCTCACCAGATAACAATAAATTGAGGGCTTCTGTATCTCCTTAAATTTTCTATAAATCTTTGTTGCTCAATGGACCGTCCTCTTTGTGAAGATCTTAAGGGAGGAAGCTGCTGGGTGGGAGAGAAAGGCTCCCCACCTGTTTTCTTCTTTCCCTTTCCAGTAAGAAAAGTGCTTCCCTCTGCTGTCCAAGCACAGAACTGTGCTTGTGGTTACTTGGGAAACGAAGCTAAAGGTCATCGTTTACGTCCTTTGGTTTAGGGGCACGTTATTAATGAGTGTGAAATATTGTCTTATATTATCAGTGAGTCAGGGAGCCAAACTTCACCTGGTGGCGAGAAGACACTGATGTACTCATTCTATTTGCAACTCATAGATTTAGAGCTGCAGTTCGTGTTTGCATAGTCATGCACACATTCACACGCATGAGATGAAAAACGTATCTCCTGTGTGTACAGACTGAACCCAAGTGTACTTACGCTAGGCCACTGAGGCAAACAGGATGCGGATTTACGATCAACAAACATCAAACGCCAGAAGCTGCTCCCGGCACAGCCCCATCTCAGACCCGTATCTCTGACTTCATGTTTGCGGTGCTTCCTCCATCTGGCTCCTGCTGCCTGAGTTTCCAGTGGTGAAAAGTCTCCTTTGGCTCAGATTCTCAGGACACCGGCGAGTGTGCCTGGACACTGGCTCGGTTTTCTAGAAGACCCGGGGCTGGGGCTCCCTCTGCGCCTGCCCGCGTGGCCGCCGCATGGAACAAGGTGAGGGCTGGATGTCTTTCGCTGGCGGGCGGGACACACATGTTCCACTGCGCTCGGAACGCTCGAGCTCTCAGCCCAGCCCTCACAGGGCCGTGGGCACAGCAGCCTCTGATGTGTCTCATCTCTGGAAATCCTGACTTTCAGGCTGTGTCAGAGCCTCCCCAAAAGAGAGTGACTGGGCTCGGAGCCGCGTGGGGAGAGGAAGGCCCGGGCTGCTGGGGAGCGTGTGCCCCAGGGGCGTCTGTGGGGAAGGGCGCCCAGGAGCAGCCCTGGCGGTGGCCTGGAGGAGGAGGACCATGGCGCTGTGGCTCAGGGACAGTTCCCTAGGGGCCTCTGAGCACACTGAGCAGTGGAGAGTCCCTCGCAAACCTGATTACAACTTCTCATGAATTGTTTGCCAGCTTTTTTCCTATGCTTGTGTGTTTTTAAACATAAAGCTAAAATAAACAAGAGGAGCTGATTCTTCAAGCCCCCTTTCTGTCCGTTCCCCCAAACTCACTCCAAATAGGACTTTTCTCCCGGTACTAATTTGGAGGCACCCGGAGTGCTTGTCACCCTTGGTCTTGCATTGCAGTGACTGTCCCATGGAGACTCTTCTGCTTTAGTGCCATCTTTCTGACTGGGCGACCTGCACGAGGACTGGCCTGCTCTCTGCCTCCCTGATGGGGGCAGCGCAGAGCTCGGCGCCAGGAGTTCGAGGATGGAGGGGAGAACCAAGGATACCGACGTTCGCCCCTTTCCCTTGCCCACTCCTGGTGACTGACAGCCCGTGCTGGTCACGTTGTGGGAATGGAGCTGCCGGATGCTGTACACGGGTTTGGAGGGGATCAGGTCAGGTTGGTAGAGCACGCAGCACAGCATGAGCTTCAGAAATGCGTTGTGTCTTTAGCCTGCCCATAATTTTGCAGCCATGTTGTAATCGAGGAGCTACAAATAAGATCCCCGCTGATGGTTTGCTGGGTAGAATCGTTGAGGAGCGGGGATATCTTAGGCTCCGTTGTATCCCCACAGTGGTCTGCAGGGCCTGATGCTCAATGGAAGTTGGGAGAATGACTGGTTAGCTCCTGGCTTTGTGGTGGCGCATGAGTCTGTAACTTGCCCCCTCTCTCCAACTCCAGATAGGAAGGGAGGACTGATGATTAGCAGGAAATGAACCAGGAAAGGCAGCAAGAAATCAAAGCATCTACTCAAATAGTAGGACGTGCAGTAAGTTGTGAAGGTCTAATACTGTGCTTTTGTTGAAGAACTGTTGTCCTCCCTGTTTATGCCAGGTGAACGCAGGGACGGACAGCAGTCACGGAGAAAGAAGGACTTTGGATCAGATGTCTATTATAAACAGAGGAAGCTTGGGTTTCAGCAAGAGAAAAAAATGTGGCTGGTGGTGAACCCGAAATTGGCGTCTTTGGGTGCCTTTAAATTAAAAATTATATTCCGAGGACCTGGAAAGCCCTGTGGGAGTCAGAGGAGGCAAAACCTCATCAAAAGCTGTTTCATATTCTCACATTGAATCTCACTGGAAAGTCAGGTGGGTGGAGGACTAGATGTCAGCTCAGGATGAGCTCTGTTGTCTTGGTGAGCTCTGCTCTGGCACCAGGGCACCTCCTTAGGGCCCCACCCCCGTTTGGGTGGGGTTAACCTTTCCTTTTCTCAGGAGCCACAGGACTCAGGCCAGGGGCCCAAAAGGTTGTCAATGCCCTTTACTGAAGCTCTCATTCTCCTTGAGCTCTGACTCAGTGTCTTTACTGTGGGTTCATTGGGTCTCTTTTGGTTGCAAGTGACAGAAATCCAACTCAAACAGGCTTATACTCAAGAAAGAAAGAAAAGAAAGAAAGAAAGAAAGAAAGAAAAAGAAAGAGAGAAAAAGAAAGGAAGGGAGGGAGGGAGGAAAAAAAGAAAAGAAAAGAAAATGTTATAGCTTCCACAATTTATAAAATGTAGGGGTAGAACTCCAAGATTAAGGCCCTGATGGAGTCAAAGGATGTCACCAAGTATCTGTCTTTGCCCATCTCTCAGCTCCAATTACTGCGGCCAGCAGGACTTGTGGTTTTCTTTTTTCTTTTCTTTTCTTTTCTTTTCTTTTCCTTTTTTTTTTTAAAGATTTTATTTATTTATTTGACAGAGAGAGACACAGCCAGTGAGAGAGGGAACACAAACAGGGGGAGTGGGAGAGGAAGAAGCAGGCTCCCAGTGGGGTAGGGAGCCTGATGCGGGGCTCGATCCCAGGACCCTGGGATCATGCCCTGGGCTGAAGGCAGATGCTTAACGACTGAGCCACCCAGGCGCCCCAGGACTCATGGTTTTCCTGATTAAGCAGGAGGGTATCCAGGTGGGATTAGCTGTGACTGAACCACGTAGACAGAGAGGGAGGGCAGGTGATCCACCAAAGAAAATTGGACTGTTGTTACTGCCAATGGGGCAGGGGTGACAGGGCGAGTTTCCACTTCAGTGGACAAGTGCAGTCACGGATGAGGATTTCGGTACCCTCTCCACGTGTAAGTGTTCATATAGAAACACTTGTGTCTCTCGATCTAAGCTGTAAGGGTTGGGCTCTTCAAATGGGCCCCCCATCCTCACTCCCCTCTGGTCCATATAGGACCTGGGTTTTAAGAGGGGTGGTTGTCTGTTTTGTTTTGTTTTGTTTTCAGAAAGTAGGCTGTTTTCTTGTGGAGGACAATCCCCAAGAGGGCAAATACCATCTCACTATTTCTAGTCCAGTGAAGCAATCAAGAGGCACAATCTCTACTTTTAGATGGGGACAAATTTGCTAAAACCAATTATCTTGGGGACAAAAGAACATCACATTTTGTCTGAACTGAACAAAAATGTCATGGGGTTTGAGCCCTCTCTCTGGGGAGGTCAGGGTGCTTCCAGCCTGCTGCGGGACACAGCTGGCCTTGACTGATGTCAGGAGAATGGGGGTTTTGGCCCTGGCTCTGCCACTCGCAACCCGAGTGAGCCTGACTAATTCATTTGTTCCCTGGGTCTCTGTTTTCTCGTCTTTAGTGTTAGGTTTTGGGCAGGATGCCTTCTCTCTAGTATAGTCCGTTCCCTTTGTAGTAGCCGATCGCTAGCTGACGCTTCATCCGTAATAATGTGGGTGGTACCTTCCCCATGTTTGGCGGTGGCAGAACTTAGGCACCGTACGGATTGAATGAAAGAAAGAGTCTTCCTGTCTGATTCAAAGAAGACTATGGGTGACAATAACGTCTGCCTTTCTTTCAGGATGAGAGATGTGACTTAGGAGGTGGATAACTTCAGTGTGGACCAGACTTTGTGTCTTGGGACGCAGTCAACCAACTACCCGGTGTGCACGGACCTTGTGCATGAAGCTGCTCACCGCCAACTGCAAGCAGACGCCCCTTGCACGCCAGAAGCGTGGAGAGCATGAGGCAGGCAAGGAGACATCTGGGCACAAGAAACCTCTGACTGTAACACTTGTAATATTTAGTTGCTCTGAGATAGTTTCTTTGGGGAAGTGATAGGCTGCCAGCCGAGACACTCAGTGCATCTGGGTAGGTCTTTCGTCTCAGATTTCCAGCTGGTTACCCTGGATGGCCACCCTGCGTGGAGGCCAAGGGCAGGGTGCATGCCCGGCGCGGGGCGCACGGTGGATGCAGAGGGAATAAGCGCACGAACACATAGCCAAGTGCTAAGAGGCACCCCAGTCCCAACTCCCTGACCGTGAACGCAGGGATCCCCCACCAGGACGGAAACCGGCACAGGGGTGTAGGAGAATGTGAAAAAATGGACAACGCAATGTGCCCGTAAACTAGAGAAAGGGGATGCGGGGAGGAGAGATTTTTGGAAGGAGATGTGATGACGCTTTGCTTCTGGCCCTGAGGCCTTGTGTGAAAGGAAGTGCTCTCCGCGCCCTCTGACCACTTCCTCAGCAGCCCCCTCGCTCCGCGGAGCTGCAGCTGGAAAAGAACCAGCCCAAGGAGTGCTGGGAAGACCGAGCTGCGTGAGCGACCACAGTCATCTGTGGGTCGTCGGTGTCTTTCTGCCCTGCAAGCCCTCTCCAGCCTCCCCGCCCCCCGCGCTGCGTGGTTGGGTCGGTTAACCGAGCGCAGGGAGAGGAGCAGATCTGCGTGGGAGGTCACGCGCGCGGGTGCACACGTCAGGATGCTGGTGTGAGAGAAGTACTTGGCGTGTAGCAATGAGGAAGGCGCGGAGCTGCGAGACGAGTGAATTCAGAGCTGCAAGGTGAAGGGACCTTTGTTCCCTTCACTGGAATCCACCCCCACCCCCGCTTAGAGGATCAGAGCCCGAGGAGGAGTGCCAGGCCCAGGGCTGACATCCTGTCAAGTAACCCTGATAGGTGAACAGTGAGGTGTGCAAGGATAGGGCACTCACGGGTTAGACGACGGCGAGGCAGCAGCTGATTCAGCTGTCAGTCGCTGTCTGGAGATGCAGTCAGGTCTCGGTGGGTGTGTGTTCAAACCACCTCTGTTGGGGGAAGGACAGACTAGATGTGGACAACGAGATGCAAAGGTTAAGCTCTGTAGTGGTGATGGGGGCGGGTTTCTGAGGCTGCCGATAAAAGGGCAGGCCCCCATGGCAGGGAGGCGTGGGACAGGAGACAGCTGGGAGGCACCTGGGTAGGCTGGTGGGGCACCTGTCATCGGGCTGCCTCGGGGGGTGAAGCACAGGGGCCAGGGGCACGGCACGGGGGGGGG